>NC_134594.1:12161500-12512500 GCF_037038515.1 Microtus pennsylvanicus
AGATTACTCATTCACTCAGTGAACACTGCAGGCTTTACTTCTAGATCTGTCTAAGCTGGTACAGATCTTTGGTAGCTCATTTTATTTTTGGCCTTCACTTTAGCCCTAATCTCTGGACTTAATTATCTGATGGATATATCAGAATTCACTACATATAGTAAAGAAAAATAAATAAATTTAAAACATGCATATGTCAATGGAGGTTATGACAGAACGATCAGAAAATAATGCTGAGGTAAGAAAACTTGAAGATAAGCCGTGTGTGCTCTCTACCCAGAAGCAAAGAACCAAAGGGAAACTCAAGGCACTGCAAGGCAAGGGCAGCCCTGCCATGGAAGTTTCAGTGGTACAGAATGCAGTTTTCCAAGTTAATGGCTGCATTAGTTAACGTTGGCATTGATCATCTATATAGAGAAAAACCAGGAACATCATGAATAAAGCAACCAGATCTACGTGGATTCTAGAATGCTACCGAGTGACAGTATCTCCTTCTGTTTATTGAAGAAATGCAGGCATGCATGCACCATGTCCCCTGGTGTGGACTGCGGCAGTCAGTACCTGTGACTTGGACTTTCTGTGTAACGGCTGTTTAAGCTCCTCTGGCACATGGGCAGAACTAAAGGAAGACAGCTCAGCGTCAGTGTATTGATTCTCTTCCATCTCCCTCATTTTGAGGCTATCTGTGAAGTGTCTTATGTGGTCTAGAGCAGAAAGGCCAGATTTATAGTCTTCCTCTTTATACCTAAAATGAACCAATGGGAAAGCACAGAGATTGGGTTTTCTTTGGCAGTTTTTTAGTCATTTTTATCTTAATAGCTGTCAAACTTCATACTGCACTGTCATGTAAAGTAGCATGCAATAATGGCTAGTTTTAAAATATTTACAAATAGCACATCTTAATATATATTTATTTCAATATTTTATTGACTAAAGTCAAGCATGTACTAGAAGTAAAGTCAATGCCATATTGAGTTAGCAATGTGTGGAAACAGAAATCATACATTTGAAAGCTTCTTCTAGAGTAAAGTCAATTATAAAAATATTCAGTCAGGATACCTTGCGATCACAAAAATATAGTATCACCTTCACCTTACCTATTTGTTAATTTTTCCTATTAAAAAATCTATCATCTGTGAAATTTATATTAAACATTTGAGTTACAACTATAATAGATGATTGAATGGATTCAATCACAATGAAATGTCTATTTTTCCTTTGGGCTTCCTAAGTAAAATCTAAAAAGTAAATGCTTGTGTAATCTTCATTCATCCTCCCTGCTTGGGGCCACCAGAGTTCCACAAACACTAATGTATTTACATGTTTCTGTCCCTTGCCACCTCATTTTCTCCTATGTCAAACTGATTCACTGTGTGTGCCTTTCCCGGGTCAAATAGAACGTTAATGATTTGCTACTCACAGATTCCTTCTAATCTAACACATTCTTTCAGTAGCCAAGCAGAGCTGGAGGAATTTCCACCGCAGCCTGCCACACAGAGTATGTCTGTTGCTTGGCTTGCAAAGTTGCAAAGTTTCAAAGCACTCACCTCACAGGGGATGTCTTACAATGCATCTCCAGGGCACCGGCTTCTTCATACTCATCCTCGGGGATTTCTTCATCTAAATTAGCTGGCCCCAGCTCCTTTCTGGATTTTCCAGGCATATCATTGTCTTCATCCTCCTCATCCAACAACACCTCATCTTCTACTTCTTCATCATCCAGTAGATCAGAATTCTGGCTGGTTACCAAAGCCTTGTCATCTTTAAAATGACTGCCATTCATCCTTTCAAAAGTATAGAGAGTAAAAGGATAAGTTATTAAGATAGATAGATAGATAGATAGATAGATAGATAGATGATATATAAACATGCAGTTAGTTTTTTCATCATTCCCCGTAACAACAGTTTAAATATTCAGCACTTACAAAAGGAATTTATAGTGTGTGTGCCTCATTGCAACTTTGGGAAAATAATGTAATTTCACAAAGGCGCAAACAAAGACAAAAATAACTGGATGATTACTCAGGCTGCAAATGCAGCCTCTGGCAGAACAGGAAAAGCAACCCCAGTTTCGGATTTCTTATCTTTCCTGATAAACGATATGGTGAGCACTATGTAAAAGCACATGAATGTTTTCTCTGCATTATGTATATAATTACCGTTTAAGTGCCACCATTTAAAGTAATTGATTTCTGGAAAACATGTGTCACCGAGCAATGCTGACAATAGCGACAATAGCTTCAACACACACACACACACACACACACACAAACCGAATCTACGAAACCAAAGACAAAGTGAGCAAAGCTGCCAAGCAGCGATTGGTATTTACTGTTCCTGGATGGCCGTTGTGATATTCTCTACTTGGACACAATACTCAAGCTTGGAAGTTATTGAGAGCCCACTAATCTTGACTCTTTCTATACGATCCTAAATTGTCTAAGAGCAAAGGAGGTCTTTGTTTTCCAAGAAAACACACAGATGGTAAATCATGTAGGAATTTAAGCGAACTAACATCCTTTGAAACTGACATAGCAGGCCCAGCTAACAGTGCAAAACAATCATTTTTCAGCTTAAAATGTCCTTTGTAATATCTCTGTTCACATTGATAAGAACTGCAATCCAGAACTCGTGTAATGTACTACAGAAATTCCGCTTATGGAATTTGAAGGCATAGATGATGGTGAGGCTTTCAAAATGACCATCAATTTAAGGAAAATATGAATAGAAGTTTTGTTATAAGACTTTAAAATAGAACTAAAACATGTCACAACCATAAGCACTTTAAAAGAGGGAGCTGGTTTTGAGAGAGGCATGGTCAGAGCGGTTGATGAGTATGCGGCGATATGAACCATCACAGGCCCCCACGCATCCGAATCTCGAAGTCATCCATATTTTTTGTCTTACCATGTTCCTCTATCTAGTTACTGTATTAGAAACTCACAGAACCTTCGGTTATTGATGTAGGTAAGTATACCTCCACATTAACTGAAATGACTTTTCAGGCCATGAAAGAACAGAAGGCATACACAGCAATTCCCCCACAAAAATACGTAGAACTTAACGTTTAGATTTCTGAGAATTAAAGCAATACATACATGGAGCAACCTTGGAGATGACAGAAGCACGAAGTACAAATGCATTTGAGCAGAAAAAGTAACATCATTATCAAGTATTTTATACAACCTCCTAACCTCTTCTACCAAAAAGAACGATGAAAACATACTTTTCACAGACATAAACTATTAGTTTTCAGATACACTGCCAACTTGCTAGCTTGAATGGAAGGAAATTGTTATTATTTTAAAAGAGTGAAAAAATGAAAGTAAAAGAACAAAGAGTCCATGGATAAAAACCAAGAGCAACAAAAGCCACATGATTAAGAAAGCCTATTTGTTAATTATGCTTTCAAATGTGGCAATTTATAGGGAAAAATTATTCATCAAAAGTAGCCTGATAGGTGCAGAGAGAGGGAAAGTCAAATGACTTGACTTCTACTTCCGTGTTTAGACATGTTGAAGCCAGATGTTGCGGCTATGCAGCCTCAAAATCTCCAGTTGAGCGCTATCAAATTTGAATAGACTTTTCGGAACCCAATGGTGATTTTAGCATTTCTTATTTTTATTATATAATCAGACTTTAATTTGTACATTATGTCTGTTACTAACTCCATTTTGTACTGCCGAGCAATGGGCTCATCTCCCCCCACACCACACAAACACAAAGGGGCAAGTGAAAGGAATGGGACGTCCAACAAGGAGATACTGTTGCTCTTACGACTTCTTAAAGGCCTAAAAGGGTCCTTCTCTCTCCTTTCCCTAGCTACGGTTACACAAAATAAAGAACAGGGGCAGTGGTTTGTTTTACTGTTATTTCAGTTAGAACATTTATTATCTGAAGTGTGCTTCCTTGGAGAACGACGTAAAATGGTTAGTCTAGGCTTTTACCAGCATAACAAACTAAAGACAGTGCCACAATAAAGTGATGGAATCTTTATCAATTAAGTTCATGATATTTTAAAATATTCTAATTTAATATGCTCCAGGATGGCTATGGTCAGAGAAGGGTAGTTCTTCAATACCAAATATTTAGCTACCCATAATGGTACAGAAATTTAAATGTAAGAAAAGTTTTGGCAAAATACTGTGTCATTAACTTCATATACAAGGTCAAGCATAGATGAACGAGTAATTATTAACAGCATTTGCTTCTCTGCTGATGTCCTCGATGCTACTGATGCTACTAGCTCAAGAACAGCCATGCCCACTTAAAGCCAACTTAAAGCCTGTTTGAGAGAACAAGGGGAACTATTGGCTCCCAAATGAAAAGTTCTCAAATAGCTTTGGTGCAAACATATTGACCTAATCAATGTGAACTTCATATACATATTAATGCTGATATATAGAGGGATAGAGAGATAGGATGGAGACACAAGAAATTGTATCACAAGATATCTGTTAATACCATATTGGAAATAGTAATAGCCAACAAGGACTAGTGATAAAGTTGACCCCTTGTGGTGAGCTTCCTGCTGGCTTTGAAATTTTGTAAAATATTTTTATTTAGTTGCCAAGATAAGCAGATCTGCCTGGTAGCGAAATGGGCTGCAAAACAAATAGGCCAGGCTATGTCTCATCAATTATTTATGTGGCTTCTGGCAAGTTGTTAACCTTCGATGTCCCCATTCTTTTGCTGATAATGTTACAGTCACCTTTATGATATCATTGTGAAAATTAAATCAACTAATATAGAGCTGAAGAGATGGCTCAGCACTTAAAGCAATAACTGCCCAAGCAACAAGACCAGAGTCCCCCAAACCCACATAAATGCTGGATGGACATGGTGGCCCCCCTATACCTCCATCCTCAGAAGACAGAGACAAAGGATTCTGGCAGCATGCTGGCTAGCCAAGTTGGAAACATTCGTGAGCTATAGGCTAGACTTGGAGAGACCTTGCCTCAAAGAATAAGGTGGAAGAATGATTGGGGAAGGTGCTCAACGTCAGGCTTCCACAGCTTGGACACATGTGCATGGGTAGTGATGCACATGTCAAGATACACACATGCACACCATACACACACACACAACTAGTACATGTAACATATTGTATAACTATTTGCTGTCTGTTCAAATAAACACCAACCACTGGCATCAGCAGTAACTCTAGCCCTAGGCACATGCGTGCAGAAACATCTACAAGGTCTGCTTTACCTCTCGTCCATGTTCCGAGGAGACTGGCTCCCATGGTTGCTATTCCCGATGAAATTTCGGATCTCTGTGAAGTAGGCATCCTCTTTGTCATCCAGGATCGCACCTGTGCCTTCTAGCTCTGAGTGAGGCGATGACGTTGCCGTACCTGAGTGGGAGAGAAAGCCTTTGTGAGAAGATCACTGTTCATCTGGCCACTTACTTAGAACTTCATTCCTTGTGAACCAGAGGAGTGCTAGGTCTTAAGACTTGTGCTTTTCAAAGGGAGTACAAGCAACTCCAACTGACAGTGCCCGCTCATAAGAGTCTCCTGAGAGCACTGTGGTACACCAAGACCAAGAACCACAGCCTAGCGAGGTTGTCATTTCTCTCAACCTGCTTCTTCTTATCTTTCTGGAGCATGGGAGTATTTTTATTCATATAAGAAGATCGGGTAAGAAACTATAGGAACCTTATATTCAGATTCTGCCACCACACACTGCACACAGTCCTCGCTGCATCAGTGCATGTCTCTTGTCGCTACACTAAGGTATGTGACAAAGTGAAGGTTGAAACCACGCCCAGCACTGTGTGCCTTGATTTGTTACAGGGTGTAAGCAGACTCAGAAACGACCCAGGGGCTTGTACAGCATGAAGAGTCCAAAAATGGATCTGTCTGTCATGAGGATCTTCAGCTTCCTTGCAAAATTAAAGTCACGATACGTTTGTCACAGAGCTGCTGTATTGGTTTACATAAATTTGCACCACCGTGAGTACTTTATGTATTGCCAGGTCTTATGCAAACACAGGCTTAATGCTGCTTATGTATTCCCACAATGTGTCTACAATTTAGTAGTTCATTATTATCGTCCTTATAAGAAAAACCAGGGTTTTTTCCCTCATCTTAAAGAAATTATCTGGTTAAAAACCAAGCATTCAATTTTGACAATTTATTTTTCAATATTGTAAATCAAACTCAGAACCCAGAACATGCCAAGTAACTGTTCTATCACTGAGCTATATTTCTGGGCCTCCAACCAGTTGCATTTTCTAACTTTCTATTTTTTTTTCTGAAGTAATGTTGCTTACGTAATATAGAATACTTATCACATAGAATATATTGCCATAGTTTCTTCATTGGGCTAAACTTCTAGGCCTAAAACCTAACACTTTGAACCCAGGATTGATTTTCTGGATATGAGGAAGGTGAATAATATATGTTGTTCCCATTCAAGATCACAGATAACGTCGCTTACACTCACAAAGGATCAACAAAGTAATTTACTCAAGAAAAATTATTTGGTTATCCAAATTTGTTTCCTTTTCCTTCTCTGAAGCCCCTTCCTTGAACTCAGTACTCGCCCACCACACTCCTAATTGCACAGGTTGTCTCTCTACATATACACCAGCAACAAACGCCAGCTCCTGGCTAGTTGTCTAACTGTCAAAAGCAAAGAAAAGACTGAGAATCTCTTCTGTTAAGAACAATTGGCACATTTGCCAGCAAGGAAGGCTAAAGACTGGGGTGGAGTTGCTAGTTACTCAATTCTAGGTAAAATCTGGGACAAAACCAGATGATCTCAGCATCCTTTGTATGTTCTGATCATATTCCCTCCCATCCATCCAGAGTCTTACATAAAAGTTACCCCGGGGACCATGATTTCTAGCTTCATATGCAGGGAGTTTTTTCACATTTAGAATACATATTCTGTGAATAAATGGAAAGAGAATTCTTGCCATTTAGGAAACTCTGACGCCTATCTGTGCAGCGTCTAGGTCATGGCTGTCTTTGTTTGAGATTGCCTGTTGAGATAACTCCAGCTGGATGGAAATGAAACCTAAATATGACCGTGGAGTCTCACATTCCCATTCATCAGTGATTGCCTCATTCGTGTGGTTGTAAAACACCAGGGAAATGTGGCATGAACTTCCAGAGTGCCATCAGACTAGAGTGTTGAAATGGGAGGGAAGACTGAGCGTGATCGTATTCCACGGGACAGAACGAAAGTCATCCTTTCCCCACAACACCACCGAGGACCCACCAGACATGTTTCCATTCTCGTGTTTCTTCAGATGTCTGTCGAGATTGGTTTGTTGGCCAAAACATCTGTCACACAAGTGACACTTAAACGGCTTCTCCTTGTTGTGGATGTTGCGGACGTGCCGCTGCAGGTTGGAGGAAATGCTGAATGACCGATCACAGTATTTGCATCTGGAAAGCAAATACAGACCCAGTATAGCAAACACGTTAGAAGACATTTCACAAGGCTTTTGGACCTGAAAGCTAAATTAACACTTCACATAGGAAAATACTATTCATATAGGACTGCTGCAATTCCAGTGGGCTTGTTTCGTTTTGTTTAGGGTGCTTTCATTGCTCTCTAATTGATTAGAACACTGAGTTCCAATGTTTTACACAAATCTCACTAAACTAAGCATATTACAAAGCGATAGCATTGACTCTTGTTCTGCTTAACACACACAGTTAAATATTTCCTAAATGGATATTGAAAGTCTAACCAATTCAACTCGCCTGATGATAACTACAAAGAATATTCCATTGCTTTTTCCTAAATGGCACAAAATACTCCAATATTCTAAAAGCTGAAGCAATGTAAAAAAAATGTGTTTGGTGCCAAAGACAGTGGTTTTTCTTAACCTGTAGTGATTAGGAATTCCGGAGCCTCCCTTAATACTGAAAATGTTCCAAAAGCAAGTGATGGTGCCACTAAGTCCCCCGGATGAAAGCAAAGGTCTTCAGTAGCCTCCTGCTTCACCTTCCCCCAATTTTCCATTCTGATGTCTATTAAAAAGTTGGCCACTGCTCCGAACAAGGTCAGTTTCCTTGAAAATGAATCATTGTGAATTATTAACTGTTTCTACATTTGATACAAATAAAAAATTCTAAGTTATTTTATTTTTTTCCTTTGTCCCTAAAATAAAAAAAATGTAAAACTTTGAGACCCAGGCTACCCCAGGTCTTTTCCGTGAGAATGGAAGTGGTTTTGTAATCAATGGAGTTATTTCACCACACTTGAAGGGAGACTCTCGCAGGTATTTATGTGTGTGTGTGTGTGTGTGTGTGCGAGAGAGAGAGAGAGAGAGAGAGAGAGAGAGAGAGAGAGAGAGAGAGAGAGAGTGAGTGTGTGTGTGTACTGTGTTAAAAGAAAATAACCTGACTTTCCTGACTGTCTTCTAAGTAAAAGTTTGTAACTTCAAGGTCAGAAAATCCTTTAGTTGCACTTCCATATGCGACAGGTCTTCTGCACCTCAATGCGCTCTTTAGCTCAAACACTCCACATTAAAAGTCACTCCACTCCTTACACTCCAAGTATTCAACTCTTCCTGCTTCCCTTGTGATGTCAGAAATCTAGTCAGGTCAGTGGGAAAAATAAGCTGCTGAACTAGTTACTTTGGCATGGTATCAATAAGTCAACTCAAGAGTCCTTGAGGTGGTGGGAACAACTTCTTCATCATAATGTTCTTTAATATTTCTGGCTTACAACAGTAATAGAAATGAAGTGAACATGTGCTGTGATCGGAGCTGTTCCATTTCATTGTCATAGGAAGAACACTTATGGAACACTGGCTTTCCCTACTGCCATCCTTTCATCTTGAAAGCACACCGCAGTGAGGAATTCGGTGCAGTTAGCACAACTGTGTTGGACTAAGTAAAGCAAACCCACGAGCCTTGCAGAGAAAATGCACACTGTAATCAGAAGCCTGATATGTTCTGCTCACGACACAGTCTGCATGAACCACAATGGAGAAAGAGTTGGAATTTCACATGCTCCCATTTCTCTTCTGTGTGAAAGGTCTTTTCCAAATGTACTTAACATCACCCTCTTGGCTGTGAATAAAGTTGATCAATAAGAAGGTTTCTACCCGTGATCAACTCGCATTTTGACCCTATTTTCTGCTAACACCTTGAATAGAGAGGCAAGTACTGTAAATTTTAAAGTAACTTTATTCTAGTCCAATATATTAGCTGGTATTTAAATGACAGCTCAAATCAAATAGGAGCCAAAAACCCTTTGAAACCTGATATGAGGTAAAAGATCCAAAATGAAAAAGTCCAGTCTGGGTACCAAACTTCATAGATAGTAGTTAGCATCTAAAGAGAAGATTTCTTATTTTTCTCCATTTGTAAAATAGAAGATCTGGACAAATCATTCAGGATTTCCAGCTATGCAAACGCAAGTTTGTGCATTTTTGAACACATATATGACAAAAGTATTATGTATGAAGCAGAATGAGACCTTCTCATTCTGCCTAGAATTAAAGGAGCACGGTATCATAGCGATGTCATAGCTGTGGAGTGGGATAACATTCAGCCATAACAAAATGGGAATATACGAATCTTTCCACTTAAGAATTTTTAACAATTCCTAGGTGATGGAATATTCTCCAAAGAAAAGTTTACCTAGAGTTTTCCATTGTTCTACCTCTTAAATATTTGTTATATAAAGTTCATTTATAAATAGAAACCAAGGGACTTAAGAAAATGCTAATTTTCTAAGTTTCTCCTAAAACTTCTCTAATTTTCGAGTGAGCATGGGTCTCCCCGTTTTTTCATTCTCTCTTTTTAAGATGTACATTTTTATTGCATGCAGTATAGGAGGGTAGATAAGTACACGAGAGCGCGAGAGTAAAAATGACTTTGGAATTCAGAGGCATCAAATTCCCCTGAGATGAAATTACTGGCATTGTGATCTGTCTTACAGCAAGCTGCTGAACTCTCTCCCCTTTCTCATCGTCATGTTTACAAACAATACCATCAAAACAAGACTATTTGTTACTGTAATGAAAATAATAGTGTTCAGGCCAAATAATTCTACTAATACGCACTCCTTAAGAATGTCGAAGGAGAAACAAGACTTCGGTGTTGGTTGAAATAGATTCACTCTTGGAGAAATTGTCAGGGCAAAGGACTGCACTGTCAATAATGAGTCGCGTTTTTGAAGTAGTCATGTTACTAATTCCATTGTGTTGTAAGCAAAGCTATTACAGTCAAATATGACCTGTGTATCATTTGGTTAATTTTAGCCTTTAACAGAATAAAGAGCTATTGATAGAATTGGCCCTTTTCCTGGAATACTTATCTGTTGAATCTCTAAATCTATACTTTTTTTTTCTTCTTCTGAGGTTTAAGATGTTTGTTTCTTAAACCTCCTGTTGGGATCTGTGGAGGATGACTTAACTGTACTACGGAAGAGGATATATTTGGATGGTTACCTCCTAGCAGGGACTCGCAGCTTGGACAAGAGGAACTTCAGTGTTATGGTCTTTGTCAATTAAAATGACACTGATTATTGAGAAAAAAGAACTAAAGTAAAAACATTTTTATGGTTGTTAACATCTTTTAAACACATATTTATTACTAGAAATTCCACTAGATCTCTTAGACTATAAACACTATGAAGTCTCATCTGATGAAGAAAAGCCATTCTTAACTTTAGTCCCAGCAGCTAGGCATTTCCATTTTGACTTGAGTTTGATTTACATTCAAATATACACCAAACTAATTCTTATTCTGCTGTGACCTAATGAACATTGAATAAGACAATATTTATTAAGATAGTTAGAAAAAAAATATCATCAAACCTGTAAGGCTGCTCTCCTGTGTGGGTTCTCAAGTGCCGTGTTAGGTTCGCAGACCTTGGAAAAATCTTGCCACAGTATCTTTGAGAAAAAGATATTTATAAGAGAGAGTCAGCAGAGTCGTCTTACGCCACAGGAGAAAGCCGTCATGGGTGTGTTCTTAACTTAATTAATCCTGCACGCAACTCATGTCATCTCTGGCATCTACAGTTTGCAGCAAAGTCGTCCTAAAGTTATAAATAACTCCACCAATAAGGGCTGCATTAGGAGGCCTGTTGAATTTGCTCACGCATAAGTGAACAGTTTATGAAAATAGGCATCAGCCCGGATGACCCCCAGAAACTTGCTTTATTAATTCCATATCTTCACACTCACAAAGCTGGAGCGGACAAGAGGACCTAAGAAATTGCAAAGAGTGTGTGATTCTGGGTTGATGGATATATATTTCAACTGGAGAGAAAGGAACAGTGTGGCCAAAAAGTAGAGAAACTGATGTGCTTGAAACAGATAGCACAAGTATCTGAAAATAATTGAGAAATCATTGAGCATAATCTATTAGGGAACACAACAGACACACAAAGGAAGCTTGCGCATCCCTTCGTGAGATCTAAGAAATTTATTAAGCAGTGTTCCCCACTTAAAGACTCTGTCTTTTGTGAATAGCTTGATTCAAAATTAGTGCCATGACAATTGATAAAGATATGATTGAAGGCAGTAATATTCTATATTTGCATGAAAATAATTAACTGTGAAGGAAAACGCATAACTACTGTGAGACAAGTAGATAGTCCCTGCATTGTTTCTGTATATCACAACCAAATGGTCTGTATTAAAATTCTTCTTTAATGATAGTTTTTTTAAACCACTATTTTTATATATCACCAAATAAAGAGCACTTTGAAGTACCCGGAATCTGTCATGGCTGATATTGATAATTTGACAAATTATCAAGAATAATTTGTAAAGCCAACAACAGGCTGTTTGGAACCAAAGGGAAGATTTTTGGCTGTCATTAGCTCCGCCTACCTGCAGGTGTAGCGCTCTTTCCCCTTCCTCAGCAGGTTCTCGGGCAGGGTGTTGGGAGGTGCTCTAAAGCTGAACATAGAGGGCACCGACTGAAGGAGCTCACTGGCCTCCGGCTTCAGGGCACTGAAGCTCTCCAGCTTTTCTGCCATGTTCTCAATAGCTGACATCTGAAAGGCACAATCCCAGACATCTTTGCTTCTGCAATGATCGCTTACTAACCAAGACAATACTCCGCAAGAAGACTTCAAATCCCTACATGCCATAGGTTCTGAAGGAGACTGCAGGGCATCAGTGCCAACCAATGAGGAAACTGATAAGAAGCAGAGCTAGCTGGACTGCTTCCACAGTGGCCTGGTTAGGCTACACCATAGTAACATGATTGAGCAGTGGCATACCCCAAAGACATAACAAAACGAAATCAGTTTTATCTAATCGGTAGCCCTGTACTACGGATATCAATGAGAAACTGAGAATTTTAGGGAAAGGTGCGACCCACCATTGCTGATAATTAAGAATAAAAGAGCCGTGGTGCCGCATGAGAACTGAGAAGCAGGAAAGAACATCAAGTCTTCAAAGGGTGAAGCTTAAACAAAACATATGCCATCCAGAAAGAAAAGGTTCGGTATGTAAGAATCACCTGAGGCTAGGTTAGATTAATATCAGGATGATCCAAAATTTTAAGTGGGATCAGATTCAAGAAATTTTGACGAAATGTTCATTTGTCCCGAGCAGATATATTTAAGCTGAGTTTATGATATCTGAAGACAATTTCAGATGGAATAGATATCATCACGCAAGGGGAAGGTTCCCGTTTTTCAAGCCACGCTCTCTCCGTGGGCTCAATCAGTCTCGTATGTTTTGTTTGTCATCCACCCGCTGGCATATTTGCCAGACTGACTTGTACAGAATTGTGTTGGTTTTCTTGATTTTTATTGTTTGCAGTTACATAGATTCTTCTTCTCCTCAACTTTCCCAAAGCGTTGTCACCTTGGCACTCACATTTTATTCGAGAACCTGAACTACAAAATTGTAAACAGACAACTAATTCTCAGGCCAGCTTGTCAAATGAACTCACTTGGTTCTCAGGGTGTTATATGACCAAGGGAACACCAGTTAACAGTTCTTCAAATGCAAATACACCTCATAGAGGCAATGGTGGTGGACACAGGATCCAGAGAGCAACTGCAAGCCCAAACACTGAGCCAATCAGAAGCCTAATTTTTTAATGCTAAAAATGTATTTTCCACAAACAGTTAAAAAGAAAATCTATCATGTCTACCTGAAAAGGAAAAGTAACAATGTATGTTACCATGAGCATCATAACCTAAAGTCAAATCTCAAACGTTACTTTCTTCTCACAAAGGGTGTGTTGTAGGTTGGAGTCTTCAAATGACTATTCATGTTCTAATTAGCTATCTTTCTTTCTTCTTTATCCTGGAACCTGCTCGCCCATTTCATGCCCGGACTCCTAATGCTAGCTACAAATTGCATTGTACAGGGTACCACTGCCAATTTGCCAAATGTCTTTCATCAAACACAACACATAAAAAAAATCTCAGAGGAAAGTCAAGATCCATTTACTTGTCAGGCGACAAATGTGAACGCATTGGGAGGCAGTAAGGGCTCTAAGCTCAAGGGTTTGATTCATAATCACTCAGCTGCTAAAACATTCTGCACAGATGCAAGCGGACAGCACATCTGTCACTGTGAAGGATTTTGACACATACTGATCACAGGGCAAAGATAAGGAATGATGACGCTGCTCAGAGAGGTTGGAGGAAAGTCTGTCCCCGCCGAACACAGCCATTACCCCGTTCCAGCCAGTATTAGCATGCTCACTTTATTTATTAAAAATCAATTCAGAAATAGTTTATGATACTATTTTATCTGCATTTATTCCTTCTAATTGTTCCTTGTGGAAAATCATGTTGATAGTCTATCCACCATGGAATAAATTATCTGAGTGAAAAATAACCTCTGGTTTACAATCTGACTCGTGACAACAAGCAAGGGGAAGGGTCGCAATGTTCTCATGCATTGCGAGGGCAGAGAAGTAGGTGAATGGCTGGAGGTTATAAATATTTTATTTGTGTGCATTTAATATTTGGGTAATGTCTCATTATCGTGTAATTGTAAAGAATTTAAATGTCCATCTTGCTCCCACTCAGATGCCTGAAGCAATGTGTCTTGAAGAAACACGCTTTCACTTTTATAGAAAGCAGCCTCCTCATGACTATTATTAGTCTCAGCTTTCATCCCTAGCACACACAAACTACACGACCTTCGAGTTATTTGGGAGTGATTGGCCATTGGGAAATGTGTCTTGCTTTAGGAGCTGTAATACTAGATCCTTTCGAAGGAAGGTCAGTGAGATTACTTCCACCTCTAACAGTTTCAACGTGGCAAAAGCATCAACAAATGAGAAGACATAGCGTGGACTCAATAGCCACATGATGGCGTCCTCAAAGACAGTGAGAAAAGAGCATCCATTGCCCAAGAACCTCTCTTAAAAGCCACACACACAGCTTTGACTTCTGCTGTCAAATAAAAAGAGGATAAAATTGTGACGGAGAAGGGAAAAACAAGACTATGGAAGTATAAGCATTAAACAAACACATAAACATATGTATACACACGCACGCACACATGCTCACACATACTCATATACACATATACATACACATGTACATGTGTGCATGCACATGTGTGTGCACACGCACATACACATACGCATACATACACACACATATATATACACACATATACAAACACACACACATGTGTGCATGCACGTGTGTGTGTGTACATGCACATACACACACGCACACACACATGCACAAGCGTGCACACACCCACACCCACACACGCTGCTTAGCTAGACACCACTGAAGAGACAGGAGAGTTTTCATTACATTCTCCCTTTCCTA
This sequence comes from Microtus pennsylvanicus, assembly GCF_037038515.1. Classification (NCBI taxonomy): domain Eukaryota; kingdom Metazoa; phylum Chordata; class Mammalia; order Rodentia; family Cricetidae; genus Microtus; species Microtus pennsylvanicus. The sequence goes on from NC_134594.1 coordinate 12,176,239, forward strand.
TTCCTGGTATTTGCTCTTACGCCACTCTCGATTAAAATGACTAAGTGGCCCATGTTTGAACAGATAGAAGTGATTTAGATACCATCCAGCTGTATAGTTTAGCAATTCTGTGATCAGTGCTGATCTAGCCCTTACCGATTGATACTGGATTATCTAATACATGGGCCAAAGCCTCAGCTTTCCATCTGTTCTGACTCATGTGATGTTCCCCCAGAAGAAACATATCTTACGCAAAGATAATACATTTTGATACTTGTTTTAAAGTCTGACCAGGTATTTTAAAAAGTTGAGGTAAAATAGGATGAATAGAATAGGAAATGGCTAGACGTAAATTATATTATTTAATTATAAAATATAGTAAGAATTGCAATACAATGAATAAAAAATTAGGAAAATTAAAGCAAAGAAATTACCCACTGTATATTTTAGCATTATAATGCCAAATGACCCATTAATATCTTAGACTAATCTAAGATCAGCAAATGACAGGTTTTTTCCAATGTAGTAGTACTTTTTATTTGCATATATATAATAGTTGTTGATAGTATCTACAGCCAGATGTCTGGAAAAGGAAGTTATTTCTCTCCCTTCCAGTCCCCAAGAGGCTATTAACTTTATACTGACGCAAACTGTTTAGAGGCAGTGCCCTAGCTCCTTCCCCCAAATGCAGCTAAGCCTCTCGTCAAATAGAGTAATAATAAAAAAAAATTCTGCAGGCAAGATATCACCACCATGGATCTAAGCACTTATCTTAGCATTATTATTGGAGGGCCGATAGCTGAGGACCTGAGAAAGTTTCTCATCGAAACTATTCGGTGACAACCTGATTATGTGAAAGGCTGTCTGTCCAGGCGCACCATGAGTTATGTGGACTAATGATGCCCAATTAGATTACACATGACTTTATCATAGAATAACTAACTATTCATAAACAACAGGCTGGGAAAGTTTGTGGAGTCAGAAGTGTTCTATATTTGCTCACTTGATAATCTTGAGAAACTCGGAGCCATGGTCATCTGGGGGAGAATACTCATATTTTATGTTTATCTCACTTCATAGATCAAGCTCAACAGTCATGGCTACAAAATCACTGAGAGCTATTTACCACCAAGAATTGCAAGCCCGTGTCTTCAGAATGTATGGCAAGTATCTACTTCATCTCGCCAGTGTGAAATTCGCCTTGGAAATTCCTACGTGGAAAGGCGTATTTCCAGACAGGACAGCAGTAACACAGGATGCTACAAAGGAGACCTCGCCTGGACTTTGAATTGGCTTTGCCAGTGGATGTAGCGATCAGCCCTAAGTGTTGGGATCAACATCATAAGCTTTAAGCAGTTACAAAGGTGGCAAATGCCAAAGTCACACTGTACCTTAGGAAAGATAAGAGAACTGAGGTGTGGAGCTCAGAACAGTCCTCTACTGGAAGGACAGGGGAGGAATCCTGAAAACGCAGGCCAGTATATTCCGATAAAAAAAAAAAACGCACTGGTTGTACGACTTGGCATAATTAGACTAGTGGCTTCCACATTTTCTCACCGGCCTCCTTTCCCTCTATCACGCTTTCCCCTCCCTGGCAATACACATTTTTATGCTTTCTGAACACATGTACTTAATTATCAAGCACGCAACAACAGTGAGAAAATTTCTCATTTTGTCACATATTCCACAACAGAGAAAATAAAGAAGACCCTGCTTTAAAAAAATAATAATAATTAACATAAATGAGATAAAGGAAATAAATAAAGGCTAACATAGTCTATCTAACTAAGTTTTCACGGAAACAAGTGTGACTGCGGGACACCAAACTTCCCAAGATTGTTGGTATCCCTGTGAAATAAGCCATTTAGATGGGTGATGTAAACACAGGAAGACTTAAAGGGAAAGCTGAGGTCTATGTTACTCCCATCCGCCAACTTCTATTTAGGGGTAAAATATAAAACGAGGATTTTTCCCTCCCTGTATATCTTTCTGTATAAATCAATCAATCAATCAATGAATAAATAATAACCTACACCTAGCATCATGAGCAGAAACCAGATATACATTCATACAAAAGTTACAGAAATGAGACCTAATTCTGAAAAGTCCATTCAGTATTTAGGTACAATAGTTTAACATTAACCTGTTTCCAACTGGTAGGAACCATTCCTGCCTTGGGATAGAAGAATGTGAATTCCAATGTCAACCCTGAATATTAGTTCAAGTTTTACCTTACATGGGGCTTTATCAAAAAATCTGTAATACGTTGTCCCCAAATAATAATGGGTTCTACTTAATGATTCATTTCAAAGCTTCCCATATAAAATCTATATAAGAACACTCTTACCAAGGCATAATTACATGGAATTATGGAATTAGTGCGATTTAACTAATAAAATCATTCCATGAGTCATTTTTAACATGTTATATTCCCCGTTATATTGAGAACATTCTGCTGTTGGATGAGCAGGGGAAATGTGTGCTCCAGGTTTCTCACTGAAAGGAAAGCTCTGGATTCTTATCTACTCAGCATACAGATTAACCTCTTTTTTTCCAATGCTACATTACTTTAGTTAAAAATGTAAGGAACTTACCCATGTTCTCTGGTCAGGTAGTGGGAACTGGTAGCAAAATTGAAACAGAAACAGAAAATTACTTCTGTGTTGGATCTTTACTGCAATCTATCCTTTGAGAAATGAGCATTTATGCTAATCTGATAATGTTTACTTATCATGTAATTCTATCTGGAGTTCTAGAAATGAAAATTAAACCTATGTATAATATTGCTGAGTTTCCTCTATTTCCTAAGATTAATCATAGACCCAAGTTTGATTAGAAACCAGAATGTCCACCACTCTAAGAAATCTACCTACTGTGTGCTACAGAATTCATAACACAGGGCATCCTTTTCTTCTTCTTCATTGCAAGAGTTCCCTGTCATAACCCAGTCTGCTGCATCTTTATCATATCATTAATACAGAAAATGTGGCACTTACTAAAATTGGAATAATTACATAACAAAAGAAAATGTTGTTGGGAATTCTGTGCTTGACAGAGTGGTACTTGGAACACAAAAGTATGGAGGAAGGAATGAAAATGTTATAGTTCCAGTGACTTAGATGCTCTTCCAAAAGGCTGCAGTTTTTACCCTTGAGAAGTTGAGAGATACAGGACTTGTTTCCATAAAGGTAGTGGCAAGTATGAAATGTGACAATGGGAAAGATGTGTTGGAAGCAATACAGCATGTGAATGGCAAAGGGCATGTGGTATCCCCACAGCCACGCATAAATGATAGCATTGAATACATTTAACTTATTCTCAGCTCCTCAGAATGTAGTAAAACACACTCAGGCGATGTGAGTAAGCGAATAAGAGAGAAAACTTAAGTGACAGGGTCTTTGATATAGATTAAAAAGGTCAAATCTGAGAAAATAAAAAGTGACAAAAAGCAAAAATAATATTAAGAGGTCAGGAAAACCCAACCATGGATAACGGCCACCTTTACAAGGGTCTATCACCAAATGATTTGTATTCCAGTTCAATCAGCTGTAATGTGAGTGTGAAAGGCACTGACTAGGGGTCAAGGAAGTGGACAGTCTGGGTCGTCATTCAGTGATGTGCCCTCTCCATCGCACATCTTATCTATTGTGATCATTCTTTCTTTTTCAAAATTCTAATTTAAACTAAAGCACCATGGGTAATTTTCAACATTGTATCCAGGGAGAGACTTTACAGTGCTCAGTACTCCCTTTGGTCAAGTAACTTATTCACAGGTGAAGATAAAGGAAGGCTACGTAGTCTAATGGCCTCCTAGCACAAACTGCTTCCTTGAGCACAGAATGAGGAGACTTGGGCTCTAGATTTATCTCTTAATCTGGACATGTGTGAGCATGTATCTTCTTAATACTTGGACATCATTTAAAACATTGTACTTCTCTAAGAAGCAAGAGAGCCTAACAATCTTTGAGCAAAATCTTATGATTATCTATTGTCTTGCTCACTTATTTTTGTCTAGAGATTAAGTATAGGGAGGGATTGTGTTTTTAATAATGCAAAACTAGGCTTCTCCATGGTGTGCCACTACTCAAACCTGGTGTATGCGTTCATACTTTTCTAAAGCAGTTAAGAATTGATATCCTCTTTGTTGTGTGATAATTCAAAAAACAGACAGTGGGTGTCCTCGACTTCTAACTGCGATTCAAGATATATTAAATGGGAAGTAAAGAACCAAGTGGTCTTAGCCAAGCATGTATTTAGCAGTCCTTTGTGTTGGCTCATGACATAGTAAGGTCTTGCCAAGGATACAACGACCATCTTTCCAAATATCCCTGGGTACATGGGGCGGCCATGCTTGAAAAGTCATGACTTAGAAAGTAAGATCAGGGCAAAAGAAGAATCATTCACTACAATGACTTTATGATCTCAATGTCCATTCAGAAGAGTCTCCATTAGGTCCTTTCAGAGACCACACAGAGAGCCAAGTATATCCTCTCTGTAAGTCTTGTAATCCAGTCACCCTGAAAGGACAAGGGGTCTCATACATAAAGGGGTGAAAAATCTTCCTCAAACCAAAGCACTTTTGCTAATTGCAAGTAGCAATAACACCTTGTGCCTCGGTTATTCATCATCCCAATCCCTTGGCTTTGATTAGTTGTGGCTAGAATAGAACTGATCAAGTACAAAAACCAAACCAATCCTCTGGGACCTGAAGAGTTTCCTAAAAGAAATTGATCCCTCCAAAGACCACAAACTTGAATGAGAGCCGAGCTTCTCTTGTGTGTACTGCAGGAATTTGCTTCCTAAGTATTACTTACTAAAACTTCTAGATCCCCACAATAGTTTAAAAATAGCTTGGGAATTAAGCACCCTGAATATCTAGCTCCTTTTTTCCTCCCAAGTCCTCTGTAGCAGCTCTCTGTCCACCACATCCAACATTGGCATTACACAGAGACCTATTCCAGAAGGTAAGAACGAAGTATACTATTGTGTTCCCACAGGTACGCCTGAGTGAGACTGTGGGAGGGGGCATCACTGTGCTCTGAGCTCTGGGCATATCCCTTATCTGTTTTGTTCTTTATTACCTTTGAGAATATTACAATATAACACACTCCTTCATATTATCTTATTAAGTATCTGAGCATTCCATATTTTTAACACAGCCCTATACACATGCAATTATTGGTAAATGAACTTACCCATTTTATCAAGTGGCATATTTACCTAGGCTAGTAATAGTTTTCAGATGGCATGGGCATGCTAAAATCAACTCTTCCTGAGAGTTTTTGTAGAGAAAGAAAACCAACACTCATATAGACCAAATTGCTCAAACACACTAAACCAGTTTCATTTTTTCTTCATCCTATCGTGACCGCTCAGCTTTGAAGTGCTTAATTGCTAGATTTGTTATATTATTAAAATATGCAAGCAATTTGATCACTACTGTTAAAAGCATATAATAATAATATAGTGTCACGTATGCTTTATTTACAATTAGAAGAGAAAGTATCAGAGAGTTGCATTTTTACTACACTATCTGAAACACGGAGCATATTGTATTTAGGCTTCTTATCCCATAAACCCTTGCAAGTGTCATCTAGGTCAGTATAAATATCAGATATTCACCGCTAAACATTTACCGCCTCAGTACTTGGGTCTTTTCCATGTAGGGTTAGGTAGACAGTACTAGTCCTTATTCTTGCTAAATAAAAGTCCATGGCTGGAATGTTTCAGAAAGTTTTGATAACTAAGCATATTTTTTTTTCAATTTGGATTAGAGTGAGAATTTAAAGCAAAAAAAAATAGCTATTTATAACTAAAACAGATGTTTGTATCTTTGCTCTCACACTCTCGTTTGGTATTAAAGAAGACAATTGAAAAAGTGAGGACCGGACAGCAGGTAAGATTCCTAGCCCAGGAAAAAACTAATGAATCTACTACAGAGATTGAGGAGATTTTCATCACAAGTTTAATTAGAGAGCTATTGTTTGTGTTTTGGACACACTACAACACAACAAATTTATTTACTAAATGCTCAAGCATTTTTATAAAATCTTCGGTATCATTAAAGATCAGAGCTTGTATCATTTAAACACAAAACAAAACAAAATGAAATGCGATTTAAAAAAAAAAACAGATTCCAGACATCATGGTTGCACTTTCAACACAATTCCCTAGCTGTGGGTTGATATGTAAACCAGTTTGGGGAAACAGAATTAAATGGGTGGCACTGTAGAGAGGAAGCAGTGAGACAGAGCTGTTCAGCCTGCCCCTTTGCAAGGAGAAACTGTATGTATTTTGATAAATGGGCCTGGCCCCATTCAGTAAATAGCGCTGTGTATTGTGGTGAATTCTTGTGCAATTACAGACCTTCACTGGAATGCCCAGTGGTGTCGAGATAAATTCCTTCACCCTCTATGGTAACAACTTGTCAGGTAGACTCATTTCCTGTTTTTATCTAAGCACTAAAAGGACAAGAGTGACCTTCAAGAGGCTGGGACACGATGCAGTATGATCCATATCTTTGTGTCAGGAAACTTTAAACACAAAAGATAACTTCAATATTTATTTCCTCAACTGAGTTCTACTCACTCCCATGTGCACTTTCGCTCAATAAATAGTTGATGCACATAATAATTTAACACCCAAACTATGTTATTTTTACACATATACCGAAAGGTTTTTCTTTCAAAAGCCTGGGTTTTAGTCCCGCTAGAATTTCCTGTGTTCTTCCACAGCAGCGTCATAGGAAATCCTAGTGTTCTTAAAGTTTCTTTCATTCCATTGCACCTGCTTTTCGGGATCAACAAGTTAGTTTACAAGCTTGAAATCTCAAATCCAAAATACTTACTTGTGGGTGAAATAAGAACCCCGGAGAAGGTCTCAAGTATTTTTCTTTCAGAGCTTCAAGTGGGTCGGTGAGCTTTCTTTTCTCTACTCTGAAAGGTTAAAATTAGATTGGGGAGGTGAATCAGTCTTGCTTGTCAATCAGAGCACAGTCCCTGTCATTCATCACAGCAAAGCCAATGGAAGCTTCCTTTGGGACTGGCAAGAAGACCTCCGCTGGGGAAGGATACGTCAGGCACTTCTAAGTGTTTAAGGGGAGAAAGACCCTTTACAACAGAAAAACCCTACTCAGTGACTCCAGCGGCAAAGGAGTTTGAAACATGCAGAGTTGCTGAGTCACGAGCCTCTCTACAACTTTAGGACTTTGCTGTTTCAGATGCGGCAAGAATATCTGAAGAATTTGAGATGGTTGGGGAAAAGTAGGGCAATTTAATTTAAGCCATTTTCTACCAAAAATTACATCTCCAAATATCCACTCTGGTTCTCTTAAATTTGCCTATTGGGAAACAGGAAACCTCCAAGTTAGCTACTGATATTCAAGCTATGCTCAGTTATAGACATATATACCCAGCATATGTGTGAGAAGGGCATATGAATAGACAAATTCTTCACCTCTCTGTCCTTCAAGGTTTAGAGCAAAGGATGAAGCTTAAACATGGTCCACATCCTACCTGCAATTAGGTACATAGGAAGTGAAGTAAGACAGACTAATTTTCACCAGCCATTGGCAATTATCTTTTAAAAACTTTTAGGTAAGTACACTTTTGAACTGTATCTGTAAGCCAGACATAGTGCGCACTCGGGAAACGGAAGAAGGGGCTAGGAGCTAATGTTCATCTTTGGCTACATGGTGAGTTTGAGGCCCATTCTGGGCTACTTGTGTAAAGACCAAAACAAAACAAAATGCTATTGAAACAGAATAGCTATGAGTTCAAAAAATTTTATTTCTACTATGTTTTACATGTATTATTGATCTTATTAAACTAGGCATTAAGAGGTCAATTCCTGGGTAAAATATCTGGAGGCTGCAAAACTGAGCTTCATTCCAGACTGGCAGTAATTAGGGTTCAGAGCTTTTCATAAGAACTTTATCTTTTATAAAATGAAGGTTTGGAGTCTTGGAATTGAAGGCAGCAAACAGGGCTGAGGATGGTCACAGATGATGACGCGACAGAAGCTTTTTCAGTGCTGAAATAAGAATTTCGGAACACAAGGGCATCTTTGAGTATTTGTCCTCAGATATGATCTTGTTACAGGGCCTCCAGCCGGCCTCAAACTTAGGATACCCCGGCCTCAGTCTTCTGAATATGTGCTACCATGTCCTTGTATTGTGTTCTCTTTCTCTTGTTGAAATGGGAATAGCCTTTTCATACACTAGCAAGCTCTCCAAACACTCTGTAGATAATATGGGTAGAAGGCATTGACTGATAAGGCCTCTCAGTTCTAGCACTGAGGACATCCATAAATATTACCGAATGAAAGAATCTCACCATATCTCTTCATTCACAAATATTGGGTACAATATGAAAATAATCCTATCTTAAATAAGTTCAATAAAAAGTCCACATGTTCCACAAAGTCTTGATAATATTCAAAATTTAATTAGGAAGTAAATTAAAAACTCATAATATGTAAAAGGTGTAATAAATATAATGGTTAAAGAAAATTAATATTCAAAAACCAAATAATTTTTAATGGTGATTGTTATAGTATGCCACCAAAACATATCTTATTAAACATAAATGCTTTACCTCTAGAATTCATATATTGAAGGAATAATGGTGATATTAAATAGAAATGTATTTTAAGCAACTTACTCATTCTATATACAAAGCCATTTTGGGATTAATACCAAAATTAATCCAGAGCAATTTCACTTACTCTGGATTCTAAGAGGTTTCTTTAGAAAGAGAATATGAGTATCATATTCTTAGACATCTCAGTGGGTTGCCACATAGGAGACTCGGGCTGTTCTAGGTCTCGTGTTATTCTAAACAAGCAGTCCACTTTCATGCCCATGCATATCTGTGCTAATCCTTTGGGAGCCTCATTCTTCTGCCACTTGACAGTTTGCTTTAAAGATGACTTTCTCATATTTTCCACTCCCCAAAAATGTTTAAAAATAAGTTTATTGTCAAAATAAAAAAAAAATTCTGTGGTCCTATTCCAAAGCCTCAATTTCAGAGAAATCCAAAAATAAGTCCACACTTAACCTCTCAACTTCTGAATAAAACTTGATTTCTCAAGATTAAGCCTCATCCACTGCTGATAACCACAACAATAACAACAACAAGTGACTTGGAAGAGGAAATACTGACAAAGTGTACAATCTTGGTTTCGTACATATGTTTTTTTTCCAGCATCCTCTCTCATCATCCTTACCTATAAATGGGGTCCATGAAGAAGGGAGTAGGTCTCGCATGCTGCAGGGAGCCATCTGAAGTTGGTCTTGTTTCCATATTGCTTCCTTTCTTTTCCCCAAATACATGGTTTTTTCGAGGTTCAGTCAACTTTGTCCCACCTGCTCTACTCCTACTGCCCATACTTAGATCCAGGGGTTGGTCTTGGCTTGTGGCAGGTGTTGCTGGAAGCTTCGAGGGGACTGAAGACAAGGGTTTCTCATCCTTTTGCTTAGTGGTGAGGTCAAAAGGGGACTCAGAGCTTCCCTTCTGCAGTTTCTTTACTTCACTTGGTGATTGGGGTTCCATTTTCAAAGGTAACGACCTCAAGTCTCTATCAGGAAATGGGTACATTGATTGAGAGAATGCTGGAAAAAATGGGAGGGGAAACATGGAAGGGTAAGGTAACGCTCCGACTTTTTTGTCTTGCAGCCCCACCAGTCCTGTGGAACCAAAGTATTTTTCAGCAATAGACGCAATAGCCTTTATAGAATCATTCACAGCTCCTGACACCGCGGTTTGCTCCTCTACAGATGCTGAGAAAACGGAATGATTGCTGTATTCTTTCTTATTATTTATTGACGCCAGATTCTGCAGAGGGCTTACTTTGTCTTTGAACATTTTACCATTTTCTTTACATTTCTCTTTATCACTTTCAAGGTCACTTTCCAGATCAGAGCCCGAGGTTGTCTCCAGGTCACTGCCACTTGGTGTACTGACATCATCAAGGTCACTACTCTCTGACTGGTCACTGATTTTCTCAAGGGGCCTCTCTTCAGAGGACCTCTCGGGCAGCAGTTCCTCTGGCTTATTGTCCCCTACAGGTGGGTGTTTAGACAGTGCCTTCAAAATATCCTGTGTAGCTGGCAGTATCTGAGGATGTGTCAAGAGGGGACTTTGACATTTGTTTGACTGTTCAGTACTTGACAGTCCTTTAACAGGAGGACTAGCAGGTATCAGAGGAGGCCTGTGGTACAAGCCTGAAGGAAACAGACCAGGAAAGCTAAAGGAAAATCCAGGAGCTGTTGGAAAGGTAAGACCAGCAGGATGCCTATTGGTGCCAAAATAGTCAGCCAGGCCCGGGTTGGCATGACTCATATTAACCATGGACGTTTTATCCATAGCTGGGGTTCCAGGAAGTGAAATGCCTTGGCCAAAAAATCCACCTGCCGCAAAATGGTTCTTGCCCTCACAAAACCTCCTGTGTTTATTTAAGGAAGACGTAGTGCTGAACATTTGTCCACAGTCTTTGCACTTGATTTGGGTTCTGCAATCAGCATGCATGCGCTTATGACGACAAAGGTTTGAAAACTGAGTATAGGATTTATGGCAGACCTCACCTGCGTGCAAACAACAAGAAAGAGTCTCAGGCTTTATGACAATTGCTTCTCAAGTCAGCAAGTATCTATCACAAGTGCTTTACCCAGAATGGTTACAATTAGGAAGCCAGGAATAGGAGCTGGGAGTCCAGACTGGATGCTCTGAACATAAAATACCTTCCATTTTACTAGATTCCAAAGCAAAGCATTTCATTGACAAACGTCTGCAAAGCAGCACAAATACTTCACACAGAGTACACAAATGGTTTCCATCCCCAAGGCACAATATTTTGCATAATATTTGTGTGCTTAAATATTTATGGGAAAGTCACAATCCAGAATGCATTGCGTCTTCCACCTGATTCCTAACACTAGTAGGATCTGAAAAATCAAAGACAGATTAAGCACAAAAACTTTAGAGCACTTCAAGCAGCCTGCCTTGGAGGCATCAGGACAGCAGACAGCCTTCCCCTCATCCACACACTTCGCCTTTATCATCTCTCCGTGTGGGAAAGGCTGTGCCCCCCCCACACACACACTTCATTAGGATTGTATCGTGTACTCCCATCGTTCACACATCAAAGCCACACAACAATGCGCATTGTGTATTGGGAGACCTTTTTAACAATCATTTTCATGATTCGAGAAAGACTGACATAATTTACAATGGCTCTATTTTAAGCCTGCAAAGGAAACTCAATTGAATGTAGCCCATCCTGCATTGCTGGTTCCCATGAACTATGAGCACGTCCTCTGACTTCCCCTCACACCAGTGGCTAAGCTAGCCTTCCTGCACATGAAACCCCCATCCTTGGGAAACATGCTCACTTGTGGCTGTATCTTCCTCGGTTATCTCAGGGCTTGACTTCTGCCTGTTATGGCCAAGTATGGGAAGCCGAGGGGAGGGCCGTGAAAACGCTGATCCTGAAGAACCCAGCAGCCGGTGTGGTCCTACACTAGCCCCCTTCACCATGAATTTGTCAGTAAAGTAGCATGTCCCCTCTCGCAGATGTGCCAATATTTCTAAGTATATTTTAAGTCCGAACTTTGTAACCCTCCAGCCTTTCAAGTAAGACTTTGTTCAATTTGAGTCTTTCAGGATTATAATATCAAATTGCTAAGCATCATAGCTTTTAAAAAAAAAAAAACTTTGCTGTCGATGAGTTACTTTATGTGTGAGCTTAATTTAATGCCTCCCTGCAATTTTTTATATATGTGGAAATACGATATACTTGGCTGGTAATTGTTGAAACAAATTGATTTCAAGAAAATAAACACAAAATTTGACAGACGCTGCTTTCAAGTGATAGCTGACCGTGGGTGCAGAATGGCCGAGCCCAACACGTGACTTGAAGCAATGATGATTTTTAGAGCAGTTCATGCCACGGGGATTTTATAGAACGCAGTCAAGCAAAACTCACTGGAGCTTCGTTCCCCACCCCCCCTCCCCAACAGGAAGTGCTAGGCGATTGTGTTCCTGTTTTCTGCTGATGGAGACTAAACAGGACTGCTGCATGTCGCTAATCAGGACGGAGCCTTGGCCACACTGCAGAGACTCTCACAGGATTTATCAGGAAAAGAAGATGGGGTGATCGCTTCTCAGATTCCTCCCAGAGTACACTGGCCAGTCTGGTCTAACAGCATTTCAATAGGCTCAATCAACACACGTACTATTTATACTACCTAATACATTAAATAAAATCACCTGGGGAGCAGACCTCCACATAATTGTATGATTGTGATTCAGTTATGGATAATTCCAAAAAAGTATAGATATGTTATTTTATAGAATGCAGTCAAGCAAAATTTATATATATATATGTGTGTGTGTGTGTGTGCGTTATATAAGTTTTATAAATATATATACTTGTATATAATTGGAATTGTAAAAATACACTTTTAAAAATCATCAATAATCTATCCTTTGGGCACTAAGGTACTATAAGAAAATGTCTTAATGGGTTAATTAACCAACTGTAAAGACAGGAGTTGCAATGTTTTATAAATAAAATGTTGCTAGGTCATCTTCTTTTCTACAGCAGGATGACTTTAAGAAAATCCACAGTGTCTATGTTGGAATCACATAAGATGTAGTTGGATTTGTCTGTCTGAAACTTTTTTACAGGGTGAGCAGAGTCTGTGTCGCTCTCTTAACATAGAATCTGGGTGTTTCCTTAGTCAGGAGCTTTGTTTTTCAGCCTCGAAAACTTGGATGGAGACATCAATAACCAGGCTCCAGGTCAATGGTTCAACTGATGTTCAAGTCTACACGCAACTGCAATTTTCTCAGCAACAAGGACTTAGCCTCCAGTTAACATTGCATCTTTCTCCTTCTTAAACAAATGAAGAGGTATTTTGAATATATTCTGTCTATTAGAGCATGTGGTTTCTATTTAGGAAGGCTGGCGATTGCTGTGCAGGCGATGAGTAATTGCCTTAGCGCTAGGGACCCTGTGCTCACTGTAATAAGAGACAGTTGTCATAAACACACTACTGGGGGCAGATCATGGTGTGTGGCCTTCGAGGAGGAACCAGATAGCAGTCATAGGTGAACCTCCACCCTTTCAGCCTCATGGAAACTCCTATGTTTAAACCCTTTGTTCTGAAATTGCCTGGCTATTATTTGTAATTACTCCACAGTTCACTGTCAGAGTTGATATTTGAAGAAAGTCATCTGCTATTTAAATTTACCAATAATTGCTGAGAATGTATTCAAGGGAAATACTGGATGCAGCCTGAATAAGAAAGGACAGTCTCTGAAACTGGAAAGCGGAACAGTTGACTCTAGCATCGTTCAGAGCACGGACCAACGTGCTGAACGGCAGAGTTGATGCTTTCTGACTTTAGTCTTCAAAGAGAGATAAAGTAGGAAATAGGTGATAAGAGTCCTTGTGATTTATTCCGCTCTTCTCACCAAAACATAAAACTTACCACATTTATTTCTGAAATAAATGAACTAATATAGTATGCTCATAGCACTTCCAAGAGAGCTTGTAGGAATTATGGACTAGACAATGAATACTTTCTCTCTCTCTCTCTCTCTCTCTCTCTCTCTCTCTCTCTCTCTCTCTCTCAAACTTCTAATTCCTATTGTCTATATAATTTCCCATGTTCTAGCAGTGCTTCCCCAGGGAGTTCAGGGCACCCTTTGTTTATCTGCTGGTTGTCTTCGCTCCGCCCAGGGAACAGAACAGCTAAGCAAAACAGGACTTTCTTGTGCACTGGAAAAGGAAAGACGAGAACTTTTGGCACTTGGAAGCACAAAAGAAGGCTGTATCAAGGCAAAGAACAGGACGGTTAGTCTCTGGCAGCTCCACGTTGGCACTGAGAATTAGGTGTTTTGCCAATCAATTCTGTATTAGAGCCCGGCTACCTGCTCCAAACCACCAGTGCTTGTCAAAATAAATAAATAAACAAACAAACCAAAGGGGGAATAAAACTGGTTCTCATGCAGTTCCCAAAGCAGAAAGCCACAGATGCTGCCAGGTGCTGGTAATGATTCAAGGCATCCCACCCATATCTGGATCCAGAATCAGTTTAGAAGTTGGTAGCACAGCTCGCTTCTTCCCTATATTTACACACCTACCAGGGCAAAGGAACAAAGAGTTCAAGAACTGTTGACTAGATCAACCGAGAACAAAAGGTTTACCTTCTGAATCATTGGAAAGATTGCCGCATAACCAAGAAACAGACCCACAAGGATGAGCAAAAGAAAATGAGCCAAGTTCTCTGTTTCTTGAAGTGTGCTACTTAAGTGCTCAGTCCAGGAGTGTGCCAAGTAGGTGGGCAGAGGGATGTCCCCTGAAAGCGTGCACCTTGTATATCTGCTTGAGGGCAGTGCTTGGGGGAGAGAACCTGTCCAGCATTAAAGAGAAAAGACTCTGCTTTTTCAAGTGGCCCAGAACTACCAGTCTGCAATGGAAGCAGAAGGAAGAGGAGGAGTGAAGGGCATTTTATCCCCTCCACACATACAATCCCTCATCTACCCCTCTCCACACACACTCCAGCATCTATCCCTCTGCACACACACTCCAGCATCTATCCCTCTGCACACACACTCCAGCATCTATCCCTCTGCACACACACTCCAGCATCTACCCCTCCACACACACACTCCAGTACACAGACAGCAACATAAGCCTTCTCGTCTGCCCGGCTTCTTCCAGCTCCTTGAGGTCCAGACCAGGTTTTTAATCACTTAATGATATCCGTTATTGGCTGTTTAACCAAGCCACAGTCACTTACAATGTGAGATACACCTGATCATCTTGGCTAAATCCTACTACCTAGGAAGGCTCTCCTTTCCTTATTTAATCACTTCTCTTTTCTTTACCTGGTACTGACTCCATCCATAAAAAAACACCCCAAGGATTATAGGCGAAATGCTTTGGATCTGCTTATAAAATAATTTCTTATATTCTAAAATAACCCTCCTACTTTGGACCCAAAAAAGCTAGGAGGGCAACTTTCTCCCACCCACCGTGGCCGTGCGCGGCCATGCTCCAGAGCACAGAGCCCTTTGAAGGACAGACAGATGCGGAGAAGCTGGGGCGTTTAGAGACTTACAGATGAAGGGCTTCACACTGCTGTGGATGTGTTTGTGTTGCTTGAGGCCTGACGACGTGGCAAATGTTTTACCGCACTCCGGGCAAGCATGTGCCCGGGCACCAACATGTTGAGACCGAATGTGTCGCTGAAGGTTGCTAGGGTCCGTGAAAACCTGCTAGGAAATGAGTACTGATTAATCCAGAAACTTCACTCATGAATACAAGAAAGAAGACCAGCAAGAGCCCAAGGAGGAATTTGATTTGTCTTGTTTTGGCCTAAGACCAAAAGAAAACTGTATTTCCAAAGTGCAAGGAACTCCTTTAAGGAAGAAACCAGGAATTACTCAGTTCTCTGCGATTGTAACAGGGAATCCATTAGTGTCGGATACTGGACCACATCATGAATGGACTATCAGGCCAGAGTCGAGCAAGGCCTCGTCCAGATTACCATTAAAATTACATTTTAAAATAAAGAACATCACACACACACACACACAATTTGGAAAATTTTGATGAAAGTACCCCAAATTTATTTAAATAATTTTCCTAAGAAGTTAAACTCAAACATATTGTTTCTTCTGCAAGTTTCCAGAAATCTGGAGCTTTTCCTTTGGACATTTTACTAAATAAAAGATGAAAACCCAGTAGTGCATCCAGAAATAAAATATCCTTGAAGACTATTTCAAATGTTCCAGTTTCCACTGCCACAAAAAGCGAGAGGAATAGAAAGCGACTATTCCAGGACATCTCTGCACTCACTGTAAAGTCCAAGAACATGGAAGTTGTGGACGGCCATTGCTGGAGCTCACTCTGTGCCCCAATGGAACACTGTCGTTTCACCTGCGTGCTGTGTAGCCCTGATCGCTAAAAGCCCTGCACTGCTTTGTGAGAACCAAATTATGATTTCCACGAAGGATTAAACCGACAAACCTGAAAGTTTGGAGTCTCACACTCTTTCTGAATAAGCATTCTGAAGGGTTATGTGACCTTCCTCACAAACTGCCATTAAAAGAAATAAGTAATTCACGTTGGATATAATTTTCATTTCCCATGAGGCTACAAACCAACCCTACACGGGCAAGTCAGTAGCGGAACCATGAATTGACCAGGGATGTCGCACATGCAGTTCGGGAGCTCAGCATTAAGTCCCACTTCCTCTCTGACAGAAACAAAAGGGTACCCACTAAGTGTTTCTATGTGAGCTGCTAATGCCTTCTAGCACAGAACACTCACTCTGCTTTGCTGAAGGTATTTATAGTTCCCCATCTCAAGGCTTTTTCTCTATAGTATAGCAAGCGATGGATTACGAGAGAGGACAACAGGGAGAGGCGAGCAGCCTACAAATTCACTGTACCTTGGCACAGTTTTCACATTCATAGTGCTTTCCACTGTCATGTGACATCTGGTGGCGAATTAAGTTGGACTTCCAGTTAAACGCCTTGGGACATTGATCACACTTGTATTCTCTCTCCTCGGTATGTGACAACATGTGCTTCTCCAGGCTGTTAAGAGAATAATTGATTTACTGAGAGGCAGGGACAAGGAAAACATTCACAAACAGAATTATCCTTTATTACTAATTCAATTGGCAAGGCAAGAATTGAGAGGGAAAAAAAACTGAAGCGAGAAGGAGAGAAGAGACAGGCAGAAGCGTGTGTTATAGCTCCTAGACTGTATTTCCCACCAGGTCAAGCCCTGGAGAAATAAATCTGACACACCTATCAAGGATTGCCTGAATTTAGGACTATGATAAAAATTATTTATCTATTATGGATTTCTGACATAATCTTAATAGCAAAATTGATTGGTGCTGTCTACTTTATTCAACTATAAAACATATTAATACGATGCTAAGGACATGAGGTAGGTATTCTCTCGAATATATGTAATCTCTAGATAAGACAGCATTTATATTTCTAGTCATATAGAAAAGAGAACTGAAAGTAACTTCCTATTGTGGCTCTGATACAGGTGTGTGCGTGTGTGGATTGATAAATGGGGAGACAAGGGGATAGATAAGAGATGATGACGATAAAAGTGGTGACTGAAATGATGAGGGTGAAAAACAGAAGACAAACAGATAGAAGATGGAGTATAGATGGATGGATGGATAGATAGATAGATAGATAGATGATGGAGTATAGATAGATAGATAGATAGATAGATAGATAGATAGATAGATAGATAGATAGATGATGGAGTATAGATGGATAGATAGATAGATAGATGATAGATAGATAGATAGATAGATAGATAGATAGATAGATAGATAGATAGATGATGGAGTATAGATGGATAGATAGATAGATAGATGATAGATAGATAGATAGATAGATAGATAGATAGATAGATGATGGAGTATAGATGGATAGATAGATAGATAGATAGATAGATAGATAGATAGATAGATAGATAGATGATGGAGTATAGATGGATAGATAGATAGATAGATAGATAGATAGATAGATAGATGATAGATAGATAGATAGATGGAGTATAGATGGATAGATAGATAGATAGATAGATAGATAGATAGAGAGATAGATAGATAGATAGATAGATAGATGATGGAGTATAGATAGATAAATCACAAGCTATAAGGGAAAGCATACAGAATTTAAAGATAGTATTGACTGATAATGAGAGAAAAACATGAAGTTCCTTATAAAATAGTTTGTCTACATTTTAAAGTTTAGAATGTTTTGGTTTCTTAAGATTTTGGCTTTGTTTTCTAAATTGGTACATGACTCTGTACAAATAAAATGAAAAGCCAGTATCCATAATATCTGCAGGTAGCAGACACCTGCAACATTTTTGTTCACCGGCCACACTGTCTGTGGAATACTAGCATACGCGCTCACATAGACGAGGAGCTCCTGGAGTCAGCCTATGTGCATTCCGATACAGCACACAATCTAGGCTCTGAACAGTTTGTTATGAAAGGGAGCAAGAAAGTGGCAAGTGACCTCAAAAGATATTAGGATGCCAATCTGAAAAGATGTACATTGTCCAAAAATAGTCCAAATTAAGCACCAAAAACAGCGAGTCTTTTTTGTTTTTCTGAGACAGGGTTTCTCTGAAAACCTTGGCTGTCCTGGAATTCATTCTGTAGACCAGCTGGTCTCAAACTCACAGAGCTCTGCCTGCCTCTACCTCCTGAGTGCTGGTATTAAAGATGTGTACCACCACTGCCCAGCAGCAGTGAGTCTTTTAACAAAAAGGATATTCAAAATATACAAACAAAACCTTGCCAGTGACCCTAACAGTATGATTGGTGTGAAAACTAGGAGGTAACGGAGAAAGCACACATACATCTCGGGTTTTCCCTGTGATGTCAACCCTGTTTTAAGGTGGCAAAATAGACAATCAGGAGTAGGAGTACACAGACTTAATTGATCCTTATAATTCATTAATTAGTTAATGAATCCAGGTAATCTGCTGTATGCTACCTGATATAAATAAATGATAATATCAATGATGCAAGCTGTTAAACCAATAAATCCAAAGCCCAGGCCAGGTCTAGGATGTAGTGATGCCTTTATGGACAATGGAAGGGAAGAAGAACAATGTTAGGACCACCAAGGATATACAAACAGCAGAACTGCAAGGGAAAAATGGACTGAGAAAAATAGCAGGGGAGAGATATCCTGAGAGGGAGAGTCTGACAAGAGGAACACTTACTAGATTAAAGTAGACATAATTCTGTCAATCAACAGCATACACGGACCTTCTGTTCATAATAATCCTAAGAGCTCTATCAGAATTATAACGTCAGCTTAGTATTTTTAAAGTGCACTACCAAAATAGTGTTTCAAAAGTCTTAACTTTTCAAACATCCTGTCTATATATTTTTTCTTAAGAAAAATATATTATCCAAAATTTGTTTCAAACACCCCAAAATAGGTAGAGAAGAAAGAGAAAACGAAACTGGTCTTTTGTCGTGATTGTGGAAGCTGAACATAGTGGTGCTTTTAAATTCACCGTCCTTTCTGATTTGTGCCAATTTGAAGCATTCCACAATAAAAATCTATTAACACTGCCAAGAACGAGTGTTTAATTTGCTGTCTCATTTCTCTGTGAGATCAGAATTCTGTATTTGAATATTAACTAAGACATGCACTAAGAATACACTCCTTAGCAGTTATGAGTGGGATTGGTTTGTGAATAAAGCCCCGACTCTCATATCTTCATAAACTGAAAATGCTTTTCCCACGTTCATTTTCCTCTATAGCTTCTTTCCTATTCATACTGGCACATGGACTCACTCTGAGGCCCGTGAGCCAGTCCTGTAGCAAACCCTGCTGCTCGCCCACAAGTGCTGATGCCTCACTGAAAAACAAAGTACCTGCTGGGAACGGGGACGTGGAGCTGAAAGGAAGACCCCATTTTACCTGTACTATGCCATCCTCTGTTTGCAGAAGATGTTGAAAGGTAATAGATGAGGGAGGACAGACCTCAGGAACAGCAATGAGCATGAGCTGCCATTCCTACAAACCACTACCATGACTGGGAGTGCGCTGTCTTCAGTAACCAAGGAGGGCAAGCCATTTCTGCTACAGATTCCAGTATGTGTATCTGAAATCCTGATCCCTGCCTCCCAGAGGCAGAACACTGCCATGTGTTCTGAGACTCATTCTTTCTCCTGATTACAAGGTTGTGGTCTAGCTCCGAGAGAATGTCGTGAGCGCATAGCACTCCTCGGGGGATGACAAAGCAAGGGAGCCTTCCCTTCTTCCTTCTCTTGTGTAGCGTAAGACACATTATTGTCCCATGGTGTTATCACTGTCAAATACGCTGATAAAAGGGGGCGTGGACCATTTAGGTAACTCAGTAAAATGAAAGCATGGAGAACAAAGTTCTTTTCCTAGCACCCCAACATAAACAGGCTGACATGGCGGCACGCATCTGAAATCCAAGAAAAGAAGATCCCTGGGCTGGGCTCACTGGCACCAACTGGCCTAGCCTACTCAGTAAGTTTCAGGCCAAAGAGAAACCCTGCCTCAAAATTTAAAAAAAAAAAAAGGTAGACAACCTCCAGAGAATGATAGCCAAGGTTTCCTCTGTCCTCCTCATATAGTTACCCACACAAACACTTCCCCCCCACACACTCATAGCCCTCACATGCACACCTAGTAGGAGGAAGGGAAACAAGTTCTCAAAAAGCAGAAACTGCATTGTTTCCATAAACATCAAAGCCCTCCTGCCAGCCATCAGACTTCTCTACTTTTCATACAAATTAATAATAGTGGGTGGAGCTTTGGTCAGCATCCCATGTTCTAGTCCCCTGCCCATATATGGATTAGTTTCAAAGATTTTAGGGACAAAAAGATGGCTCAGTGTAAGATCACACACACACACACACACACACACACACACACACACACAAGAATTTTAAATATTTTAGATGGTATGTGCAGAAAGAAAAAAATGTCCTATTAAAGAAGGCCATCTCTTCGGTTGACAAGATTAGCAATAATGGCAGCATGATAAAGTGGGAAATATCCAGGAAATGTAAATTTGTGGCAGTGCTACAGTATATAAGTCCATGACCATCTACAACACTTGGTGAAATGGTACCCAAGTGCATGATAATATGCTCTTTGCATCTGGCCGGGCTTCCAAAAGGTAAGTGTGGAGGGTTCTATAGGGCAGTTCACCCAATGACTGACTGGCAGTCGCCTTCAGCATGAAGTGGAGTTACCTGAGGCTGTTGCCTGAGGTTGAGTAGATCTAGAAGGTCCCTCCTAAGAACACTTGCTATCAACTTTCCAAAGGAACTGGAAACTTCAATTTTTTTGCACAGTTCTTCTCTTTAAAAGAGAGAGAGAGAGAGAGAGAGAGAGAGAGAGAGAGAGAGAGAGAGAGAGAGAGAGAGAGAGAGAGATTCTTCCCTTTTAAAACACCAAAGTAAAATGCTTCATTTTCATTTCTGGTCCAGAGATACCATTTCTTTGTGTGAATATTTTCTCTTCTCCCTGACATCTACTGGTTTTTATTTTATATAATATTGGGGCATGATTATATTTAAGAGACACTGAATGATTTTTCACTATAAATTTATAATTTACTAACCATATATGTATTTAACTGATTTATTCTCTGCAGATTTATATTTATAGAGTAAATTTGAAAGGTGTTAGGGAATCTCTCTTATTTCCCATTTTCTTTTCTCATTAGTAATGAACTAACTTGTACTTGAAGCTAGAGATGTATCTATTTGATTCAGCTTATTTGAGGAGAGCCATTGAGAAGCTGTTATACTTCAATGTCTGTTAGTCATTCCTACCTAAACAGAATGATGTTTGCATGAAATCCTTTCCTCACACAGACTGTATCAGGGGAAAAGAATGCATGGCAGTGAGAGGAGGAAAAGAGAAAGAGGGGAGGGAGCCAGTAAGGACAGACTGGACAAGAAAAGGCTAGATGGGGTGAGAGCTGTGTCGAGAGCCTACTCAGACACACTCTTGCACAAGGCCATTTGATGCACAGCCATTCCACATAACATGGTAGGATGTGTTCACTTGAAAGTCAACTGTGTATTCCAAAGCTCATTTCTAGATTGAGAAAAAAATGAATGCATTTATTAGAATCTTTTGTGAACCAAAAGCAAAAGCTATTAGGTAGAAATATGCAAAAAGAAAATCTATTAGTATCTCTGAACATAAGGTTGTATTTTGTAGCATAACTATCAACACTGTCTTTTAAGGGGAGGTTCCAGTGTTGTTGCTTCCTTCACAGAGAAAAATGTATAACTTAATGAAATCAATAAATAAAGAAAAAAATTTAAAAAGACACAAGGAGAAAAAAAAGGAAGAAAGGAAGGGGGCAAAAAGAGAAAGGGAGGGAAGGAATAATTCTGTTTGACAAAAAATGACCCAAGTTCACTGTAGCTATCTTACGGACAAGGCGTTTTAAGGAAACAATGATCCCTGAACTTGTCACCACGTCTGGCCAGGTTTTTGAAGCTCCAGTCTTCCCCAAAGCAAACTTGTCAAACTCCAGCCTAGCATGTAGCTGCCGAGCAAACACTCGTGTTCAATAGGCTTTTGCTAACCTTTGCAGATCAGGGAAAACTCGGTCACATTCCTTACAGTCCTGGTTGCCATGGATCTCTCGGAGATCGCTCTCACTCTCAAGGTTTTGCTGCAAGTCCTCTTCTACCATGGAGAAGGCCGAGTGGGGTGTGCTGCATGGAAACTTCTGGTGATCGGCTAGTTCAGCCTTGGATTCGAAGAGCTGGTCACAGTCCTCACAGCGGCGCTGCCGTTCTTCTGTGGAGACAGTCAATTGCCACTGTAAACCAGTCATCTTTTTGAGCGAAACAAAACATAACCCATAGTTTGCTTTCGGCGTGTGTGTGTGTGTGTGTGTGTGTGTGTGTGTGTGTGTGTGCTGGAGACTGAAGGAGACTATCTGGGCACGAGTGTACTCATCCATCCATGTCTGCACATGTGGAGGGAAGAGGTTGCTGTCTCTATTGATCCCCACTGTGTTTTTTGAGACGCAATCTCTCACTGGACCCGGAACTCTCCACTTTGATAAACTGGCTGGCCTGCGAGTCCTGGGGCCACTCCTGACTCTGCCTCTACCTCTGATGGGGTTACAGACGTGACGAGCCATGCTTGGCTTTTCCATGGGTGCTGAGGATCCAGACTCAAGCACTCATGCTTGGATAGCAAGCACTTGACCCGCTGAGTTATTTCTTAATCCTGAAAGTTTGACTGCCATTTCTCCCAAGGCGTGCTCAATGTGTAAATTAAAAATAATGAATGCAAAGAGCCCCATAAAGAATTGGGAAAATAGCATTTTTCCTTTGGTTACAGTGTGATCTGATCAAATAAAACTTAACACCTAAACACCTCTACAGGTTCTAGGGAAAACAGAAATAATAATCACAACTTATAAACCATGATCTATTCTCTCAAGCCAGTATAGGCACGATTCACATTCCTTAAAACTTAGGTATGAGAAAATACAGGTCTAAGTATAACAGATAACAGTACTAAAGTTTGAGGAAAAACTAAGCAGTCAGTTATGGAACTAAAAGATTGTGTCAGAATTTGAACTCACTTCTACTTTTCGCTAAGCCAAAGATATGTTGCTTGAAAGACACAAGTGTTCACAGAGGCCCTGTCTGAGCAATAATCATGCCTATCATTGTCAATAAACTGTCATTACCTGGGACGGAGCACAGGATGTTTCCAGCACCCTTCAAGGCTAATTTATTGTACTCTGGGGTCAGCCATAATTGACATGGCTTTGTTAAACAACAAACAAGAATTTACACTTTAAATCAGCAGATTTATTACTAGGCAGTGATAGTGGAAACTACCAACAGCATTCTTTATAAGTCAGGCACAAAGAGCACTGTTCCTGCCTTTCTATTCAATAGTTGAGGTCCCACTCAAGAGTCCTCACTCAGTGGAGGTCACAGGTAATGATCCCACAGGTATTGTGTATATCCCACGAAGCTGAAAAGCACCCATAGTAACACCATGACACATAAGCTGTTTTGTAGACCTATAACCAAGGAAGACGTTATTCTTCAGCTATTAATTCACTGTGTGTGGGGAAAACATTGCAGGCACCTACCAAATTGCCAGAGACTTTGCTAGAGAATGAATACACAAGGAACTCAAAGGGACATGCATGAGTGTAACGCTATGACAAACAAACACACAGGAACCCGAAGGAAATAACTGCCCAACTCAACTACATGGGAGAAAATGCTTCCTTCACAAAGGGCTTAGAATAGGTCAAAATCAGTGCAGTGACACGGGGCTAGAATGCACTAAGGATGAAGGTACTCACACCAAACATGGCTCACAGAAGGACCAGGCTGCAAAAAAAGTAAGCCAGGTGTATAAGACACTTGGAGGGAATGCATAAAATGATGCTAATGCTCATGCTAAGAGGGGAATGGAATTTCATTGGGGCCTGGAAGCTAGGTTATGTTTAGGCTTCATGCATAGAAGAATTTCCCCCATTTGCAGTGGGGCAAGTCTAATAGAGAGGCCTACCAATACACAGGTTTACCTTAAATCACATCAGTAATGGGGGGGGGGCAATGGCAGATAGCATGGTCTTTACTTTGTATGCAGAGACTTACAGAGGGTGGAAGTACTCCACAATCATCTCCTCTGCATTGGAGGAGAAATCTCAACAATATTAACAAAAGACATTTTTCTAAGGGTTATAACACGTCTATATATTCAAGATTTGTGATTCCAAACTCATCCAGGAACCCACAAAGAAACTGAACTTCCAGGCGCAAAATGCACAGAAAAAGCCTAATACTAGACAGCAAAGACCCTGCCCTAGAAGCTGACTCTACGCGCTGACCATGTTTTCTTCCAAGATGCTTAACTTCCCTTTAGCCTCAGTTCTCAACCTGCAAAATCACTATAATATCTGACTCAGGGGGGCTGAATCTATGTGTAAAAGATTAAAAAGAACAAGCTATGCAAAGCACATTACATCCAGCATATAGAAGCTATGGAAGCATAGCTTTAAATTTATTTTTTTAGAAGTATAGAACCCAAACGACCACTTAAACATTCTAAGCCTTATACATCAGTATATGCTTATAATTGAAAACAGATATGATACATCAAGATAATAATCAACTAATAGTTCAAGGATATTTTTGCAGAAATGTATGTGTGTTCGTATGTGTGTGTATAAAAGTGTGTGTGCGCAGATGCATGCATGTGTGTGGGTGGGAGAACAATCTCTGGTGGCACTCCTTAGGTGCCATGCACTTTTTTTGAAACAGTGTCTCTCACTGGCCTAGAACTCACTAAGTTGGCTAGATGAACCAGCCAGTGTCCCAAGTGTCACCTGTCTTGACCTCGTAAGCACTGACACTCCCTGCCCCCACTCTTGGATGTTTCTGCACAACTTCTAAAGATCAAACCCAGGTCTTCAGGCTTGCAAGGCAAGCTATCTTTTTCTTTCTTTTTTTTTTTTTTTTTTTTTTTTGGTTTTTTTCGAGACAGGGTTTCTCTGTGGCTTTGGAGCCTGTCCTGGAACTAGCTCTGTAGACCAGGCTGGTCTCGAACTCACAGAGATCTGCCTGCCTCTGCCTCCAGAGTGCTGGGATTAAAGGTGTGCGCCACCACCGCCTGGCAGCAAGCTATCTTTTTAGCTCCCCCAAATCCCTCAAACCATGGTTGCTTTTCTGAGCAGCAGTTTCAAGAATGGAATCGCTACTTCTGTTTGGGTATTTTGAAAGTGGCAAATTAATCGTTTCTGTTTTTAAAAAACTACTTGAGAACATCTAGGACTAAACAACCATGTACAAACCAAACACTCTACCCAAAGAGGCCCGGACTACCCATTTTTAATCACTAAGCACCCTGTACAATCTAAGCCACATTTGGGCTCAAACTCCACCAGGCTGACTGGGAAGTCTAGGTTTCTAAAGGCAATTTGATATCAGATTTTCCAGGAAGAAAATGTATGCCCCAAAGATATCCCTAAACTGCCAGGATGCTTTACAAAGAGAGAATGGAGCTGAACTATAGGGGCAATGATTGTGTGAAAATAACTAGCCACGATGGTAGTTTCCATCACAGAGAGTCTTAAGGTCCTCTCTCCCTGGAGATCAACTCTGGTACTTTCAACTGAAAAGTACTCTAAAGTATTTTTGGAACCAAATCACATTATGTTAGGTGACAGAAATCAGAAGGGAAAGACATTGTCTCCTGTCAGTGACGCGCGAGCAGCTGTCCTGGTCTGTCCTGAACCTGCGTCACTCCTAGCTGTCATTTTTCTGAGTCTCCATCTTTGGATATAGAACAGGCTTCTTGCATGGAATAATTCCATTGGCTGTAAAATTTCCTCATCTATAGTTTTCTTGTCCACGATCTCTTCCTTTCTCCCCCTACAAGGAAAGCTGATTAAAATTCTGCTCCCATGGAAACACTTTCCCAGTAATAGAAATATAAGTGGGAGAAATGGCTGGTCGTTCTAAGAAAGTTCCCTGTTTGGCTATTTGTGATGACTCTCAAAAAGTGGGAGGCTGGAGAGAGGCTCGGTGGCGTAAAGCATTTGATGCTCTTGCATGGGACATGGGTTCCATTTCCAGCATCACGTCATGGCTCACAACCTCCTATCACTCAAGCTTAGGGGTCTGAAACCCCCTTCTGGCTTCTGCAGGCACTGCTGATACATTGTGCACATACAAACCTCCAGGCAGAGCACTCATGCACTAACTAACAGACTAAATAAATAAAAATAAGTAAACAAACAAACAAATAAATAAAAGTGAATGAATGACTAAATACTCTTTAAAAGAGTGGAAGGATTCTTACAGAAGAAACTAACCAAACTGACAGTGATGATTTTGACCAGATCTTCAAAGTCCTCTTCCATGCACTCTGGGTTAGACCTTAGCCAAATGAAATTTCTCCAACACAACAGTCCACACGTCACCGCCAGAAAATACCCATTCTGGGATAACACATTTGTCAACATAGACACTGTATAGCCAAGGAAGTTAATGAAGAAAGCACAGGTGTGAAGGGCCTTCTTGGAAACATTGCTGTCTCCAGAAGGCAGCTGGCCCTGGGTGCTGCGCACAGTGCTCACCATGGATGTCAGGTGCCATGGGCTCATGGGGATCCTCTTCACTCTTCATGAACAGCAGGAGCTCCTCCCCAGGCGCAATGTCTGCGACTACTCGGTAGAAGATCTTCGAAGATCGGGCGCAGGTGGCAGGGAAGACAGACAGGAGCAAGCATTAACACAAGGCAGGACACACAGCAGGGCAGCTGTACAATTTATCATATTTTAATAAACATATTCCCTTTTAGTTTTATCAAAGGAGGTGGCGATTTCTGTTTTATAAACTAAGAAGAAAAAAAATGTCCTCGTTGGAAGAAAAAAAATCTTTCAAACAGTTTACAAACTTTTACCAAATCGTAGCTCTAGTATACAAACCAAATTTCCTAATAGGAGTTTGCAGTATAGTCAGTCTGTGTAATGTTTAACAAATACTTTTTCCATGCCTGGATTCCTCAAAGCACCCAGCAGCCACACCTTCGCAGAGCTGAGCCACTCCTAGTTATTCCGCAGAGGCCTTGCTAACCTTGAGCTGCCCCTAAACCAGCAGAGGAGCCTTTCTCTATGTGACTTCCCAAAGGCAGTGGTTGGTGGGGTGCAGCAAACTGAATTGCCATGGTCCCTAGAGAACAGGATCATAGGGGAGTCTCTTCGTTTCACAACACTCCTCCCACCAACAATAAAGGTGAGGCCCTAGGTCCTGCCCTTGTGCCCCCCAGGCCTGACTTCAACTTCAACACGCAGGCCCTGCCCCTTATGCTCAGTGCACAGTCAGGCTGCTGTGCTGGGTGCTTCTGCCCTGGTTTCCTACCTAGGAGGTAAAAACAGGAAGTGTTTAATAAATCTGCTACTAGTGGCTTGAAAGGGATCCGGGAGACAGGAGCAGTCTGGAGAACCCCAATCTCAAATTTCCAAGAGTTGCCTGTCTTTCCAAGTAGCTCAGTGACAGACTAGTCATGACCTCTTGCGTGTCCAGGCACCAGGCTTTATCACTGATAAAATAAGCATTTAAGCCCCAAAAAAGTCTTCAAGATATGCATTTATTTTATCATTAAAATGCTATCGATGGTTCATCTTATTCTAAGGTTAGCTATTGAGCAATTCTACAACCAGATAGAAGTTTTGAGACAATGAAGCTTATACTATAGCTAATAAGCACTGAAAATTATAGCTCTCTACAGCAGCTGTATGCGTCGGCCCTGTGGCTTTTCTTCCACGCTCATCTCTCTTGTGCTAGCGTGCATTCCCTCTCTCGGTCACCACACACCAATCCTCTTCCTCACTAGCTAATCCATAAATAAACAAGAGTGTACTCCCCTCCCCACATAGTCTGAACACCAGAGCACATCCAGGAGCAAAAGCAACACAAATAGTAAAAACTATGGGAAAAGTACAGAACACAAACAAATCAATCCAGAAAGAGGCAGAGGAACCTGGAAGACACTGTTATTTGAGCCAGGCCTCGGACTTGCTCTGCATCTGGTACCCAGGACCATCTGATCATTCAAGTTGAGACAATCTGCGTAAATCATCTTGTAAGAGCAATGGAAATATCCATGCATTTGTTCCGTTTGCCTATTTGTTTATCCTTTGAAAAGCTGAAGACCTTACAGAGAAGTATGTGCCTCTCTTTTCCAGCAGGTGGCTCTAAACTCCAGTTGTTTATTTCATTTTATTTTGTTCTATAAAAAAAGATCAGAGCATGAAATTGTGCTAAATTAAAATATATATATATATATTTACTGCTTACTCTCTTTCTTGTTAAAATGAGCTCTTTTTATTCATTGGTACTTAAACCGGTCTACGTCCCTTTATAGAAAACAATATCAATCAGGAAGCACTGCTGAGCACTGCTGTAATATAACCTGTGATTATTCTATTTTTCCAGAAGTGAAGTGTAGACTACCACAAAATGGGCTCCTTCTGTGGCTGCTGCCTAAAAGGGTCACAAAGTTGAGCATGCTCACCTTGCGCCCGGCACCCGCCCAACACACCCTCACCCTCCTGTCTCTGG
This sequence comes from Microtus pennsylvanicus, assembly GCF_037038515.1. Classification (NCBI taxonomy): domain Eukaryota; kingdom Metazoa; phylum Chordata; class Mammalia; order Rodentia; family Cricetidae; genus Microtus; species Microtus pennsylvanicus. Next base: position 12,204,905 of record NC_134594.1, read on the forward strand.
AGGCCCACAGGCAGGAAGAGTCCTTGCTCAAAAGTTACCAGGTTAAAAGCATATCCGCGCGCAGGGTGTCTTTGCCCTTCCACCTGCGGGTTAAATACTGGTTAGTACCCTGCTTCCTCCTCGAGTTCTATTTCCCCTGAGAAGACAATAGACCTCTCCACGGTCTGAATCACCTCTGCTCTGACATTGCTCAAAGGTTTGACTTATTAATTTCTTTTCCAACGGCACGTGAACATGCAAATCATGACGCAGGAGGACTTTTCAGTAGCTTCTCCGAAACAGGGAGGGTAGAAAGACAATGCAAGTCCAATTGTCTCATTGGGGACCCCTTCTCGGACACACACGTCAGGCCACTTGGAAAAAGGATTATGATATCGTGGTTTCTTTGCGGTCCTCTATTAATCATGCCTCTTCTAATTCCATTTTAGATTTCTGCAATCCAATGCGAACAGTCCGAGGAACAAAAGGAAATGATAGATGCACTACGACTATATATTATGAAGACAATTCTCCTTGCCAGGACATAGATCACTCTGTAATTACCCTTTGAGTGTCCAGATTATCATGTGAAGAATATTGGGTGCATAAAATATAAAAGACATGGACGAGTGTTGACGTTGGCTTTATTTACTGGAGGTAAAAGGTGACATTCCAGGCCATGAAAGGCAAGGCAAAGCAGAGTGGATTTTAACTTCAGGGTGTTCTTTTCAATTTTAACTGAATTTTTATGGTGCTCGTGAAACTGTACCAAACGAAAAGAACTGGCAAACGCCAGCCATAACGAGGGCAAATTCTGGGCATGCTTCCCCATACAGCAATAAGAATGTGCCTTAAAGCCCTATCTTCCACACCCTCATGGGCCCAGTCCTCCTTTCAGGGGGGTTTCTGCTCCTGGGATCTTTGCTGTCTGCCCTTCCTTAGGACCACAGAAGTGCTGAAGTCAAACTATGTGCTCCTCCTCTGATTACAATTTGAAAACTTGAGCCCAGAGATATCTTATCACAATAATAGGAATATATTAGCAAGCATTCAAAGCAAGATGACTTTCCGTCTTTGTGTGTGTGTGTGTGTGTGTGTGTGTGTGTGTGTGTGTGTGTGTGTGTCTCAAACTGATTGCATGGGAAAATGATGGGCCGCAACCCTGAATGAACCTCCTCCTTCAGGAAATACCGTGTCTCTGTTTTCAGGAAATGCTGTGTCTCTACTTTCATGTTATAAAAACATCTTGTGGTAAATAAGAAGCCGGCAGCAGCAGGGGTGATCTCTGCAGACACTCATCAGTGTGGATGCTCACAGACACACTGTCTTTAGGACCAGGGCACCTCAGAGACTCAGCTGCACGGCAAGTCTATAAACCCTGTGTCATCTGACTTATACACCAGAGGAAAAGACACTATTTTTTCTGGGGGTTTTGCTGTGGAAAAAAATGGGAGTTGATTAGTCTGCTAAATTCCATAAAAGACTTAACAGTCCTCCTTTCCCATTGTAGCTGTGTGGAAAAACTTAACCGGGTCCAAAATTAAAATGTCCTGGGTTTTGTGATGAATTCAATACAAGGACAGAAATCTCAAATATTCAGAAATAAGTTTGAACCAATTCAAAAGTTGTCAGTTTTCTGTGCTGCTCTCTCTTGTAGAGCACTCTTCTGGAATGAAAGACAATCCCGAAACAAAGTGGAAAAGCAGAAGAAGGGTCCCACCAGTGTGAGGAACAGGTACACGGACGTTCTATTTCACAAGCCAGTTATTGCATATCTAAAACCCTGTGATCTCTTCTGGAATTCTAAATTTGATAACTGTTACTAAAATTCAGAAATAGATGTCATGGACATGGCTAAACTCTTTCATAACATAAAAATTTAATTTTTCTACTATCTGGATAAACTGTTTTTTTTTCTTTTCCAATAAGCTGTATTTCTATCTTCATAAACTTGGGTTTTTGAATTCTTCAATTTAAGAAGATAAGCATCGACAATGATTGATTTGGTAACCGCCTTCATTGTAGCCTTTTACTACCAATTTTTGCAAGAGCAGCTCACTAGCAAAATTTCTGGGTTTCACAAAGCATTCTTAATCATTTGCATAATTGCCAAACAATACCAGGAAACCCAAAACTGTTCCCTCTCGGTAGTAGTGACACTTGTAGCTTAAGGCATAAACATAATATACTAGTAAACAGACATCATTTTCTATAGATAGAATTATTGTAATTAATTCGTTTTAACCAAACTCTTAAACCAATTCTGAACGCAAAAAAAAAGAAAGAAAGAAAGAAAGAAAGAAAGAAAGAAAGAAAGAAAGAAAGAAAGAAAGATCAGGTAAAACAAGGGGGTAAAAAAGTAGCAGTGATGTGGACAGGAGCAGCCAATTTCCAGACTCTGAGCGAGCCACTATTAATGTTGCATAAACATAATTTTTTTGCTGGGACATACATATTTTGCATGTAACACCTAAATGAAGCAGAGTTCACATTTTTAAGGAATTTGAAATTTTACATGAACTATTAACAATCTCATGTTATGTATTAACTGTATCTAAATGAGGTTAATGCTTCGTCAGATTAATTCTACTTGTATGTATATTTAAATATATATTATGTTATGTACATCTTATATAAAGATAAAATTTGAATTAACTTTAATTAATTACATATCGTTAAGCGTTTCTTTCCACCAGTTGCTTAAGTTCAAGAAGACCACACTAATGAGGGTAGAGACACTCAAAAGCATTCTGGGAAATGCTGAAGTCTTCAGAAGGCTCTCAGACTAACTCCATTTTGTCAAGGCCTCTGTCCAACCTAATCTGCCATCAAAATAATGATATTTCCATTTGTACTTTAAAATGGTAAAATGTTCTTGCTCATTATCCTACAGAATAGAAGTTCTAAGAATCTTCCAGAACAACTGTGCTGTTAGTGTGCCAGGTTTGGATCACTTTAAAGTGTGCTGTTTGTACTGTTGCGTTAGAAGATAAACTTCAGTGTACAAGAGAAAACAAGAAAGAAAACAAACCGTTTACTTTTAAAAAGATGAACAAGGCCTCATTGTTATGACTTTCCATTTATTTTCCGTGGTCAAACACTGGAAGTTTTATTTATGCATAATAGACTGCACTTGGCATGTCTAAAAATGACAGAAGTGTGAATTATGAGTGACCTTCAACCTATTCAGGAAGTTCTAATAATTGAAATAATAGAGAAATGTACTCCCTGCAGAATCTATATGGAGAAGCAGCTTTTTCAGATTATTACTGTGTTTTCTCTTTGAAACTGTCAGCTGATTTCTCTCTCCTCCAACTCCCAATGCTTGGCTTGAATGCTTTATTTTTCTACAGCTTCATTCAAAGCACCATGAAAAAGCAGGAAAGGCCAAGTGGAACTTGCATGTTTGGAAGTGGCTAGGAGGGCAGCTAAGTGACAGTGTACATGTCTGTACAAAGTCAACATTTGATGTGAACACATCTGCCAGTCTCGGGGCTTCAGAGACAGCATGAGTCCACAGGCCATGTGTGTATACTTGACCTCCTCAGGAAATACAGTCTGGGCCCCTCATCTACCTCTAGCAATGTGGGAAACCCTGGATCAGGAGAGCAATAATGATGTCAAGCATTTAACCTCTGGGGGAAAGTCCTAATGGTCAGTCTAGGTCTGGTTTTACTGAGAGGCAGAGAAGCATCTTCAGAAAACAGAGATAGACCACCAGGAAATAAACACTTCCAACAGAATATTAGCTTTATTATGACTGAGCTTTGCCCAAGCCAAACACCCTTTAATTTCTCCAAACGGAAGTATTCTCCATCTACACTTATAGACACAGAGCAAACCAAGAAAAAAAAAATGGAGAAGCTTGTGATAAAGTGATGTAACCTTGTGCCACCAACTTGTCTGGCATACATGAAGTGTTCATTCAAGCACCAAAATTAAATAATTTCATGAATAAATAATAAATAAATAAAACAACTGGGACAAAGTGGGGCCTACTGTCCTAAAAACAATTCAGTAGAACACATCATTGGAGTTTTTTTCTTCTATACATTCTTTACTTATTTATTAGTAACATGAGAACACAGACAATATAATTTACTGTATTAAAGAAAACAAATTTGGCTTTGGTCCTAGTTTCAACAAAAAGAGAAGTGCTGAAAAGCTCCTTCGTGTGCCTGGAGACCTGTGCACCCTACATAATAACCTCTCAGGGTCTTCCCGCAGGGCCCACAAGCAATGTCTGTGATCCCCCTTTCCTTACACTGGCCATTTGTTTGACTGTATGGAAACTTCGTGATCATTGTAAGTGGTTGCTGAAGGTTTGTCAAAAGGGCCCCATCACACTACATAGAAGCTAAAGCTCATGGTTGGGTGCTGCACTGCAAGTTGAAGACTTCTCTTCTGCTCTTGACCAGCCCTGGTGACCCGTGAGACATGCTGCTGAGTACTTTTCTGGCTTCACACCAGAAATAGCTAGAATCTCTTGCTCATGTGGTGTTCTGAGCTCATCCTAAATGAAAGATGATGTCTACATGCAAACACTGATTATTAAAAACGGGCATGTGTTGTATCAGGTCATTGTTTGCAACTTAAATATGGGTGTAATACTTTAGGTCACGCTTTTTGAGGCACGGGTCCGTGGGTCTCAATGAACAAAATCTATGTATATATATTACGTCACCATCATGTCCCAAGCATTATACTTGGGGAAGAAGGTGGGACTTTTTCTCATGTAAATATTAAACTGCAAGCTATGTCTGAGGCAGTTTCATCTTGGGGTAAAGGAAGCAACTTATCAAGCAGATAGCAGACACCAGAGTCAGTCTGCACACTGCACGCAAAGCTGGTCCCTAGGTACTGCCAGCTGGCATTCATCTTAAAATAGCAGAGTATAACTTTGGTATAAAAGTAGGACTTGACTTAAAAGCAAAGCAAAGAAAATGCCCAAAGCCAATAATAACTTTAACATCAAAAGAAGGCACACAAACATGAACAGAAATCCTTGTAAAGGAAGAGAAATTAACAAATTACCTGACAGTGAAGGCAAACAAAGTTTCTACAAAGTGGGGAGAGGTTAAAGAGCTCCCCATTTTCTGTACTCAGAGTTGATTCGCTGGGCCATTTTTGCACCATATGTATTAAGTGAATGTTGAAGGAAAGGGAATTTTTTTCCCCTCCTCAGTAAAAGGCCAAAGAAAATAAGTTAATAATTGAGCCCATAATAAGCTTGCAATAACAACACTGCTCTAGTGTCACAGAGTCCGATAGCATCACTCATATGAGCCTGGGCTGAGTAAAAGCGGGTGTGCCAAATCAACCATGGTCGTCCTGGAAGCAGTTAAAAGTTTATAAGGTAAAGCACAAACGAGAACAATGCCCATTCCAACTGAAAACACGGTGGAGTCTTGCTGCCATTCATTAACCACTCGGAAGCTGGTTGGGTCCCCTAAGTGAATTCTGACTTCGTGTTCTCTGTGGCCCATACGTTCTTCCCTATCTCATTGCTTCAGAATGGACGGCAGGCGTGAGGTAACCTCTTATCGAAACCTTTCTTTCTATTCAGAGGCAACAGTAGACTTCCCTGGTTCTACTTACTAAATACCAGCTGTCAAGGGCCCGTTTAAAAATGAAAGTACTTATCACTTTGTGTAAATGACAAGATTAATAATGTCCTGGCTTTCTGAGGTCTTTCCTCCATTTGAAGACCATGTGAGGGCCAGACAGGACTCAGATGACTGTGTTCCTTCCGTGGTGCAGAATACTAATACTTGCACACATATAAATTATCCCACAGAAAATCCTCAGATCATTCTGATTACCATGATACAAAGATGGACTTGGCTCTCATCTAAAAGGCCAACTTGCAGGAGCTGAGCTTAAACGCTCTCATTATAATTTAGAGTTTTACTCTAAAGATGCTTTGGAGTAAAAACCCCCATAAGAACACAAAACTTCTGAATATATTCAATGAGGAGAACGAGCAGTGCCTGAGGCTCATAGACTCCCTGTAGGTAGCCTGGCCTTTGACTTGAGGTAAGGAATATAGACAGGTAAGCTATAGACAGGGGGTAAAGGGTGATGCAAGAGTAGGTTGAGGCCAAGTCTAAAATAATGTGCTACATCCTCCAACCACCCTGGTTTATAAAAGGAAGCAATCTCTACAACTTCAAAAGAAAGGTATAAAAATAACAAGAAATTTTAAAAAGCCTCAGTAAATCATTTAGATTTTGGACTATTTGACTTTAAATATGTGGTGGTGGGTGTTTCTCGATATAAACGAAGCCTCTAAATAACTGATAAAGCTCATATTTGGTCCCCTTGAGGATCTAGCCTTGGGACAGCTTCCAGTATCCAGCTCTCTGCCTTTCCTCCCACCCCAACCTACTGCTCAGAACCAGTTGCTGCTCCTGGAAGCCACCCAAGTTATCTAATGCATCTACCTACTGTCTGCTGCCAGGAATGAATATTCCCAACTCACTGCTGCGTGTCAGCAGTACAGGTACATACTATCGAAAACAAACTTTAAGGAATGTAGGGAAAAGTAATCAAGACACCAAGGATGACGAAGTTTGGGTGTTTGGATGGTTGCACTACTCTATGACTTGTCTGTGATTGGGGTCTCAGTCCTCATGTCTTTGGCATGGCCTTCCTTTATAAAGATAAATTACTACAGTTAACTCAATGCTTTCAGTCAGGGAATACAACATCAGTCAGACTTGAAGCTACTTAGAAATTATATCTCAGCAACAATCCCAGCACACCCAGAATTTCTGCGCCCCACAACATCACAGCAATAATTTTGAGAATATAAAATGAAAAGAGACATCTAAAGTCGTAAGACCTGCCTCTTTCTGGGCAATTGTGTCAAGAAAGAGAGCTCATTTTCAAAGCTCATTCTGAAATATCTGAAATAAAGAAACACACACACAGGTACAAATGATCACATGCACACATGCACACACATGAGCACACACACATGCATGTGAATCTGTTAAAAAGATTAAACCAAAGAGATCACCTGGGATAAAGTGCTTATGGAAAAGTAGGAGGGGAAATGGTTCATTGTGTGGTCCCTGTTTCTCTATTTTACGACATAATTCAGGTTACATTCGTTCTTAGTATTATTTAAAAAACAAAATCCACCAATCACACAAGACCAGCATGGGTTTTATCCAGGGTCCATGTTCTGACAGCTGCCTCCTACCGAACTTCAGAATCTTAGCATGCACATTTATTTTCCTTAGTAGATCTTATCCTTCCACCTTGTTATGAAGCTGATTTAAACTCATTCAGTTTTAACTTCAGCATCAGGAATTTTTTGAATACACACTATGATGCACACACTTGTCATTTGTTCAGGGTAACCATTGCCTTCTTTATTTGCTAACCTAAAACATCACCAAAACTAGATCACAGCTGAAAAAATTTACCCGAAATTCTTTCTTTTCAGAGTGTACAATATTTGCCTATTATGCCATCAAAATTCTTTTAATAACTTAACGTTCTTCTAAGAATCAGAGCAAAGGAGAGCATTTTTATGATTTATTCTAGAATACTACAGGCTGGTACTGGACAGGTAAGCTGATGTCACTAATTTAATAATTAGCCCGAATGCAGGGCTTCTCTCAGTGTCTAGAAAGTAAATGGACTCTCCAACGATGGGACGGGTGTGTTTAGAATGAGATGGGCTGTGCCTAGCCACCATTGGACAGATCCTCCCACAGAAAAGAGGATGCAAAAGCACATCTGGAGGGTCTCTGCTGTCAGCTCTGTATCTTTGCACCTGGCCCAACATTTACATTTCAAAGCTGTCCAGAGATGCCCAGCTAAATGGCCTTTCTGGAACCGCAGAGGAGCTTACAGATGAATATGTTTACAATATACAGATATGTGCTATTAAGGTGCTGTCTTCTTGGGTCTTGTTAAGTGTGCCAAGTATAAGGCTGTAGTCTACAAAGGCACCTATCACAGTCGTCTTCTATCTTTGACTTTTAAGTGTATAGATGAACCTACTTGACCATGCAATATCAATTTCACGATTAAGTTATTTGATATGTGCTCATTGTACAACCATCTTAATTTTGGCTAGTGTAATATAGAAGTTCAGGATGAATACTTAAGGTAAATACGTATCTCATAATGGTGTTCTGTGTCTTTCTCAATTTTTTTCTCTGTTTCTTCAGGTAAAACATTAGATATTGTTAAAATAAGGAACATGTTTTCTCTAGAAACAATGCCTATAAAATGTGTACTTTCAAACTAATTGGAAAAATTACAAACACCAACTACAATGAGCAGCCTGATTCACACACAATTAGAAACCACAGGACTTCCCCTTTAAATGCAACCAAGTTTTGCAAGAAGAGCTTACTTATCATGAAACATCAGAAATAAAAATTAAATGCAAAGTTGGCCACAAGTGGCCTTGAATTAGCTACAAGTAGAATTCTTGAGTCACCTTTCAATAATTTTAGAAAAATAATGATATACATCTGTTGTCAGTAAATATGAACAGCAAATAATCATTAAGATATATTTATATTATTTCATCTTAAAGGGATCTTTTGAGGTCCCATAGTTTCCGTTTTAGGAAGCACAGCACAGTTTACCCCTTACTAGACCTACCTATTTCCCAATCTGTAAACAGGAGATGCTCCAAAAGTGCTTTTGCTGCTGGAGACAATAACTCCTAGGACAGGATTGGGATATACTGTTCTCAAAATCAATAGCTAATTTAATAATATTTTCATTTGTCAATAACACTTTGGTTTTTTTTTACAGCAAAGGGAAAACCCAATTGATTAGTTTATTGTTTTTGATTATGCCGAAGATTTAAATGATTCCCATTTAAACATATTTTTACAACTTACTACCTTATGTTTAGTTTAGCCAGAAAAAAAAAATGATCTGGGAGCTGGTGAAAAGCCAAAAAATAATCTCCTAATGATGGCTGGGAATCTTGGGCTGATGGCGCTAGCTTTATTTAACTGCTTTCAATTGCAACCATCTAATTTAAACTTTTCATTTTCTGGGTGTAGTAGATCTGCCAAGCAACCATTTCAACAGGGTCTTGGAAGCACATTTAAGTCACCATGGTGTTAAAGGAAATATATGATTGTGATACAATTAAATTTTAACCCAGTGATGTTTGTAATAAAAAAAAGTCAACAGGATAACCCCTTATTCTTTAGGCACTTTCAGATAAATCTACAAGAGTCATAATTTTATTAAGTGCAAAATTAGTTTCAGGATAATATTGTGACCTTTAGTTCATGGTTACTTTTCTTTAAGTCGGTCTCACTTCTTGGTCTTCCATAAAGTCACAAAGTGATCCAACAGTGACAACTTTAAACTTTTGCTTTACATAAAAGACCAGTAGTTTGCTTATTTGAAGAGTAAAAAAATCTCATTTTATGTTGATTTAGGTAATTCAACACAATTATGCACTTTATAATGTATAATCAGGTAGTCTGCACCAATGACATGCATACGTATCTAAACACTATTTCAAATAAAACTATATTATAACATTTCAAATATATCATTTGCAAATTTTGAATACATCTCAAATTTAGCTCTATACTTTGTATGAATGTACATATTAGGATGATAAAGAGAAAGTGCAACAGTAGTATCAGGTACTTAGTTTCTAAGTCACTCAGTAAACTACAATAGCTGCAGCATTGATATCGATGGTAAGACATCATGAACAGATCACCCAAAGAAAACAGCAGTGGAAAAAGGCAGTGCTGAAAATGTCTTAGCTCTGTATCTTGTGTCTCTGTGTTAGCTTCTGCCGTATCAACACAACCAGGTCAGAGGAGTCTATTGTAGCTCCCTGTTATATTTTTATTCTTCGGGCTTCCCTGATACCTTAGTGTTCTTAAATAAGACAAGAAAATCTTTAAAACATACCTGGTCATTTATCTGGCATGCAACAAGGTTGTGCTGATCATAACAGCCAGCAAATCTGATGTACTTGAGCCAGCTTCCTACATCTGGTTGACTGGCATCTATGCAGAACTTCACATTGCAAAACTCATCTAAGATCTGGAAGGAAGAAGATGAGAACAATAAATTGCCATGTCGGCCCATTGCTGAAAGTAGTCAGTTCCTTGAAAATCTACCATTGAAATGCGTGTTCTCCCTTTGAATCTTTACAAGGAAAAGGTCAGGCAGCACATATATTTTTAAAGGAAGCATGAGCTATACTGCTTTTACAAAAGGCATAAAGCAATTTTAACTTATCACAGAAACTGATTAATTGCTTTCAAAACAAGCTTGCTTCTTCTTCATCCATGAATAATCTCAATGACTTAATTTTATCTATTTTGTTTTCACCAAAAAGTCATATAGAACGGCATGTGCAAACTAATATTTCTAAACTAAATATTCAATATTTGGGTTTGGATGACTCAGCTGTCAGTATTGTAGTTCTGCTTAGCCTCCTCATCTGGGTGGGCACTTTTACATTATTTCATTTTAATTTGATTAAAAACTTTCATCTAAACATTATTAAATTTCTTTTATTAGTTTGCATTTCCTCACCATAAAATTATGCTTGCAGCTTAAAGAATTGTCTCATAGATGTTTCTGAGCAAACTAAAGACAAGCAAAAGAAAATTATACATATACATGTATATATATACATATATATACATGCAAAGTATGACAACCTAAGGTTTAACTAACCCATATCAATACATGTTTACATACTATGCCCAGTAAACAAAATAACAAAGTGGTTTGCAGGTAAGCATAGACTTAGCAGGTCTCACATGTTGCCAGCATTACCTTATGGCAGTGTTTCATCATTTTCTGAAGATGTGTGTTTGGCCCCTACTAAATGTTAATGTCACTCAGGACACTTGCGAAATCCGCGTTGAAATGGGAAGCTTTTAGTTTTAAGGTTTCATAGACTCAGATCAAGCCTTTTCTGAGTCATTAACCTCAATAACTTGCTAAGCATCAATATTAAAAGCTATGGAGTCACTGACCTCATGGTGGAGAACTAGGGGCTGGCAATGCTATGTCAATCAGCTAATGCAAACTGTGGGGATGGTTTCTGCTCCAGACTAAACAACACACTCTAGGACGAGAATTCATGAATTAAATAACCCTTGAACTCTGCTCCTGCTATACCTGCCTGGAAATTAACGTTAAACCCTTCACTATATGGACCAAGAGCAGCTTTGCATAGAACTCCGATAATCACCCACTTGCAGATTTAAGTCATTAACTTACCATAAACTTCAAGAACTCGGTTCTGAGCGCCCCAGCCTAAAGCACTATGAATAAGTCCTTGACCATGGGGCCATTGAAGGGCAGTAAGTCGCCCCAGGATTTAAAAAAGAAAAATGGTAACCTAAGAGAAAGACAATAATTGCTCCCTCTTCTTCCCTCCGCCTCTCCACTCTAACAGAGAGTTAAATACCCTTTCTATGGAGGACAAATTTCAACAAATACGTTATTTATAAAATTACAAACTTTAAGACATTTCATCTCTCAAGACTGAACAACTCAAAGGGCACTGAGATTCTTCCCTTCCCAGACATAGAGGAGGTAAATAATTAGCATGGTTCTTAAAATTTGATTTTCTTTTTTAAGTGGGATTGTATTTGGTCTGCTAATTTATTCTGAATTGGGGTGTGCTGTTTGTTTTGTTGACTGAGAAGAAAAGGGGTGGGGAGGCATGCCAACTGACACCCAGAGAAATATTTAATAAAGGAAATCGGTGGAGCTACTGAAATGCTACACTGCTCTCATTTCATGCTGCAGAAAGACGTGGAAAACTTGTTAATTTTAAAGTCAAGAAGCATCTACTCCCTCCGCTTTCCAAGCAAGGTAAGGAACTGAAGATTACATGCTGTACACAAAAAAATTATAGGTGTGATTTTATTCCGTGTTAGCATCCCTGACGGTCTCTGTCAACAGCAAGGCTAATTTTTTAAAACACATTTTCAAAGAATGTGGCTTTTTAAATATGTTACGCGATTATTCAAAGGTTTCCCCAACATACTGATGTCCTTACTCTCACTATTCCTGCCCCAAGGCCGCCTAACTATCTTCACCCCTGGCGAGTTATTCACTTTTGATTTGCTACCAGGACTTCATTTGTGCCCAAAAGTCTCAATCTCCTCGGAAATCTGAATACAATAAACAACGCATCTTCATGCCCCATCTAACACAGTCCTGTGTTTTCAAAAGCTGTTAAGCTTCAATAATAATAATAATAATAATAATAATAATAATAATTCCTTTAGGTGGACTTGAGAGAAAGGCCCTTTCAAAAAAAAAAAAATACCCAACGAAAAGGGGGAAAAATCCCAGCCTGCAGCCAAAGGGACCGAATGTGACTTTCTTGAGGCAGCACACACGCTGTTGGCCAGCGAAGCTGTTACTTGGCAAGGTGGGACTCCGCCGAAAGCCACTTCCAAAGTCGCTTGGCTGGTGCCAGGAATTCTGATTTTTGGCAACCCCACCTTCTGCGTCCCCGAACCTGACCGACAGACCGTGGGAGGGAGGGGAAGGAGGATGCGAGAGCCGAGAAGGCGGCAGCCAGCTGGCCAGACCCACCCGAGGCGGCGGAGCCCGGGCGACCGGCGACGCTCCGGGGACGCGGGGAGCTCAGCGCAGACCCGGGACACAGACGCCGTCCCCAGCGACACCCTGCCCACAGCCAAGACTTTTTAAAGTGAGTTCGCTTACCTTCCGATTTCTACGGCCTCAACTCAGCAATCAAAAGCAATCACAGCAGAATTAAGCAAAATAAAATCAGCAGCACCCGGCACTCGTGTAGGAAAGTCTTTTCAAAGAACACCCGGTAACATTTCGAGACATTAAAAAAAAATAAAAAAATAAAAAAGCCTTGTGTCTCGCCTTCCAAATGGGTGTCTGATAAGTTTGTCGTTCCCTGGGAGCTGTTCGCCGCCGGGACCACGCGTTTCGGGTTTATTGTCCGCCAACAGTGTTTTAAGACCAGAAATGACCCGGGTTTGGTGTATTTGGGATTTTCCCCCTTCCTAAATGAGCTCGCAGCTATTCCTTCTGTTCTCACCACCTCCCTCTTTCCTCACTTTCTCTTGCTCTTATCAGCCCGATGTGTAATGAAAGTTATCTGAAACCTACTAAAACTTCTTCCACTCCTCTCTCCCAGCTCCAGGGGCAAGACCGGCAGGAGAGCTTGCGAAGGTGGGGGGCCTGCCAGGCCAGGACGGCCCCCAGATCCTCCCAGAGCCTCCTCGGGTCCAGACCCTCACTCGCTCGTCCCCTTTAGCCACTCCGCGCCCAGCCGCGGGGTTTCTATTTCATGAACTGTCTCTTTAAAGGGGATCTGCTCGGCCATCCAGAAAGAAACCGGGGCGAGGGAGAAAGGGAGCTATCTCCAGAGTGGTCGGAAGCCAGACGACGGGCTCCTCTTTCAGTAAATTTTTAAAGTGACAGCAGCCTCCTCTGGCGGGAGAGGTCACAAAAAGGTCGCCAAGACCCAAGTCCTATAGGGACAGACTGATTATGGATGCACCATCCCCTGGAACATGTAGATTTCTGCGGATAAACAACCAATGGGGAGATTTCTCCAGGCAGGATTTGTTTCCCCAGGGAAATCTCTTCGGTTTTGATGTCCTGGGCACAAGTGTGACTCTGTGTGTGTGTGTGTGTGTGTGTGTGTGTGTGTGTGTGTGTGTGTGTGTGTGTGTGTGGAGAGAGAGAGAGAGAGAGAGAGAGAGAGAGAGAGAGAGAGAGAGAGAGAGAGAGGTGGGGGATGGGGTGGGGTGGAGATTGCTTTCAGGGGTGTGAGGGTGGCTCTCCAGGCAGCGGGTTTGGGAAGCTCTGGAGAGGGCCAGAGTAGCACTTGGATAAAAAGACACTGGCTAACACTAAAATTCTCAAGACAGCAGCTTCAAGAGTGAAAACTGACAGGCATTTCCAGCTTTCCGTGAAGCATATTTAAAGTAAATTCTAATTTAAGTTTGTACTTAAATTTATCCCTAGTTTTTATAGTGAGGTCAGCAGAAAAGTGCGCCACACTTCAAAATCGCTTCCCCCCCCACATAAGAACAAATCTTAAAATTTAAAACATTATTTGCACATTTCTCTTCCAAATAGAGCGCTATGTTAGTAGATTGAGGACTGTCTAGAGAATTTTGCTATTATCTTTGCTGCATTATTCAAAAGATCATGACTGTCCCAAAGTAGAATTATACAAATGCTTGTTTTTAGTGATTCATATTTTATACATTAGATAACTTTATAAGTTTGGACAGTTTCTATCAATACCGTGCAGAAATGACATTGGATGAAAGAATTTGTAGAGTGAATAGCAAACCATAAAAATCCACGTGTTTAACTGCAGACAAATCTGGATCAATTTTGTTAAGCCCACAGTTTAATTGGGAATAAAAGCTAAAGCAAATAGCAAAAATTCAGCTCCCCTCTCCCACCCGCCAAGAAAGGAGCAAACACAGAGCCCCACCCTTGCTAGGCTAGAGATTTACCCCTGAGCTAAATCCCAAAGCCCCGATTCCAATTTATTCCCAATTCAACAATGGAAAGTTAAGAAAGTGCCCAGGTCTAGGGGCAATTGCCTAGGATAGGCGGAGCCCACCATCGGGCTCACAAGGTGCTGACTTTAAACTTCTACACAAACCAGGTCTCCCAAGCGCCACCCACATTTTGTTTTCTCCAAGGGCAAGTTAGTGTGAAGATCTAGCAAAGCTTTATTTTCCCGAAAATGCTGATCGAAAAACAAAACTAGGAACAGAAGAATGTGAGGGATAGTGAATGACAAGAGGTGGTGACTAATTCATTTTGGTGGCCTGTTATCTGTGACATTGAACTGTTATTTCAGATAATGGCCATTGTTTGAGGGGAAAATCTCACAGCAGTGGTAGGTAAGACAGGAAAAAATCCTTTGTAAATAACCTAAGCGGTCAGATATTCCCATAGAGCCCTGCCTGAGAACCTTGAAGAGCCCTGGCCTCCCTGCATTGATCGTGGGTCCTTCCTCAACTTGCCCATTGTTGGAGCTTTTTTTTTTTTTAATTTAGCCATAAATTGGACTAGCTGGAGCTATGAGCTGTTCTATTTTCTTCCTGTCAGGATGAGAGATTTGTTTTATGATGCATTGTGTATTAAATACAAGTAATCTAGGGAACTGATTGCTTCAGACACTTGGGCTTGGTCTGGGCTATGGGCGCTCAGTGTCCCAAACCTTTCCTGACCTACCCCACCCAGCCTGGCCTTGCAGCACCCACCTCCTAATCCTTTCCAAAGCGTCTGTGAAAAGTAGGAAACGTGGGTGATGAGACAAAGGTCCTGCGGAATCAGTGACAGGTCCTGACTAAAATCACATTCCAGGGAAAAAGCCTCCCTTTGAGTTGGTCCCCCCGCCCCAGCCCCGTCCCCCCTCCCCCCCCCCCCCCCCCCCCCCGTCCGTATTTGCTTCTGGTAAGGGAGGTGGGGCGACGGGTCTGGACGGGATCCTTGCAGGTATGGCTGGAGGCCGGTAGGTGGCAATGTATCCCGAAATAAAGCCTGGTGTCTGCGGCCTCAGGAACCCAGGTGAACCCACCAGGCTCCTGCTTGCTAGTCTCATCCTCCAGGTTACAGATACCTGCGACACTGCCTGAGTGGAGAATGTTCCCAACTCCAAGAGTCCCTTCTTCAAACACAACCTTAACTTCCTCCCTGGGACCCTGCGAGATAAGTCTAGAGGCAGGGAGGATCCATTCTAGCATCACTATATTGATTTAATATTTGTTTCATATGAAATAATATCAACATTGCTGTCATTGTTATCACTCCTGTACACTGAATAAACTGTAAGAATTAACAGGCGTCATTACATGGATCTGGGCAAAGAAAGCAAAACAGTGGATTCATGATCATCGCCCCCTCTTTATTATTATAAAGGAATAATAACTTCATGTGAGGTTAGCCATCTTACATTTTCTTGACATAACGAAATTCACAGAGAGAGATCCACAACCCCGCAATAAGTGACGAGCCCCGGACTAGCATGCTGCTCTTCCAATAATAACTCATCAGAAGATCTACCCCATTAGAGGAAGCACAGGCCCAGATAAGGGTAGGGTAGGGAGCCAGAGTTTTTGCAAGGAGCTTGCTTTTCTTCCCCACCCCACCCCCCACCATAAGCTTGCTTCCAGTCAGGAGGTTTCTAAAACAACAAATAAATACAAGGAGCCACATACCACCACCACCCTTTATTCCTTGGGATTTCTAGAGAAGTCTGCTTACAGTAGTTACCAGGTACAAATTAAGCCGCTGCAAGCCCCGCTTTCTGCTCTGTAGTAATCAGGAACATGCATGTTCTGCAGGGTTTAGCACCGCCCTTGCAATGGGCTATTAAAAATAATGGTTTTACTATAATCTCAAACCGGCTTTAATTTGCAAGCGTGTATCAGGACATATGATCTAAATACCAAGGGGATAGAGTGGGGGGGGGGGCGGCTTGAACAAACGCGAGGCTTTGGGAGAGCAGAAGGAGAGTAGCTCGTGGGAAATGGTTTTAAAGAATCACACTTTTAAAACATTCTTCAGTAGCAGAGGCGTCACCCCTTTTTTATTTTCTTAATCGTTGTTTACCAAGAAGACGACATTGGAAAGTACGAGGTCTGAGTGGGAACGGGAGGATTTTCTAGGAGTTATAAAGACTCCACTTTAGTTGACGGCAGCACTGGGGTGGGAGAGGTTAACGTGTTTTCTTCCTTGTTTGAAAGGGTATAAAACCCTCCTCAAGCCTTTTCCTTCCTCCCCAGCTACAGGGACTGCAGAATCTTTCAAAAGCCCAAAGATTTCCAATAAGGCCATGGGTTCTGCCTTCTGTTTATTCAAAATAAGTCAATATATTAGTTAAAACAGTAATAAGTTAGTGCCCCAGTATTCCAATGATCCCCACAGGACTGTAAACCGATGCCTCTTTTAAGCCTTAAACTTCATGGTTGTCCCAGAAGTAGGAGTCCAGCTAATGGAGACCCTATGGGCACGGTACATGCCAGCACATCATTAAAAGAAAGAAAAGCAGTCCACCAAAAGCCAGATGAAATAACTGCACTGTCCACTTTTAATGGCTTCCTGTGGACAAACGGCCCTGTAACACTCTGCAGAGGACGGTATTTAAAAACAAGACAACTCGCTGGCAGTTTTCAATACCATAAAGTTAATAAAGTAGGTTCGCATTCACCCTGACATTATGTTTTGAGTTTATAGAGGAAGGCACTTTATAGCTTTAGCCCTAAGTACAGTCCCTTTAATTCTGCAGCTCTGGGTTCTTGGGGTGGCTCAGCAGCCACTGAACTCTCCGAGCTTGCCTTCCCCCCCTCCTCCCAGCACGGAGCAAATACAGGGTTTTGGTTTCTCACGTGCAGTCTCATTCACAGACTGCCCATGAAAATCGTGCTTCATACAGTTCATGTCAGGAAGCATGAAATAATCTGAGAAATTGACATTTGGCTGAACAATAACTGCTTGCTAATTAAATTAGCTTTGTTATGGATATTGATGTGTGTTTAAAAAGAAAATCAATGTTTCCTTTTCTACGGTACACCAGTATGTGGGACATGGGCAGACCTAGGCTTAAGTGAGACACAGATAAGAAAAACCTAAGTATGTCTTTAGGACTCAAGACATGTCCCCTTGGTTCCTGCACAAATGTGTCGCCCAATTTTCCTCCCCTCTGAGTCCCCCAAATTCTCACCGCCCACAATCTATTTAATTCTCTAAGTAGATTTAGTGAAAAGATTTGAATAAAATATAATGCTCAGGTGCAAAAACTAGACCAGAGAGCCGCAGGATTGGCTGTGATGAATGTCCCATTTGATTTTAATTATTTATACTGCTTAATCAGGGAAGTATGTCACAAGCTTGAACTTGAATTCTGAGACGCTGATAGGCAGACCTGCAAGTCTGCCCAGCACAGTGCCAAGGCTGTAGGCACAAAGGTTCTGAGCCTCCAGGGCACCCCTATCATCGCTGCTCGGGAGAGAGATACTGGGGCATTTCTGAGGAACTCTGCTTTTCTTCCATTTATTTATTTATTTATTTATTTATCTATCTATCTATTTATCTTTTCTTGAATCTACTGATGCAGTCAGAAAGAAAGAAAGAAAGAAAGAAAGAAAGAAAGAAAGAAAGAAAGAAAGAAAATTAAAGGTAAAAAGGGGGAAAAAAAGGTAAATAAAAAATTTTCCTTGGTCTGGAAATGGGCCCGCCTGAAAGCATGTTAATCTCGGCCTCAGTAATTTGGTTCTCCAGGAGAAGACAGAAGCCGGGCTGCTGTGCCCTGCACTTCATAAATCACATCTTTATGTGGACAAGGTCAGGGCACCTAACAGCTCAGACATGGGCCTTTGCAGTGGCTCGAGGATTCAGGCGTGTTTACTCTCCTGCTCGGCTCTCTGAGGAGTCGTCCAGCACGCTTCTAATTACTTTTGATTATTTTCATTTGCCGGGGTCAGTCTGGCTTGCCAGGACTGCAGGAGGGTTGATTTCCTACACATCTTGATGTCTTTGTCGGACAGCACTGTGCGTTCAGAATTAGCACCCTGTTATTGTCCCTACAACGTGAAGTCCTCCACAGCCCTGATGCAGTTACCCCTGAACTGGCCCCTACTTCCCTTCTTATTAATTAGCCACACAGCCATAATTCCCTATCCAACAGGCTCTCCCAAAAGAGCCCCTAACTTTAACACCTGAGTATTTTTTAGGGTATCTGGAGAGAATGAAGTCAATTTTTCTGCTTTGATTTTTAAACACAATATTTAGTAATAAATAGCAACTGTTTGGAAACTAAGATGAAATACTTTGCCGACAAAACAGCTCACATGACTAAATTATTATACTCAAAGATTGATTTCCCAAACTCCAACTCCAGCTGCCATATTTAAATTTTTTTCTTGGCTATTTTGATCTATTTCCCGAGCTATTGTGAGGAGTGGCTAGAATATCACAACAAAGGGCTTCATCTAAAGTTTCCGTGAAAGCCTTGTGATGAATAAAGAGTTTAATAAAATACAGCAAAATTGTAGTGGAGCACGAAAACAACATTATTTTTCTCTTCCCTGTCTGTCTGATGTGAACGCATTCAAGAAAATCACATGATGAACCAATATATACTCACAAAGACTAAGAAACAAAGATTCGCAAAACACATGACACACACCTGTATCAATAAGAAACAGGTATTTTTTATAGCACTGAGGACATTTTATAAGCATCTTCAATTTCTAGAGAATCATGGCTGGTCTCAAAAAGCCAACTCTTTTCTTCTCTCCGTTTTGGAACAAAACGAAAGCAGCTAATGTGTTTGGAAGTAACTTCAACTCTGTACAGATTTGATTTTTCATTATTTTATTCATTTTAATTAATTCAGCCTTTCAAGACAGTGTTCAGCACAGTGTGCAATAACTCCGGGGTTGACACCCTCCCCGGGGTTTTGCTTTCAGCCTCCCGATCTTGTGGGGAAAGTGAGTTGGAAGGCAACGCCTCCCTCCATCCTCCTGTGAACCTCTGGGCAAGGCACTTAACCTTTGAGTTGATTTCCATGCAAGTTTCATAATATCAGCATAATGAGAGTGTTGGGAAAATAAATTGAGTAATGTGAGTGTGAGTGGCTCTGGGTCCATGGGAACAGGTCAGAATTGGTGAGTTCCACGGTGTCTGCAAGCAGGCTAGAGTAAACACACATGCAGAACTCGGAAGCCTGGGACTCCAGTTTGGATTGCTGCAGTGGTCTTGCCACCCATCGGCATCCTCCAACTCACCGTTTACTAGTTTCCATGCTTTTAATTCTCCAGACTTTACTCCCCAAACTTTTGCAGTACCTTTTAATGCAAATCCACCCCAGTTTGGGGAAGTCATATGAGGTAGTAAATATAAATAATAGAATTTGCATGGAACACAGCGTTTGATCGACACCTCATGGTACTATTGTTGTAGTAAGACAATGCTATATTACTGATCAGTGATGTAATTGCTGTCGCTTGTGCCACTCTGCCTGGAGCCTTGGGGAAATGAATGACATTTTGAAATTTATGCCCTGGCAATGCTGAAGCATGCATGGGCAGCCCGTATGTTTGGCGGCTCTGTTGAACTTGTCCATATTGGGTTTCATGGTCTAAGTTGATGAGGCCAACTGACCAGGTCTCTTCCTCAAGAGGGCACCAGATCTGATTAGAGATGGTTGTGAGACACCACGTAGTTGCTGGGAATTGAACTCAGGACCTTGGAAGAGCAAGCAGGCAGTGTTCTTAACTGCTGGGAACCTTGGTGATTCAGGTTCCTCCTTATCTAGCCGTCACCACTACGCCTTCTTCCTTGTATGCCTACTGATCTGTAGCAGCTGGGTTCGAAGAAGCCCTTCACTGTGCTTCTCTCCTGGACCAAAGCCAACCCTGTCTATAGTGGGTTTGTCCTTAAGAGCCACCGTGTCTGCTTTTTCCCTAGGCCAGATGCATCCTCTAAACTCTGAAGCTCTTACAGTCCTCACTGCGAAAGCATGCACTGGCCAGGAAGCACAGTTAGGACCACCAGCGGTACTCTGTGATTATCCAGGCCACCTGTAGCCTGGCTCATGCCAAGAAACATCCTGCACACCAACACATCCTCACAGGCATCCCTTATCAACCCCAGGTGATCTGGGGTTAACCGAAGTAAACATGGCTGCTTCTTGAAGCATCCCAGTGAAGATCATGCAGTAAATACTTTATGAAAGACTAAAAGTATAAGTTTCTTAGTTAAAAATAGATTTGATTTTTATTAGGCATCATGCAAGGTATTTAAGCATACACAACCCCTCCCTCTTTTCTCTTTCCAGTGAAACACCTGGGGTGGAGGATTAGGTCTTGTAAACAAACATTTAAATTATTTTGTGTTTCAAAAAAGCATAAATGTTCCCATATATACTTTTCTATTAACTGACTCTAACTCTTGACCAAAAGGTCACAAATAAGACAAAATAAAGCTTCAATTTTTTTTATTCAACTAAATACATTTGGAAATTCTTTCACAAAAAAAAAAAAACAAGTTATCATCTGTAAACTCTGGCAAATTGACCCTTTACCTGTAAACTCAAAATTCTATTTAAGGATATGGTATGAGAACCTTCTGAAAGAATGTATACAATCTCATTTCAACTCATTCCTATCATTTCTCATTAAAAGTCTTCTTGAAACATAAATTTTTTACCATGAGCATATTACACATAATATTTTATATGTTTAGGTTTGTCTTAATATGATTTTTTACCAAAACCATCTCCAGCTATAGATGCCTGAATTAAACACGAAGATTTCTTCTATCGAGCTTTTGACATTGGCGCCATGTGTTGCCTCTGCCTGTGGCTGTCTAGCTAGCCACTGAACTAAGTGAACTTTAAGTCAGATGGCGTGCAAAATTCCAGGAATTCAATCTGTAGATGAACCACAAACCTCGATGAACTAATGTGGTTCCGGGTGAATTAACTCAGTGCACCGAAGAGCAGAGCTTCCCTAGAGTGACCACACAATCTCTGCAAAAAGCTTTACCTGCTGCAATTAACACTGGAACTATTGAAAACACTGAACCCCAGCTACAGAGCCATGCACTAAAGCAAGAGGAAGTGGGTGACGGAAGGGTGCTACGCACCTGTCATCCCAGCACATGGAAGATGGAAGCAGGAACATAAAGCCTCAAGGACCAGTCTTAGGCCTGGGGCAGCTTTGGGGCTACAAGAGTTAGGGAGTGGGGGAAACTGCTCTGCCTCTTACACCTGTTAATCAGCTAGGACTCAGTTATGCGTTGAATTCTTATCTATGATGTAATGAAATGTTTGTGTTCCTTCTATGTTGATAATCCTAAAATTCCATTTTTATCATATCTGTAACTGTAGCCAGACATTATAAATAAAATCTCTATAGAGTCAGAAAAGTATGGCTTATAATCCATTTAATGTGTGGCATATTTTATGATACATGCAGTCCAAGGTCAAACTATCACCACAGTCTTTAAAGCACCAGTAAAATCCTAGTATCATTGTAAAAATACAGACCTCAAAGATCGTTCTGTAAATTGCGTTGCATCGATTCTTCGGTGTCAAATAAACCCTTATTGTAGGCTGTCTGTAAGTTTCAGAATAAAGTACTGGTCAGTTGCAACATACAGAGCTCCGAATTTATTTGTATTCTGTCTACAGTTCTTGACTAGGACAAAAACTCCCAGGTTTTCCCCATACAATGTTTTACCACTGGAGAAAGGGAAGTCACAGGGACATGTATGAAAGAAAACGCTCAAAAGAAGCAGTTAATTCACCCAACTCCAACTCCTAAGAGTCTCTCTCCATGCGATGCAGGCCTACTCACCTGCTAAAGAAAGGCTTTGATGACATGGAAAACCTCAGACCAGGAGCCCAGAATGATACAGTTCCAATGACTACACATTTTAAAATTTATACTCCTACAGCTGAGTCAGATTATATCACCTCTTAGTTTTAGATCCCTGCTCACTGCCTCCGTTCTACTAGCCTAGCAAGCTTCATTAGCCATCCAAGAGTTGTTAACGAACCAAACTTTAATAATTCACTAGGTACTTCAGCCGTGTAACTTGGAAAATATGTTGTTGGTGTCTCTTCAGAAATGCTTTTCATTTTCTGTACTTATCTCCTTGGTACTGCAAGCTGAAATATTTCCAAAAAGTTATTGAAAGTCTTTATATCATGTGTTTTGTCAAAATCAGTGGGGTGACACCATGAACACACTCAATTTAATACAATTTAACTATCATAAACTGTGAATAGAAATGAAGAGAAGAGGAGAATTGTTCATTGCACAAACTAATGTCTCAGAAATATGTACATTATGCGAATTTGGATTCAGTTTTGAAAATTATTGAATAATAGTGACAAGTTAAATAATTAGAATCAATACTATATTTTTATGTGCGGACCAAGAACCTATTTATAAAATTTATTTTCTTATTTTGTGTGTGTGTGTGTGTGTGTGTGTGTGTGTGTGTGTGTGTGTGTGTATGACTGTATGTGTGTATTTGTACTGTCTGTATTCAGGAACCTGGGCATGTAGGAGAAAGAACAGGATCTCCTAGAATTTGTAGACAGTTGTAATCTGCCATGTGGGTGCTGGGAACTGAACTTGGGTCCTCTGCAAGGGCAACAGATCAACAGATATTCTTAAGTGCTGAGATACCCCTCTACCACCTAAAAAATGTCTTAATATAGATTTTAAAATGTGTCTTAGGATTAAGGGAAGAAGAAGACGGGGAGGGGAAAGGGAGAGAGAACACTTAAAAGATAGTTGCACAAATCCAAACAAAGGGTTTCTTAAGAAACGAGTCACCGAAGAATTCATCCATTGCACACTGAGAGAGAAAACCAGCTCTTTTCTAATTCTTCACCCCTAGGGAATTTTTGGTATGATCTAAAGAATGCTATTGGTACAGGACTCTGTCAATCATGTAACCTAGGTGTAATCACACTGTTTGTCTTCACAAACTTCCTGCCCCCCTTTGGCCTGGAACAGGAAAGAAAAGGACTGGATGTGATAAGCTGTGACATACAGTAAAATAATCTTTTCCCTGGACTTCTGAAGACTACAGACTTCCTCTCTGGAAGATGTAAATCCTTTGGCTCATGACAAATCAGTCTCTCACCCGGTTCCTGCTATGTTGTGTCCTTCTGATGATGCAGCCTTCCCAGTCTGTTGTTACTTAGGTGGGTTTGAGAGATTTTCTTTCTGGGCTTCCTTCTCGCTACTTCTAAAATTGTAGAATTGCACCTACATCATTGGAGGTTCTTGGAATTAAACAGTCGTGATAATCTATATACGATGCTTAGTATACTACCTGGTCCATAGGACTCTACCAAGAGAAAAAGAAACTAAATACAAGACACTAAAACTACAGAATCCAAAGGGCCTGCTATAGTTATCAGCCTTATTGTGTGCTAGGTGAGGAGCATGTGCAAAAAGATATCATGTTGGTTTTGTTTATTTCTTCCCTTGTAAAGTGAAGATAAATTAGACTAGGAGATGCCTTATATTTCTGTTGAGAGGGTTATGTAAGATAATCTATATACAGGACCACTTCAGTGGTTAGCATGTGGGTATCTCCTGTGTTATAGGAGATAATGTATGCACAGGACCACTTCAGTGGCTAGTATGTGAGCATCTCCTGAGCATCTGTTATAGTAGTATGCTACCCTGAGAACAGAATGGTCATCTTCCCCAATGCCCTCCATGCTTTGTTATTATATGTGTGCATGTTTATACTATAATAGAGAAACTATTTTTTCTTCCTCATTTATTTGCTGCTCACCCAGGCAGTGATTTGTTTCTGAGAAAAGTAAATGGAAATACACCAAGACAGTGAGGAACGATTTAAACAAGAGATAGAATGGAATTCCACCAAAATGGGCTGCCGACCAAGTCAGGGATCCTTGTCTTGATGGGGGTAAAGTGCGTCTTTTAGAAATTAATTTTCTAATTAGGTAAAATAAAACATATGAAGAAATACAGTAATCTTTTCTTCCTTTGAACCCAAGGTTCCACATAGCACAGGCTTGTCTCACACTAGCTATATAAAGAAGATGATCTTGAACTCCTGACCTTTCTGCCTACAATGTCCAATTGCTGGGTTTAGAGACATGTGCCACAATGATAGCTTCAACACAGGAATCTTCCCAATACTACCAGAATTGGTATGGGATTTAAAAAAACAAATCTTCAACAGAAAACCAATTTGAGCTCTCCTTTTTGTCAGCATTGTATATTGGCTACTAAAAGCTATAATATTTCATAGTGGAAGATGAGACAAAAGATGATACACTGAAAAAGAGAGAAAACTCTGCAGAATGTGACACTGTGTGACTCCAGAAGACCCAGAGAAGGTACCGAGTCTTGAATACGTAAGCTTGCTCTGTTAGTTAGTATGCCATCATGTTACAGTAAGATCACACCATGAATTCAATATGCAAACCAACTTAGTTCACTTTATTCCACGATTATTTATCAGGAAATTTCAACGTCTTGGCAAATAATTTGGCACTAAAAAGATAATTGATCTTTTAAGCTCCTGCCTACAAGGAACTCCAAGTTCAAGAGAAAAAAATCCATTGTATTGGCCATTGCTGTAAACTATACCCTACAGTCAATAATTGACAAGAAGGTAGAATGTTGGCGAGCCGTTATCACTTCTGAGAAGAGGACCACCAAGGGACTGGAGATGGCCCCTAAGCTGTGGCCTACTTGCACACAGCAAAAGATAATGGTTTCTAGTTAAGGAACTTGTCTTGACTTGGATCTAAAAGAGTCTGGCCTGGATAGATTCCCAGACAGCCATCTTGCCGTAAGTGTTTCTCCGAGTTCTACTCACAAGTCATCATTCAATAGACTCACAACAGTGTCCCAAGAGCGATAAGGTGGCTGAACATCAGGGAACATGACTTGATAAGACCAAATTATGAAAAGCTGTCTAACACCAGCTGGAAATTAGGCTACATGGTGTGGGAGAATGGTCTGTATTTAGTCAATTATATTTTAAATAAACGCTGATTGGCCAATAGCCCTGCAGGACTTATAGGCGAAACAACCAGACAGGAAGTAGAGGCAGGTAAATGAGAACAGGAGAATTCTGGGAAGGAGGAAGCCCATTCCTCCGCAGTCCTAGACCAGACACAGAAGAAGCCAGATGTGACTGCCTCACTGAAAAAGGTACCGAGCCATGTGGCTAGCATAGATAAGAATAATGCGCTAATAAACGTTATAAGAGTTAATAAGAAGCCTGAGCTAATGGGCCAATCAGTTTATAACTAATATAGACCTCTGTGTGATTTCTTTGGGACATAACAATTGCAGGAACTGGGCAGGACAGAAACCCCGACAACAACATGGGATAAAAATATGACAATGATCATAAGTTTCAGAGTGGACTGGGAAGTGCTGGTACTCGTCTTTAATCCCAGCAATCAGGAGGCAAGGGTAGGCGTATCTCTGTAAGTTTAAGGCCAGCGTGTTCTATGGATAAAGTTCCAGGACAGCCAGGGTTACACAAAGAAACCTGGTCTAGAAAAATCAAAAAACAAGCAAACAAAACCCAAAAGTTTCAGAGTTGAAAGAGAATAAAAAGATTTCCAGGAATCTCAGAGTAGATTGTAAACTGTGAACTGGTTCAGGGCATGTACCAAAATAGAGATGAGTTAATTTGCAGAGTCAGACTCATTTTTGTGGTTGTATATATAATGCTGTGATGTTGCTCATGAACATATTCTGATTTACTGTTTACCAAGAAAGTCCCCAAAGCCAGCCCAAACCTAGAAACAAAAGACAATATAACCACATCAGGAACAAAAATAATACTGGTGATTTCTGTTTTTCTCATCTTCCCACATCCCTAAGATGGTGGCCTCCCTGTTTGCCCATGAGAGCAAGACATCTCCTTGGCACTTTAATCACTTGCTATAATGAGGCCACTGCCATTATTTCCCAGGTTCCCAAAGAGATTGTCACAATTGCATGCAGACCAACCAAAGTAATGCCCAGGCTCAACACACACCATTTCACCTAGCTGCTCACCTATGCTCCCTGTGGTGATGATAACCATTATCTTACAAGCAACCACACTGAATCCACTGAATCCAGTCAGTTTGAGTATATAAATTTTCTCAAATAACATTTTTAAGAAAAATAGAGCTCTAATAGACATATTATTCATGTGAGTTTATAACATGGATTTGAATGCAACATTATCAGAGGCACACTACAGATTCAAAGGTGTGCCTTCTTTGAAGATTTTTTTTTTTTTTTTTTTGGTTTTTTGAGACAGGGTTTCTCTGTGGCTTTGGAGCCTGTCCTGGAACTAGCTCTGTAGACCAGGCTGGTCTCGAACTCACAGAGATCCACCTGCCTCTGCCTCCCGAGTGCTGGGATCAAAGGCATGTGCCACCATCATCCTTTGAAGGTATTTTCTAACCCGTTCAATTGCATGTGCTCCGGGAAAACAAACAGGCATGAACACAATTTCATGTGGACTTGTGGGCTTGGGAATGACTCTGGGATATTTCCCCAACACCCACCTCACTCTCTCCACCACTTTGTTTCAACTTACATGTTGAAAACGCCTGAACTAAGTATGTTTCAGGAGAAGGTTTTGAAGCCACAGGGAATCACACTATGCATGTGGATCGCTGTTCCCACCTGATTGATTTAGGCAGAAAAGAAGCTGCAGACAGCGCAAGATTGTGTGCTGTTAAGAATCAAGTTATGTGGTTTGATTGGTAAGTTCTGCAGAACTTCAGATGGGAGAAAGGTAAAGGCCGGCGTGGCAAGGGCCAAAGTCAGCCTGTTCTCATTCTGAACTGGAGAGAGAAGGAAAGGGGAGCATATGGCCTAGGCTCCAAGTGTCTTCTGTGTCTGACTGCTTAGATGAATCCACGCATGCTTTTGTTTCTTATGGGGGGTCAGATGGGCCTCAGAGTTCAGTGGTGCACGCAGAGCCATGTGCATTGCTGTGCAAGTTCTAAATATACTCATTTCCTGGTAGACACTAAAGTACCAAATAGTTTTGAACCTATCCTTGGTGAATTTCTCAACATTAATTAAAGCAATGCCAGGAGATAATTGGGGGAAAATATAAGGTATATACAAAAGTTTTTTTTTTATCTAAAAATTGCTAACATACTTCATATTCGGTCATAATGACTTGTAAACAAACTGAAAACATTAATTTTAGATAATAGGTCTTCCTATTTGACTTACTAACTCAAAACACTACCTGTATGCTACATTGGCTTCATTTTAACAGGAATAATAGCAAAAGCAAAGACCACAGGACACCATAAGCATAATGTCCAAAGAAATGCCTTAAATTCGCCCATGCATTTAACCCCTTTTAATATTATGTGATTAAAAGATAAAATCATAAGCCAATGCCACCTGCTTGTTTTTCTTAGAAAGTAATGGAGTATTTTATTTGTAACCTAAGTTGGTCTTGCTCGTTTTACTAACCTATTCATTTATCCCAGAAAAAAAAAATCAGACATAATCCTCGTCAAATTCTCATCTTAGAAACTTCACTAGCAACAACGTGGTGAGGGCACAGGGGCAGAGACAGTGATACTGGGCAAGCCAACAGCCAGCAGTGAAACAGCAGAAGCAAGAGGACAGTGAGCATTTAATACGTATCTTCTCTATGTCCAGCACTGCTGTGCAATTTGATTTAATAATTCACAAAAAAGGCCATTAGAAGTTTATTGTTGTTTAATACAGATGGCAAAATACAACAAGAATAAGTAAGTAATTTGCCCTAAGTCACACTAAGTGTTTGCTTCTCCCTCCCAAATGCTGGTGTGTGCTTGCATAGCACCTCTGGCCAGTCTTACTATATTAAGTACGGTTTTAGTTTTCCTTTACAACAGGTCTACATTGCATCAGACACAGCAGCCTGACAGGATGACTTACTAAGATGCCAAAAGTGTTGTCATCCTGGTCACTGAAAGCAGCCATTTCTGGTCACTCTGAGTCAATCGCTGACTTCAGGGACCCTTATGGTGAACCGCAAGCCCCAGTCTAATGATATATATTAAATTAAGAAAGCAATACTTCCAGAGGCCTTTCCAAAACCAAAATGGACTCCCGAGACACGATGGAAGTCTATGCTCTATTAATTAAATATCGGCCAGTACGTACGCCGGCTCGGCCAAGGCTTGGCCACAATCAAAGCAAGAACTAATTTGTATCCTGGCTTGGTCTGTGGCATTACACCAGTTTTTCAATTACTCACTCATTAATTAAGTGTATTTTAATTATAGTCTTTCAGAATGGACACAAACAGAAAGAAATTCAGAGCTCAGTGAGGAGAGCAGCATGTCTTGTCTCCTGAGGTGTCCACGAGTTCCCTAAAATCCCTGTTACCTATCCTGATGGCGCAGCTGTATTTCCATAAACACACAAGAATAAACGAAGGCAAAAAAACCAACTTCCAGCTATGAATTTATGTCTATATATAAAAGGTAATAAACACAATGATATTTTATTTTTTAACATTCTATCCTTCAGCCATAACTGTGTCTCACAGCCCAGGAAGGTCACTGGGTTGGTAGATGTTTCCTCTGTTTTCAGCATGCCTGCCTCCTTATCTGATTATTTAAACTGTTTACAGACCTCCCCACACACACACCCAGGGCTTCTATCATAAAGACCCACTTGAGGTCTGCACCTGAGGTACAAGGCAGTGATTTTCTAGCACATTCCTAGTTTAGCCATGTTCCATGGGAAATGCCTTGACAAAAGTTTGTCAACCTGCAGTTTTGGGTTCAGAAAACAGATCTCAGAGTTTGGGTGGTTTTAGGAGCATCTTCCGAAGCTGATTAGAGTTCTGGAAAACTTGGGATGTTGTCTGTAGAGACGGATGGACCTTCGGGAAAAGAATTCAGCTTTCAGAGTGTCATGAGGACGAAACTACTGCCTTGTTCCACACGCCAACCCTGCTAACACAGCGCTCATTCTAGTGCGTGGGGGGGGAGGGAGAATCTCATTAAGAACAATAAAGCAAAGCTGTAAAACTGATTAACTTCAATAATGAGAGGAAATTTGGTATAATCAAATGTTCCCACTGTACCAGACTGCCTGATCGTCTATAGAATATGAGTAGTTTGTAATTAGTCTACATTTTTCAACACTAGTGAAAACTATATAGTTTTAGGTATCATGTTTAAAGTACCTAACAGGCCAGAGATGTCATGCTAAATACAAGAGATCTAAAGGACTCTGTCACGCATCGATCATGTCCGTGAGCTGCCCTGTCAGACTTTTTGAAGTGCTGTATACACGATCTTGCAAGGTAAAACACTTTATGTACCATATAAAATTTGAGGCATAATGTTTAATGTTCACAAGATAAGTTAACAAAACTGTAGCCTGGTGGCTTTTTTATTGTTTTACATCCTTCAAGGGCTTTGAGGAAAGATAAACAAGGAGGGAGGAGAATAAAATGGGATTTTTTTCCATCCTCTTTCTTTTTTCTCTTTCCTAAATTAAATTATAACTCCCAATCTACACCCAAGGAAGAAAGTGTTCTAAAGCACACTGGATTTTTTTTTTTTTATGTTTAGATAGCAGCTTTCAAAACATGGCTAAGTAAAATGTGTTTTGAGATGGAAAACATTTGGTCTTTTTTTGCAGCTTTCAACAGCTTAAGTGAAGGGATTTTTAATGTTCTCAAACAGCTGGGCCACAGTGTATGTATCTTGAATTCCACCAGCACTGAAGGATCCCATCACCCGACTACAGAGAGAAGGTCCCTTTTAATTCCACTTCCTGACACTTAGCCATCTTAATGGATTCCCAGTATGATCACAGCTTTCCCAGAAGTTCTACTCCAGAGCCCCGACTGCCAAAAGCTATATTCCTCACCAAAACATAAAGCTTTTTTCTTAAAAAAAAAATGACAATGGTTTTGTGTTTATCATGGGTCAAAGGTAATAAATTAGTAGTCAAGACTTTAACCCTAATAAGATGGGGCCGGAGAAGAGATGGCATTGCCTGCTTCCAGGGCCCTCACCGGGGCCTCCTCAAAAGTGTGATGGAACATTCCAGTGTGCATTGTCTGAGAGGCCTAAACTTCTATCAGTCCCTTAACAACACTGCAAATGCTATAAAGGAGATTCGCAGAGCAAACTGACACATGGCATTCACTTCACATTTCCTGGCCAGTGTAATACACTCAGGAGGGTAGGATCAATAGCCCAAGAAGTTAAACCCCCCCCCCCAATCTGCAGGTCACATAAATACCTTCCTCAAAGTATACAACTTATGAAAACTTGTGAAAATAGCACCATGTGCATCTTGTATCTTGAGTGTCCTGTTGGCTTCACAGGTGATTTCACTTTCTGCACTTGCTTATCTCAAACACTGAGGTTCACATGACAGGAAAGCAAACCTCACGTGGTCAGTCCTGCTCTTCCTTTCTCTCTGCCTCTAGCTCTTCCTTTTCTCCTTTGCCAGCCATCTCTTAGCTCTGAGGAGGGCAGTGAGGAGGACAGAGCAATATTCTAGAGCCGTCTATGGAGTCTGTGACAGTTAATCTTGTCAAATTGATGGGGTTTAGAATCTCCATGGAAATAAATGCCTGGGTGTATCAGTGAGGGATTGTCTATGTTAGGGTAATTAAGATAGGAAGGCCCAACTTAAACGTGGGGTGTAGCCTCTGAAGGGATGGGATCTCAGAATGCATTAAAAGGAGAAAGGCAAATGCAGTCATTTCATCGCCGGCTGCTTCCACACTGCGGGGGGCCACAGCGGCCTCCAGCTCCTGCTGCCTGATAGGATGAACTGTTTCCCCAGCTGTTAGCACAATGACCCTTTCTATCCTAAAGCGGAACAGAAGATCAGCACTGAGAAGTGGAACCGTTGCAATAAGCCTGACCATGTGGTCCTTGGGCCTCTGAAACTAGCTTGTAGTAGCAATGTGGAAGACCTTGGAACTTCAGGTTAGGAAGTCAGTTGCATGTTGTAAGCCATTCTGGTGGGAGCTTGGAAGATAGGAATTATCAGTGTGCAGTGGAGCCTGGGCTCCTGTGGTTTCAGAAGGGAGTGAGGAGCTTGGCTGGAGTCACTCCTGCGGCATTCTGACAAGAGATCTGGTGGTGTTCTGCCTGTGTCCTGAGACCTTGAAAGAGGCCAAACTTAAGATAATAATGGGCCTGTTTGCTGGCAGAGGGCATTTTAAAACAGGTCAACATTCAGGCTGTGTTCATGATTTTTTTTTTCTCATGGCTCGCATTCAGTTCCAGAGAGAGGGAGGGGAAAAAAGTGAAGCTGAAAGTTGAGAAAAATGTGAAGTTTAGTGAGGAGAGGTTTATGAACAGTTGAAAGCCTTAGGTAAGGGGGCAGGGATGAGAAAGGATCTCTGTAGAGATTTAAATACAGATTTACACCATTGAGGGGGGCTCCTGCTCTGGAAAAGGAAAAGGAATGGTGCCTCGAAGACAAGACCTCAAGATCCATTTGAAACATGAAGGCTGCATTTGAAAGGAGAGAGGCTGAGCTGAGAACTGTGCTGAAGGGGTTCGCTCCTTAAAAACAAGCTCAGACAGTGTTTTCTCAGGCTTGGCAGCTGTAGATGCAGCGAGCCAGGCTTCCGGCTGAACTTCCGGCAGAATAAGCAACAGTGTTCCCGTGGAACTGATGTTATAGGATGCAGGATGAAGGGGGTCATGGTCATGGAGTCTTACTTACACCAGAGGGCTGCTGAGGTCAGGAACTACATGCCAGGACCATGGGATATCTGTTGTGGAAAGCTGCAAGCATGTAGAAAGAGTTATCCCAAAAGAGGGTATGTGTGCTTCAGGCGACATAGCTTGAGAGGTGGTTCCATCAAAGCCATTCGGGGTCCGGGAACTTCCATCACAAGCCCCAGAAGCCAGATATGGAGTAGGATTCGGTGTGTTTCCCTGCTGAATGTCAGTCTTGCTTTGATTTGCTCATTTCTCTCACCGTCCACACTCCATTCCTGTTTTTGGAATAGGGATGGCTGTTCTGTACCACTGTCAATTTGAAGGGTAATTTGGTTTTTATTTTATAGGAACTCACATTAAGAGATTTCCTTGAGTCTCAGAAGCGAGAGTACTTTGGACTTACAAACAGTGCTGGGATTGTTCAAGACTATGAGGAATTTGGAAGCTGGACTGAATGTGTTTTATATTACAAGATGGTCATGACCCCATAGACAATGGATAGGAAATTACATTTTAAAAGTGATGTTTGGGGGTCTTAGGGTGACAAAGAATGAAGTTGTGATGGTTAGTTTTCATTGTCAAGTTGATGGGATTTAGAATCACTATGGAAACACATCTCTGGACGTGTCTGTGAGGAAGTGCCTGCACACGGTAATGGAGGTAGGAAGACTGAACCTCAGTGTGGATGGTATCGTTCCATGGGTTAGACTCTCAGACTGGATAAAGCAGCCTACAGGCAATCATGTTACCACTCTGTGATTCCTGACCTCAGACACCACGTGACTAGCTGCTTCATGTGTCTGCTGCCATGTGCTCTCACTGTCACAGACTGGGGAGGCCGGACAAATCATCCTTCAGTTGTTTCTCAACAGTGCATTTTGTCGCCGAAGCAAAAAAGCAGCTCCTGCGGTGTATGTGACTGGCCAGGGACACGTGGAACAGATGCTGCGTGACTATGTATCTATGGCAACATTCCAAGTCACAAACAGCTGCCTCCGATACTGTGGAGGGTTCAGATGCTTGACAAAAGTCTAAAATGCTTCCACTTTAAGATTGCCTTTTACCAAGGCTTCGCCAAATATGTCACCTTGTTCTTAATTGATTGAAAATGAACATCAATGTCTACTGTAAGCAGACTCTTCAACTCTAACGTCGGAAAGGAGAATTCATGTTTGTGAGGTACACATGCACACATATATTCATATGACTTCAAAAGTATACTTCTTAATTTTACTATTTTATGTGCATAAATGATCACTTGTATGTATGTCTGTGCTCCACATGTGTGCCTGGGTGCCCATTAAGGCCAGAAGAGGGCATCATATCCTCCAGAACTGGAGTTAGGGGCACATTGAGATGCCATGTGGGTGCCGGGAATCGAACCTGGTCCTTTGGAAGCAGGGAATGGGCCATCTCACCCGCTCCTCCAAATTGTACTTGATAAAACAAATCATAGTGTATACTTTTGAATTGCTTTTGCTCACTTGTCCTTTTGAGTTCCCTACTCAGTCACTAGGATTGCTGCACACCCAGTTACTGGTTTTTGCTGTAAAGACTTCAAGTTGAAAACAGTGTTCAAAGCCCATGAGAAATGAGTAAGAATTG
The DNA here is from genome assembly GCF_037038515.1 of Microtus pennsylvanicus. Classification (NCBI taxonomy): domain Eukaryota; kingdom Metazoa; phylum Chordata; class Mammalia; order Rodentia; family Cricetidae; genus Microtus; species Microtus pennsylvanicus. Next base: position 12,238,728 of record NC_134594.1, read on the forward strand.
TTTCCATGCTGCTCAAATTAATCTATTTGGTTCTTTATTAAATTATACTATTATTTTATTTTCATTTGGTTCTTATTATAGTATTATCTTATTTTCATTTAGAGATATCAAGTTAAATATTTTTATATGTGAAATTGGTAAATGTCAGTTCCCAGATTTAAATCCTGTTGTTATCAGATTTGTTAACATCAACTGATTGCGACTGGTTATGCACAAGCAAAAAAGCTGTAAATTTATTTGCTTTACCAACTTCAAAGTTTATGCTGGTCTGACATCTAATCATTTTCTTTTTACTAAAGCTATTTTATTGATCTCATTATTTTACTTTTTCAATTCCTGGTGCTTGAACCTTAGGGGGCTTGTATTATAAAAACTACTCAATATACAGATTTTCAATAAAAGGCTCATGATTAGAAGCAGAAAATTGGCAAATCCTATAGAAAAATATAAAATCCCACATAAAGTTACATTATTAGCATATATCACAACTCAAATGAAATTAAAGTAAAATACTTATGATTTAGAATATGTTATTAAAAATAAAATCATCTTTGATGCTCTTATAGATAAAATATGTAGAGAAAAAAATCATTATAGATAACATTTTATTAGTAAAAATACAATACATTTATAGGCAAATATATACATAATGGATGATTATAGATAAAAATTAGACATAGAATTAATAGGAAAGCCATATAGAAAAAATAAATTAGATTATATTGCTTAGAACTGAATTTTGTGTACTAAAAATTATGGGTCATTTTTCTCCTTCATTTAGTTTCTAAGCATAGAGTAACTAAAACAAATCAGTATGATTTTGTTGCTAAAAACAGCTTTTAAGAATTTGTCAGCATATGAAGAGAACTGGGGTTCTATTCCCAGCATCCATGTGGTGATTCATAGCCATTTGTAATTCCAGTTCCAGGGGATCTGACACCCTCCTCTGGCCTCCATGAGCACTGCATATATCATACACACAAAGCATTTATGCACATAAAATAAAAAATTTAAAAATCATTTTAAAAGGAGAATTTGTATTCTGCTTTGTAATTGAACAGAGGAGAACACATGCACACTTGTTACCATAAGACATAATATCTTGTTCTGGCTCATGACGCCTTTTCTCCAGTCAGACGACGCTTGGAGAAGTATCTGGAGTTATCAAAATGAGGTAAAAGAGCCACCTTAATCTAGACTTAACTATTATGCAAGAAAATGATTCATAAAGAGAAATGATTGTGTTTTTTCTTCCGAAATTTCCTGCTATGTTCTTTGCAAACACTGTAGAACTCAAGTGCATACTTCCCATTAGATTGCTGAACATTTACCCTGACCTCAGAGTGTCAACAGAAATAAAAATATTAACATTTCAGTTATTCAATGTCAACAAAAAGAAGCCAAAGTATCACTCAGAATTTAGTACATTGTATCCTTAAAACCCTGCACAAAACTGCAAGCTGGGATTCTGGAGTGTAAAATGATGGGTATGGAATAGTGAGAGCAAGCAGTGGTTTCCCTGAGCCACCCAAACTCCCGCTGACCATCTATCACCAGTTTACCTTAGCAAACAAAAATCACTGATGCGATACTTGGTTTTGTTCAATTCTAGAGGAAGGCAGGTTTTCATAGAAAACAAACAAACAAATGTTAGCCAGACAAAGCATAAAGAGAAAGGTAGTACCTAGTCCAAGGAGCGATCATATTAGCTATTGATCATATTATACCAGGCTGTCCATACTGGTAACAGATGCTCAGACTGTCGCAGACACTCTTCCAAATGCATGCCTAAGACCACAAGCCCTCCTGAGCCCAGTACTGTGTCCTTACGTCTGTTGATTTACATGTCTATTTTAATAATTGTAATTGCCTATCTTAAGTTAGACTTTAAAAGTCAATCCGAAGCCGCCTCATCTCCATTCTCTCAGAACTCACTCTCCAATTATACCATAGTTAATGAAGACAAAACTCAAACGTGTACACACTTCTGTGAGTAAACACACTTGACGTTGTGTGTGTGTGTGTGTGTGTGTGTGTGTGTGTGTGTGTGTGTGTGTGTGTAATTTCATCAAGCAGAAAGTAGCTGGAGTAATGTTTGGCGTTATGAGCCAACAAGTCTCATTCTGAGCCACATTCCACAAAGCTTCCTAGAGATGCTCATAGTAGTTCACCTGGAAGTGGAGAAGTAGGTTCTCAAGCACACACAACATCTGAGCACCTTTTCTTCCTGGCTAATTTAAGGAGTGTACATGATGGGACTCAGGTGATGATCAAATATCAAATTTTATTGACCTGTTTCTCTTGAAGAAACTTACTGGTGCTTTTGAGGTTCTATGTAGTATTTCCTCTTCCACCACAAAATGGAAAATAATGGAATCTCCATTTTGAATTCCTAATTCTTTCTGTGATGGGTTTCTCATGGATGGATATTAGGGATTCAGGATGTAGCTCCAATGCAGACCATTTGTCAACATGTGCAAGACCCCGAATTTGACACTCAGCTCCACAGACAACACACACATGAGCACACAACACACATACATACCCACATACAACACACAAGCTAGCATAAATACGCCACATACACAACCACCCACACATGCACATACAGCAAACACATGTACAGGATACACAACACACAGACACAGCACACAAACATACAACACATATTCATAAGCATATTATTCATACATACACACTCCTTACACACATAGCATACAATACAAGCACTTCACACAATATATAGCACTCCACTTCACAACATACACTATAACAGAGTCTGGGCATATATGATAAAACTCCAAAACACACTAGACTTTCGTCTTGGAAGGGGGGTTCTTTTCATTCTTAAACCACTTTTACTGCCCCATCTGGAGGTTGGGGCACAGTCTGTACACAATACATGTGTGATGAAATGAAAGTTAGAAATATTGTTTTATGACCATTATAAAGCTCTTTAACATATTTTGTCCCATAGAAGTTGGAAACAGAATGGTGGGTATCAGAGGCTGGTGTGGGGTGGGGCTGGTCAGTACTACGGTATAGTTAGGGGCACAAGATGCATCAGTGCAGTGACTATAGACAACAAGAAGCTAAAGCAAGTAATTTGAATGTTTTCACTGTAAATACATGACAAATGTTTGAAAACTCTGGTGTACTTAACCTGATTCAACGTTATACAGTGTAAACATGTATAATATCATAATATTGTTACCCTAGTCATACATACAAGTTTTATGTATTTACGTCAATTTAAAATAAAAATTTAAAAACTCTTCAACGTTTATATTATACAACCATTATTCTTTTAAAAAGAGTAGACTAAAATGATCTTTAATTTTGTTTAAAGGAAATGAATAAATAAAAAATAAAATGAAATGAATCACAAGTAACATAATCGTTGTAATACATGGTTTAATAAACATTTGTCAAGCACTTACACCGTGCTACTCTAAGGCAAACAATGATGGAAATGCGCAACCACAGAGCCAAGAACTTCTCAGCTACTGTAGAATGTCAGAGGTCATCATGAGGGGTGGGCAGACTGGCCTGCAAGAATATTCAAAGCACTAAGACACAGGTGAAGAGATGATGGGCAAGAACCTGGAGTTTAGTTTTCTCGGGGGCGGGGGGAAGAAAGTTGGTTCTATCAAAATAGAAAGTTCCCAGGAAATACACATACAAAGAGACTGGTCATTCCAGAACTGGAAATAGGAAATTAAACCAACATTCAATGGGCACCACCCAAAGTGGGACATAAGACAGATGAAATGTACATGAATCTGGTAAAACTAACAAAGCATTGAGGAATGAGACAAAGAAGAATTGGTTGTTCCTGAGGGCCACATTCAAAAATTACAATGAAAAGTTTCTCCCTGGTTTAGCTTGATATAGAAATGTAATTTGTGTTTAGCAACCAGGACAGAAAATTCTTTGTACTAAGTAACACAGCCTGACAACCTCTGATACCATGGATTTAAACTTCTAAAGATCGCTCTCTATTTTACTGGGGATACTGTGAATATTTACTGGGGAGACATAGACCCTGACGAATGTCAGTTCCTTTTCTTTCTTTCCACTGTGTTATGAGTTTTCACTGTATGTACTCTTGGGGGAACCTTCATAGATATAAAGACTGGCGATTAGCCTCAAAATACACTCACTCTTACCGGAAATAAATTATAGCTGCAACCTTTTTCCTAAGGGCCTAAAATGAGGAAAAATTGATTATATTAAAGCAGTAGTTGGTGTTTTCATTGTTGCAACAATATGAAGTTCATGATTGTGAGCAGCAATGACTAGAAGGAACCTAAGAAGACTAAAGAATGCATGCAGAGATTTTTGTGGCTAAATGCTGAATGGGTGTGTAGCAGTCACATCTGGACCTCTAACGTGAAAGAAAGGCTTAATGGGTCAAAAGGCTGAGAACACAACACTCCGCTGAGCAAACCCTTCAGCTCTGAGGAGCTCACCTTGCCAAACCACTGGGCTTCAGCAGGCTCTGGGGTCTATGGCTGGAGAAAGTGGGAAATCGTAATGGTTTGATGTTTGTTATATGTACATTCACTAAAAAGCAAGTAACATTGCATATAAAGACATTCATGAACTATATACTATTTGATAAACATCATCATAATAAAGGCTTATGAAATTCACTCTATCTACAAAAAATCAGTTTTTCAAGTTTACCCTATGGTGATTACATTTTTTAAAATGTTTGCTCTATTCATGCATTCCTGTATCCATCTTCAGAAAGTACATAAAAATGACCATAGAGGTAACCTAAAATGCATATGAAATATATCTGATGCTATCATCACTTGCTCCCCCCAACAGCCCACCCTCTCCTCGTTTACCTTCTACTTTCCTGGATCTGTTTTCCAGAACGTCCACTGGAAAGCCATCTTCTCCAGTTGCTGAGGACGGACTGGGTTCCTCCCAAGGATTAGTCCTCCGTGTATTCTCCTTTAACATGCCTGCTAGGTTCTATTCCAGCCACTCCCAGAGCTATAATCTTCTCTCCTTCCCTGTGCTGATAGCTCATGGACAATGCCTCTAACCACAGCTTCCTTCTAAACTTCAAACTGGTTCATCCAGTTGTCCCACAGGTATCTAAGTTCAACTTGGCCAACTGAAAAGTGTGTGCCTTCTTTCTCTGGCTGGTATTTGATTAGCCTCGGTGTTTCTCTCTCGCCCCCAACCCAGCAGATCCTCAGGCTTCTGATCACATTTCCCCAACAACTCTTACACCAGTAGCTTTTCCCTCTTATCTTCTCCCACATCACCCCATGCACCCTCCTCCTTGCATACAGACTTGCCCTATTTAAGCCCTTTCTCCAAATGCAGCTAGGATGACTTAGCTTGACTGGGAAGCAAACCCTTTGGTCTAGGGATTTAGTTCAGTAGGACAATACCTGTCTAATGTACAAGAGTCTGGGTTCAGTCTCTAGCTCCATATACTTGCAATGAACACACACACACACACACACACACACACACACACACACACACACACACACACTACTTTCTTGCCTTATGTCCTTGCATGACACACTGACAGGCAAAAGGCCAAAGAATTCTGCATGGCACTCGTGTGGTCTCCAGCATCTTATCTAAGTCTGGCTTGCCCACTCCCTACTTGGCATTCTCTAAGGACTGACGGGAATATAAAGGCTCAAGTTCACCTTAGCGGTTCATGGTCTGAGCCTTTGTTTGAGCAGGTACACCTGGTTTACCATGCGACTCTTTATATTCTCTTAAGGGTGACGTTCCTAACTGACCATGCTTCACATTTGAAACATTTTTGTCCCTAGAAATGTGTAGCAAATTTCCAAACTACCAAAGAATGGGTGTTTTTCTATGCTTCCATGACCTTTTGGACATGAATTTGCCAATGTTTTCTCTAAAGTTTCTCTGTCTGCCTATCTGCTTGTTTGTCTGTCGGTCTGTCTACCCATCTGATTACCAGTCAACACTAAGATTTTCAAGGCCAGGAAAACAGTCTTGTGAATCTTTGCTGCTGGCTCATATTAGAGACAAAATTAACAGAGAACTAAGTTTTGTACGTGTTGGCAGTGATCCAGTCCCCAGCGCATTTTCCGGGCATGCAGATATAATACTCGCACAGTGAATATGAGTGGATGCATGGTATCAAACTACAAAAGCTTCCTTCCAAGTCATGTGGATGACTACAATGATTAGGTAGAAAGACAATGTTTTTAAAGGGCATAACACAAGAAAAACCATGGGTGAAAACATCTTCCAAAATGAAAACCAAGACAAAATTGTTTTATCCCTAAATCATTAGGGATATCAGCAATAATTCAACTGTAAACCATTTTATCCATATTAAGTCAATGTAAGGTTATGTTGCCAAACAATGCTTTCATGCATCTTCTTAGAAATAGAATATATGTGATTCTGCAGCATCTAACTGCAGGAATATTGGGAGAATGCAATTGACCAATACAAGACAAGGTCAGCTCTTTCTTCTGTCTTTTCCAACTTGACAGCCAGTACTTAAAGTTAAACAGAAGAATACCCAGTCTCCTGGGGAGTTGTGCCACCGCCTGGGATATTACTTAAGTGACCACTGAAGCCTGATATTTTTAAAGTGAAGCTCTTCACAGTGAAACAGGCATGAAATGACTTTTTTAAAAAAGACTGGTTTATTCATGTATTTATGTGTATGAGTGTTCTGTCTTCATGAGCACCGGAAAACGGAATCTGATCCCATTACAGATGGTTGGGAGCCACCATGTGGGTGCTGGGAATTGTACTCAAGACCTCTGGAAGAACAGCCAGTGTTCCCAATGACTGAGCTACTTCTCCAGCCCCCATGAAACGACATTTTAATACCCAGGCTTTGAAAAAGAGACTATCTTTTCTAGCAACGATCGGTTCTCTTTTGTCTGGATGGGGCATTTTAGTCTAACACTACGGAACTTGCATTATGCTCCGGAGTCTGCGGATTTCTCCCTGTCTCTAGTGTCTTCATGTTATACAGGCATTTTCCTCACCTGTAACAAAGTCTCCTGAACATCGACCACCCACACTCCTGAAACTCAACCCTGGGCATGGAGAGAGCTAAAACCGGTTGTATAAATCAAACATTTGCTAGTATCATGAAGAAAACCCTAATGATCCTTTGAAATACATATAATTTTATCATTTACAAAACTGTGCCTTTCATGAGGCTGCCAATCTTCACTGATACTGCACCCCTCTTGGAGTCCAAGGTATTAAGACACTCATATTAGTCATGATTAATCATCAAGTTACAGTTTGCTAAATGTCACAAGAAGGTCAGTTTGGGATGTACTAGGCCTACGTTATCTATTTAGTGTGTTTATAGACATAAGTGTTCTGACATTAAGAAAATCAAAGGGGTAATCAAAAATCTCTGACATCCACTTGCAAAGACACAGTAGTCTTAGAGGAGTCCTCCTTTTCAGAGAGTGCCTGAAGTTATCTGTGGGTATTCTTTTCTCTATTTATAGCTCTCTTTAACATTTAAACAACCTTTGCAGACCACAAAAGACCTTGTCTCTGAGATAAACCTTGAGAAACTAACTGGCAAAGCCATTGTGCAGAGAATACGGAAACCCACATTTCCATTCTCCACTTGAGTGTGTTAAAAGAGACTCTAGCAAAGGCAAAGCCGCTCAACGGGGAGCGGTTCAATGCAAGTCTCTGAGGCTGCTGTGGTGTGTAGCATGCCCGTTTCCAGCCCTGATGGTGAATGCAAGTCTCTGAGGCTGCTGTGGTGTGAAGCATGCCCGTTTCCAGCCCTGATGGTGCCATGTTTGCTTAGGAAGACAGAGTGTGGCTGACAAGCTCTAGTTCCGATGAAACGCAGCCAGACAACTCCTTGACCTCTGAAACAATAGGTGGGGCCTGTTTGAGTCATAAAACCAACAGAGCCAACAATTAAACATGGTTATCACAATAAGGGTGCCTCCATATTGTGCCACCAAAAGTGCTTGAAAGGACAGAATTGCTTTATAATATACTGGCGAGAGTTTGATGCTCCGCCTTTACCGACTAATAGACACGGGCCACAGCCATAATAAACGGTGCCCACAGAAACACGCTGCTTCCTTTTCCTTGGCGATTTCTTCTAATGCAACTCACTACAAAGACAGATTTCAAAACAGGACCTGCTAGATTTCCTTCCACTGAGCAATAGGTCTCTCTGTTAACACTGGCTGACCAAGGTACCATACATTTTCATGGATAGTGCGGTGGCTTCTCAGCCCCACCCCACATCCCATGACTCTCTCTCCAGTCTATGGCAGTCTAGCACAGGACCAGCAGCGTGAATTGCTCTGCTAAGGTGACTCGCAGGCCACATCATCAACTCTGACTCATGCTGATGAAGAGAGAAAACCTGGGAGTCAACCTGTTATTTAACTTCAAGGTTTCTCTTTGATTTTTCTAGTTTTTGCAGTGTCTGGAACTAATAATATAGTCACAGAGTAAAAGTACGTCTCATTACTTATCTTTTCAAACGATAGTGCTTTAAACCTTGGATAGGAATATACTCCCACTAGGAAAAGAATTCGTTAGTTGGTTACCAAGCCTTTATATCCTGAGACTCACCAAGGCAGTTAAACTTCGAATTTGTCAGTTTGTTCTGGCTAGAATTATTCAGCGTTAAGTGAAAAGGTTTTATAAACCTAATGTCAATATTAACCATACACATGTGTGGGCATGTGTATGTGAGTATATGTGCGTGCGTGTGTGTGTGTTCATATAGCAAAAGTTTTAATCAAAGAGATTTCAAAATTTACTTTAAAACTAAGAAATTGGTTATCATGATACCAATACTTCTCAGTATATCTAAAGCCATGAAATAGGAAGGCAAATTCAAATTATTCTGAGAGTAAAACAAAAATTAGCAAAAGTAGTAATAACAGCAGACTGTGGCAATGCCCACTTGCTGTGAGGGGGAACTGAGTTATTTAGACACAAAAATATGCAGGAAATCCCCACACCTAACTTGGGATCAATGTGCTGCTGTTATTTTGTTATTGCCACTTGATATCTAAGGGAGTGGAACTAGAGGCGTGCGGTCCTTCAGACAGCGGAGTCAGCAGTAAGAAAGGCAGTGTGGCCCCGAACAACAGTCCCTGGCCACTCACTCTCTTCTGATACAATTATCTGAACCTATGGTGCCCAGCAGGGAGGCTAGCAGCTGCATGTGGCTATTTGAGTAGAAACATTAATTAAAATGAAAATGAAGTCCTCAGTCCCACTGGCCACACGTGGCCAGTGCCTACTGTTAAAGAACTTTATCTACAATGCAGATACAGAATAGTTCTGCCTCTGCAGAAGCCCCGTTGGTTAGCACGGACTGAGAATTGGTCAGAACGGGTCCCTTAGCTTTACACACCAGCCAGTAATTAAGGGAGTGTAAGTTTAGATTAAACAAAACTGCTAGCAAGGGGCTGGCAGATGGCTCGGTAGATAAAGTGTTTCCTGTATACTGTACAAGTGTTACGGCCTGAGTTCAGATCCTCAAGGCCACTGTAAAAGCTGGGTAGGAACACAGCACCGCTCATTGGTTACCCTAGGCCTGGTGGTAGGAGAGTTCACGAAGACAGGCAGTTCCTGTCTATGTGGCTGCCAGGTGGGCCAAACGGCAAGCTGCTGATTCAGTAAGAGACCCTGTCTATAAACAAACAAATGAATGGAACAAAGGAGGACACCTCATGTCTATTATTTCTGGCTTCTCTACATACATGCACACACGTGTGCACTCACATATATGCATGGAATTACATCTACACAAACGTGCACATATATGCAAATATCACACACATGCACACGTGCACACTCACATATAGCCATGGAATCACATCTACACAAGCGTGCACATATATGCAAATATCACACACATGCACACGTGCACACTCGCATTCATACATGGAACCACATCTACACAAACGTGCACATATATGCAAATATCACACACATGCACCATGTTACTGTTTAAAAAGAAAAGCAAATTCTAGTTTCCAATTCTGCCTTGAATTTCAATCTGTTTGACTCTCTAGGATAAGGTGGCGATTCAGAAAGCATCCTAGATACCCTGTCTCAGAAAGTGGCCAGGTGGAAATGTGCCCCTCGTTATAGCTGCACCTATCATTTTAGAAGTCAATGAGAGGGAGCAGCTGGCATGATGAGAAAGGGCAAGATTAAGACTCGGGGCTAGGTAGACTGGAGTCCCAGTTCCGGATCCCTGCATCTATGAAGTAGAAACATGAAATAATTTACATTAAACTCAATTTCTCAACTATAAAATAGGACTCATGATACTCTTGGGCAAGGCTTCCTGAGAATCAAATAACACAGAGCATGTGCCACTTCTGCTCAGAAGAGAAGTGGGGGAGGCAAAAATATACATGTTCTGTAGATGGCAAATACAAACCCAAACTAAACCGGAAAATAGGGGCAGGGGAGATCTTACACTGACAGTGCCTACACATTTACACACTCACAGGACAGAGAGACTCGAACAGCGTCTACACATTTACACACTCACAGGACAGAGAGACTCGAACAGCATCTACACATTTACACACTCACAGGGCAGAGAGGCTAGAACAGTTCCTGCACATTTACACACTCACAGGACAGAGAGACTCGAACAGCATCTACACATTTACACACTCACAGGGCAGATAGGATTGAACAGTGCCTGCACATTTACACACTCACAGGGCCAAGGGCCTTGAAGAGTGTCTACACATTTACACACTCACAGAGCTGAGAGCCTTGAACGGTGCCTACACATTTACACACTCACAGGGCACAGAGCCTTGAACGGTGCTTGCACATTTACACACTCACAGAGCAGAGTTGCTTGTGATTCTTTACCACAGAACACCCCTGACTAGAAGGCATTTGACAGGCTGCAACACAAAACCCAGCTTCCAAGGCTAACAGCGAGTATTTAACGTCCACATACTCTAAACAACGGTATTTAGAATTCCCTTTTTCCAAAGCACCACTGCCACACTGCTCCTCATGGTGTTCATTTCATACAAGGAAGGAGAGTCTTGAATGTGCTAAGTCGACAAATCTCACACTAAATTCAGAAATCTGTGCTTTGAGACAGCATCCCACTTGGATGTGTTGACAATAAGATGAACACTGAAGAGAAACGGAGAAATATATAGTAAGCTATATTTATCTCTGAAGGTAGTGCCTCACAGGTATGCTACTACCTTTAAAACTCATTGACCTCTTTCTCTACCAGATAGACACCAAGGGCCATTCATAACTGGTAACCTTTGTATTAGGATTATCATTCTACATTTTATGGCCCTAGATGTCATTGTGATTCCAATATATTATCCTGAAGCTTCTATACTTTTAACTGTATTGTATAGACCTCTAATGCCTCCGGAATTCAATTTACCTCTAAAAAGTGCGACTGCATCTTCTACCACTCCGTACCTGCCTTGCCACAGCCACACAGAGCTATCAGCTTGGACCCTTGCTCTAGTTTGGGAGATGATGTCTAGACAGGTTTCCCTTCAGCTGTCCAATGTCCCTTTGTTGTAATAAGTGGCAATATCCTTTAAGTGATGGCTTATGCTTCTATAAGAGAATCAATGTTCCCTCAATAGTTTTGTTCTTCTTGATGACTTATGTGCCTACTATTTGATACCTTCCCTAAGAAGGCGTGGCACCTGCTCACTTGAGTCCATCTCGGAAGTCCTGCTAAGACTAGAAAAGAAGTGTGAGTTTTGGCTTTAATTGCTCTCATAGATGAGCAATAATAAAGGACTCAGATATGGACTCAAATACTTGAGAAGGAAGAGAGAGATGAGCAAATGGGATAGTAAGCAGGGAGGAAGCAAACGATGTTGCTCTCAACTCAGAGTCAGCATAAACTGATGGGTTTCTTCACGCATGAATTTAGCATGTTAACCTATAATGCCTATACATCATACTAAATTTCTTCTATCAACATTTTCACCTTAGACAGGGCTTTAAAGAAATCTAGCGTTTATTTGGATGATTTATCTTCCTGGGTAGAAGAAGTGCATAGCTGTATTCTGTAGCTGTCTAAGTAAAACAGTATTAACTGTTGGGCATTTCTTCTCACAAGATGACTGAGTTGGAAGTCTACTGAGTTCACACTTAGCTAAGTGGTCTCGCTTCAGCCATCCAGCTTGGCTCTCAAGGGTGAATGAAGACAAAGGACACTGAGGAGGCTGGCTTTACCAAGACGGGGTTGGTGCAGGTTTCCGACGGGGGTGTTACTTGCAGCGTTGTCTGCCTTGACTTAAGGATGTCAAATTACTTGACCCATTTGTCACTGTCGGCACAGAAAAGGTCAGTATTCGATGTGCAGTTATGTGAACAGTTTAGCCAAGCTTTGAGATTTGAAGTCAGTCTGGAGCAACAGTAAAGAAATTTATTTACTGCCGGATCCCAAAAGTCTGACTGTAACACAGCAGTCAGTGGGGCTCAGCAGGCACCATGATGTTTTCAGTTTCAGATGGGAGTGCGACCTGGAAAAAAAAGCTAACACTGAAAGTTTCCAAAACCAGTGGGTGCTTTCTTGCCCTTCAACAAATTGACAGATGCTAAGAGTCTCTTCCTGACTGTGATCAATCTCCCGTTTCCAGTCTTTCAATGTAACCCACATGATTGAAACAAATGACTCCTTTACCGTAGTCCCCTCATTCTTTACAAAAGAGTTAAGTTTCACTTAGCAGAACATTCATCAATGTGTAAGAAAACGTACACAAATACAACTAAAAGTGGCGAAGCCAACACCTTGCAGGTTTCCCTTTATGCGTGCTAAATTTTCTTCCACTGGAAGGAGAATTACGTGCGCAGGTGGCTGCTAAACCTTGCCAGCTGCTCCGCCAAAACCTCGCTTTTGAAACAGTAACCTTAAAAAAGAAAGAAAGAAAAAAGGATGGAGACTGGAAAGAAAGACATGGGCGTGCAATAAGTCTAGAGTGAAGACATTCTCAGCAGAGCGGGAGAGCAACTTCAGACAATCAACAGTAAGCAATGTTTCCATTCAACGGGCCCACAATAATTTTTTTCCCAAGAAAATGAAATGGAACAAGAGAACAGACATATCTGCTTTATGCTAAAGCAGAGCATGTGTGACCCTAAAGTGGGAAGATGTTGTTTAAGGCTGTACGCCCTCAAGAAAAAGATTGCCTCAATAATAGTGCCAAGGTCCCTGCTAACTTTGCTTATAAACTACATAAATTACAGATGCGCTCGTGTGGTCCTCCGTGCCCAGTATCCACAGAGCTCATCTAGTGCATATGTGCGTCTTCTCTTGCTTTCTTCTGTTCTTATTTCAGCTTACTAACTTTCTGTTAAAGATCAATATAATTATCAAAGTATCAATATAATTATCATATCATACATATTGTAGCAATGGAAAAGGATTGCTAGCAGATGAAGACATTCACTTAAACTGAGGTTTAAAATAATGTAAAATTCAGCACAAGAAAAAGAAGAGGATCACATAGGAAGTTTCATAAAGGCTGCAGCTCTCTCTTCGTACCACAAACCTTTCTCCTTTACACAAATCATGGGTAGTGCCAAGAAAGCAGCTTAATACGCTTCATGCCAGCTTACATTCTATTCTGATTTAGAAAGAAAACAATCAGGGTGAGAGGAAGGGAAAGGAGGACAAAGGATCTGAGACAATGAGAGAAAAGCAAAGAGCGCAAGTGAACAAGGGCTACAAAGACGCAGAGAGCAAGTTTGGGCCCTGGAAGTACAGGACCTGGGGAGATGCAACTGTAGAAAAGACTCAAGGTTGGGGAGAGAGCCAAGAAGGGCAAGCGCCTGCCACACAGCATGGGGCGTGAGTCAGGTCCACAGCACCCACAGCACAGCCTCATGTGGCAGCCTGGGCTTGTACCTCAGTGGGTCAGGGGTAGGCAGATGACTAGAACTCATTGGCCAACCTTGCTTAATTAGTAAACTCCAGGTTTCATGAGAGACTGTCTCAAAAACTGAGTTGAAAACTTCTGACACACACACACACACATGCACAGACACATACACACATAAAAATACACTTTTAATAACACCGAATTAAGGTTCTGGCAGCTTTTAACTTTGCGACACAATCAGAGAGTGATTGTGGGTGGCTATTATGATATACAAAGGAGTAACTGCAGTGCACAACCAAGGCATTTGTGGTCTCTCAGAAGTATTGGAAACAGTTCATAGAAGAACCACGGATGCCCTGGCCCCTTGTGGACTGTGACTCTGTGTTGTGGGGTGAGCTGATGTTGAGACACTCTTCAGAGGCTGCATCCTAAACTCTGTATGTTCCCTGAGAGAAGCCACCCAGTCTCTTTGACCAGCTGTGCACATTAACTCCCAAGAGCACCTACATCCCCATAATTGGCTGTGGGTTTCAGGGTCCTCAATGAGGCTTTTAAGGGAACTATTTTCTTCCTAAGTATGGAATTTAGTAACCAAACACTGGAAGTTGAGGCATCAGTCATGGGCTCTCAAAACATGTGGCTAACACAGTGATGGAGTTGAGGCACTGCCCATATTTCCCGAAGTAATGTCACTCCATCTTAAAGGCCCACTCTGCTATGTCACATTTGAATTTGTGTCCCATAATGTGAATGTATTAGCCTCAAATTGTTTGGTCATAAATCATCATCAAAGAAATATGCTTATTTTTATTTTTAGTATTCATGACTTGCATGATCCTAGCACAATATATATTTAGAGTTGCAGAGCAATGAATCCATAACTTGGAGAGAAATAGCTTTATAGATCATTACAACCTATGTTGCTTTAACAGTTAATCACATTTGCACTAATAATATAGCATGAGTCCTTTTACCTGAAGAGTGAGAAATGACTTTTGTGCTTGCACTAAAAAGTCCTCTATTTGACCTCTACCCGGGCAGAGGCAAACCCAGTATCATCGCTGCTTTCCCTACAGCACTGTCAATACTTTCATTCAGTCCACAGACTGTGCTTTCCTTTAGGGCTCGGCCAGTCCCCGCACTCCAAGAAGGGAAAAATCCCCCAGGCTCTGCTGTAACTTTGAACCCAGGGTCATGCAGTGACGTCTCAGCGAGCCCCGCGTCTCCTGGAGAATACCTCAGATAGCCGGCCCAACAAAGACAAATATTATGGCAGCGAAAAATAAATCTGCCATTTTTAACCTTTTCAGGGAAAGTAATCCACTTATTGGCTTTAGCTAAAGTGTCTTACCTTTCCTCCCCTTTTTGTTGTATCTGTGAGTAATTTCCCCAGTCACATTGTTTATAGGAAGTGAAGTTATTCGTAATCACGCCTTAAGAGTATGTATACAAACTGGACATCCTAAAAGACCACTATGTATTAAATTCCTGATTGTTTGACATAAATTCTCTCTCTCTCTTTCGGCCCGGCAGGATTCTTCTCATTTATTTACGAATAGGTTAAGACCTTCGCCTTGTTTCTAGCTATGCTTCTAAGTGCTAACATATATTAAGTAAATGTGGAACCTCTTCTGCATAGGAAACAAATTAAGTTGGTTAAACATGGAGAAAGACTAAATGTAATTCATCTCGTGTCATGTTTATGGGATCTGAACTCATCTTACATGAACGTTCCAACTTGGTCGTTGAAGCAGATGGGTTTCTTATGATAAACCAGGACTACAGACACGGAACGTAATAATATAAATCATAAAGAAGATAAATAATGAAATTCTTTTCAAATAACTCTGGTTAAATATTTAGACAGCCAATTTTTAAGCTTACTTGCACACAAAAATAGTACTCACATATCTAAGGAAGGAAAGAATGGTACTCAACGCTAGTATAAATATAATCTAAATTTAGCCATTGAACACTCAAGATATTTTCAAAATCTGGGTGCATTTTCAGAGCATCAAACAATAAAATAGGAAGCCTTTTCCTGAGTTGAGAAGAAAAGAGAGCCCACTTACTAATAGCCCTTTAGCAAACATTCTTTATTCCCAATCCTTCAATCCAGCCCCAGAATGAAGGAGAAAGGATTTTCCATTACCATGGGTACTACATGGTGAGGGATACTCAACATTGCTCTTGGTGAACAACTTACTGCCCATGACCCTGTTATCAGTGTTCACCAATTCATGACTTCATACCACTTTGAGTTTACAACATATTTTTACATTCCATTGCAAAAACTTCCAAGTGAATTCATTTCTGATTGGACGGTCAAAAGAAAGTTTAGAGAAGTCATATCCATAAGGTCATATGCGTAGATATGATGCAGTCAACGTTTGAATGACTGTTGGATCTCCTAGACTACACGGACTATCTTAATCACGATCTCCAGACAATGTTTAAAGAAGGTAGATATTTTAATTCACAGAAATTTAGCATAGATTTCTTTATGCACAAAAGCACATGCTTAGGTCCTCAGGCCATGGTCTAAGATGAAATCAAAGGGTAAGGAGAAAAAGCTAGCAAAAATGACAAACCTATTAGTAGCAAAAGGAGGCCTGGGGACAATGATCGTGTACATCCATATAAATCTGCCCTGATTAGGGCACTACTCTGTCCTCATTTTCAGCATGAATGGATCGGATGACTTCTCAGATAAGAAGGTTTCGTTTAGGTGCACCGTTCATAACCACCAGAGCCTGCTCCTGTTGGAGAGTCCACATGCTGTGCACCGCCACTGCAGCTTCTTGGGAAGTAACAGGATTCCCTCTATCAGCAAATTAATTGAAAATAGTTATTATTATTTTCTATGAAATTGCATCTTCCATCTTTCACTCCTTCCCTTCCATATCATTCTTTAGTCTTAAGAGAGCCCCTTCTTGTTATGTTCCATGCTCTCAGATAAGACGCATGGTTAGGACAGGCTTTGGGGAGCTAATGCTCTTGTGGTGGATAGAAGTAACAAAGAAAACCCCGACGGGAGGATAAGACCATGGAAAAGCACCTGCCTGGACCAGAATAGGTAGAAAAAAATATTCCACAGATGGAGAGAGTCAATCTAAATCCACTGAAGGGTAGAAATTGATCAGATAAGGCACAGAAAGGTAATGTAAGTTGGAGTGAGATGGAAGTGGATGTGATAGTAGGGGGGTTGTTTCAGATGAGTGAAGAAGGAAGTAGTAAGAATGAAATCAGAGAGATTTTTAGAAGGGAAGAGAAATCCCTTTGTCAGGTAGGAAACAAACAAAGTGACATGGTTGAAAATATTAAAATCTCACATTGGGGATTCTGTGTGCTGAATATAGGTTAGATCACTCAGAATGATGAGAGGAGAGGAAAGCCTGGGTTGCAGGTCGCTGAACCAAGAACGGGACTGGTAGATTAACGATGCACGGGCTGTTTCAATATCACCAAACTATTTTCACCACTACTGTGTCTCTGTCTGGTTCTAGAACAAAATGTTTTATTTAGTGGACTGTCCAAGAATCTAACTTATTGAGCATAATTTTAAATAGAATTTTAAGTGATTCTTCAAGAATTATATACATATATGCCATTGAGTTCAGTCATATCCATCCCAGACACCCTCCCTCCAACTTTCCTCAGAGACCGCATCACATTTCCCTCCCAACCTTATGTCCCCCTTTCAATATTTTTAAATAATCCCCCGGGTTCAGTTAGTAATGTATGTATGAGATGGAGGTAGAGCCATCCACTGGAGCATGAGCAACTTCCCAGGGCTTAGCTTGTGGAGGAAGCCGACTCTCCCTCTGCCAGAAGACTGCAGCTATCAATAGCTCCTCAGCTAGGGGTGAGACTTCATGAGAATCCCCATCCATGCTGGGATTTTAGTTGGCTTCATCTTGTACAAGTCTTGTTTAGATGACCTGCAGCTGCTCTGAGTTCATGAGTTCACGGGGCCGGATCATGTTCAGAAGACACTCTATTTCAGTAGCCCTCTTCCACCTCTGGCCTTTATAATCTCTGCTCTCTCTTCTGGGGTGTTCCCTGAGGCTTGGTCTACACAGCTCAGACAGTGATACAATTGACACAAAACGTCCAGAAGCAGGATTCATAGAAGATATTGTTTGCACTTGTGTTTCTCAAGAGACAAACAGAACTGTCCTCTGCATTTGTGGGTGTGTCTGGTGCGGAGACTGCCCTGGCTCAAGAGTCATCCTGCAACAGCCTTCAGTCCTGGCTGTTCTCTAGGTACTGTCTTGAACATCCCTTCTGGGCTTTAAAATGTTCATTTGAAAGCTAAAATAAATGTTCTTATTCAGCAATATTTTGGAAACTAAAGAATTATTAGTCTATTAGCATTTTAGAACTATACAAAAGGTTTTTAATATTACATAAAATATATATACATAAAATATATATAAAAGGACAACAAATGAAACACAGGCTATCAATATTTTCACAAAACTGTTTAAAAAAATAAATGATCATGTTTAATGTAATTATTATGCATAAAAAACTAGAGTATGTTAAAATTTTGGATGCTAATTACTCCTTAATAAATGATCTTAGTAATCAAGATTCATAATTGGCTGGGTGTAGTAGCAACGCCTTTAATCTTGATATTTGGCACTCTTGAGGCAGAGGCAGGCAGATTTTTGTGAGTCTAGGTTAGCTCATTCTTTATGCTCAGTTTCAGGCTAGCCGGGGCTATATCATGAAACTTTGTCTCAAAAAAACAAACACAAACCATCACCAAATACTCACAATTACAAAGGCTTAAAAACTAATCAACACTTTCATGTTTACAGATGAAAGAACAAAAACCAAAATATTTCAAATGGAACTCCTTATGCCATGGGACAATTCCTTTACCAAATCCTTTTCTCTTTTATATTTCTCTTTGCACTCTAAAAATGCATAAGATTTCAAAACCCGTTCTCTGAAATACTGGTACTGTGACAGCAAATTATTTCCAAAACTCTTAAACAAAACCGATTGCAGATTCTATTGTTTAGTTATTCGTGCATGCTTCCAACAGGTGAAGACAATGCAGCCAATGTGGTAGCATTTGAGACAGCTCACAGTGAATACATGTGGCTTAGAGAACATGTAAAGTGTTCAGACGGGTTAACTCAGCATCTTCTCTACAATTAAAAATCAAATCTTAGAAATGCTTCTTCATAAGCATCACAACAGCAGCAATGGCTGTTGAGGGGGGATGGAGGCATGCTTTTTCTTCTGAATAAGAGGCCACACTTCCAGGACGCCACGCTTGTTTTGGTTCTGCACACTAACACCCTGAAGGGATCGTGAGTGTTTCTGTGTTACCATCAAAAACTGCAGGGGTCCTAATGCCAAATGGTACCACAAACTTTCCACTATCGTTTGTGGTCACTGAACCTCAGAATTCAATAAACAATTCCAAAGTAATAGGATGAAGGTCATCAATACCCTTGGTCATTAAAACCTCAGAGGAGCGTACTTAGATGCTGGTTACAAATATTTTGTCATAGTTTTAGAGAAAACATACAGTTAGCTGTGATTCATGAAGACGTAAGTCCACACAAAGAGGTGCAGGGGTAGAGTAGATATGACTGAAATTTGATCTGCACTCTTGGACCTATTTATGTGGGTCGCCATCTTTCTGAGTCATAGCAAAACACATCCAAATCATTGCAGAAGGTTCTGGATCCTCATTCTCAGCTCGGCTATCTATGTTTAATAAGAATGATCACACCTGCTCTCTTTGAATAAGTCTTTTTTACCATTAGATAATAACACATTTAATGTAACCTTATAAACTGGATATCTAAACTCTAGCAAAATAGTCCTCAGCCATCCTTGCTCACTGTCTCTGGTCCAGTAGAATCAAATGAGGCCCTGAATCCAGTGCTGAAAATGAATGAGGTCAAAACACAAGCAAGCCTGAGCCGCGGCCCCGCAGTGTTGCCTTACAGGGCCAGGAGCTGTAACTCTGAGAAGTCAAAACTAACTTCTGTGGCATGCAGAGCGTGGTTAAAACAAATATCTGCATTTAGACTGTGTGCTTTCTTCATGAGAGTATTCTTAGAGTGACTGCCTTTAGAGGAACTTAAGAAGCAGCATGCAGTTTTATCAGGAAAAGGGGTTGAAACCTGAAAAGCCACAGATGGGAGACAGATAGGAACAAACAAACCCGAAGCTCACAATTTTTTTTCTCATCTGGCTGCGAGATAACTTTAATTAAAGACAATTAATTCTTCGCTTGGGCCTGTGTGACTTTATAACCTTCTACTTAGAAGAAATCAATTGTAGGAGTCCGGCTCAGAATGAACCTCTGTAATAGATGTTTCCGCTCTTGCCTTGGCTTGGCTCTGATAGCCCTTAAGGTGGTCTGAGGTAAAAGCTAAAGATGCATTGTAGCCTGAGGGATGATTGAATGAAAAAAAAATGGGGGATGGGAGCAGAACCTCCTTGGATAGGCCAATTTCCCACCACTGTGAGCCAGAGCAATTGATTGATGAATCCTCTCTCTGTCAAGAGGCAGCCTTCGGATTTCATCACATAAATACTCATTCAACTCAAATTCTGCTTGACAAGCCTCAGACAGCTTTGTTCTGTCACAGATATCATTGGAAGGAAAATGCACCATTAATCATCCTTAATTAACTTTACCGTAGTCTGCTGAGACCAATGTGCTATACGGCTAAGCTCCCAACTTAACAAGGACTCTGTAATTATCAAATAGAAGAGTATTTTCTAGTCCCCTCTTTCCAGCTGTTATTAACTATAGGAATCCAGCATGAATGGAGTTCGCAGGACATCATGCCCATTGATTATATCAGATAGCCTTTCAGTGGGTACATTCTTCGCTAACAAAAACATAATTCTAAATATGACTGAGCTGCGTGAGATGGCATTTTATATCTATACTTCCCTTGATGCTCACGAGATGTAATATTTCCTCCCTAATTTTCACGTATCATGTGTTCTGAGATATCACTTTCTAAGTAGAAAAAAGAAAACATTAAAATAACTAAAATAAAGCCTTAGCTTGGAACACAGAATTATTTGAAGCACAAAGTAGATGACAATGGGTTGGAAAACGTATATGCACTCACACGTGTGTAAACCCATGTATGCCCTCACATTGCAATGTACATCACTCACATGTGTGCCAGCTCAACCACACCCCTCATTGTAAAATGATTTGCAACTTTGAGGAAGCGTCACTACACGGCGGGATTGTTTTGCCTTTTGCTTAGCACCAGTAATGTCCAGTTGTCTCCTTCCAAACTGTCTACTGTGAAAGTTTGATAACCACAGATGTAATTCAGTGGTGACAGTGAGCAACCCAAGCACAAGATGTGTTCATGCTTTACACAAAAGTGAAGTACAAACACGTGAATTAGTGAGAAGGACGCAGTTGTCAACATATCCCAGGTGAGTACAAGCGGGGTCTGCTAGGCTCCCAGGAAGACTTCTAGCTGCTTTCTCTATTAGCCACTCTCAGATACAAGAATACACTGACGATGTGAGCTACTATTTCAAATTATATCCTCCCCAACACAGTTGGCACGTTTCAGGGTTATGAGAAATTTAAATAGAATCTTCTGTTGACATTGATTTTTCTGTGATTTGCCAGGGAAATGGGCTTTCATCATGAGGAGGATGAGCAATTGTAGTTTCTATGTAGATACAAAGAATATAATCCCAGGTTTTTATTTGGGAGTTGCAGGCTAAGGATTCCTTGGCAAATGTCTTGGCATGGTATAACACGGCAGACATGGTATTTTGCCTCTTCCTCAAAGAGAAGTAACAATATAATATCACAACAGGAATGTAATCTATCATTCATAATATATAGTATTCATTTGATAGGGTTCAATTTTACTAAAGTCAATGCTAAATTGTGGCTCTATGGAAAATTCTATAATGGACATATTTTGAAAGAAATCCTAAAACACAGACTTTATTTATCAGTATTAAACTAGATTTTGAAAAATACATGTAAATGCTAAAGCATGGAACATGACTTTGTAAACTATACATAGCAATTAAGACTTCTAACAATAAAATATGTCCTTAAAAATGACATAGATCCTCATCATTAAGATGGCTCAAGCGGTCATATTTATGGGGTTTCATTTTGAGAAAAAACTATAAGTAAAGAAAATATTTATATGAAGTTTATTTTATATTGTTTTTCTATCAAATAAGTAGAAGAAATTCTATTCTAGTATACTTATAGTTTTAAAGGTAATTAGATTACCTTTAAATCTAATTTTGCTTCTCTCTTTTAAAAAACCTTCTTCCATGAAGTCGTGGCTGTGACTTCTTTACTTGTCTTCTTATTGTTTAATTCTGAGCATCCCCTTCCTCTATCTAATTTTCCCAGAGTCCATAGCCTTGTTCTTTAGTGTATCTTACCCATTCTTTTCTTCTTTCATTTCTTTGTATTCTCCCGTCCTTCCTACTTCTTTTCTTTACCCCTCTCTTCCTTGCTTGCTTCCTCTTTCCTGCTAGAATGTACTTCCCAGTTATTCTCCCTCCTGCTACTTTCAAACCAAGCATCAATCTGCTGTATTAGGCAACAGGAATAGGAAATCACACATACTAGGTTCTGGCAATGCAACAGAAGAGGCAGTTATTAATGCAGAATCTTAACAAAATACAACAAAAGACACAATAGACATGTATCAAGCATGACATAGTGACAAATTATTTTTCTATTGTTTACTTTAAAAAGCACAGACAAAGAAAGTCCTTCCTGTGAAGTAACAATTAAATAGGGATCCATTGAATAAATAAGAATTTTCTAACTAAAGAATGTTAAAGGGTGGGACACAGAAAGTAGAGTGGAGTTCATGCAATCGCTCAGTCCCTGGCCATTTACTGGTAGTGTGCTTGGGTCTCACACACCTACTGTGCCACCTGTACTGACCATTCATTTGTTGATAAAACTTTGCTACCTAGGACCATATAGAGCACCCTTATCTCAGTGACTAACAAAGTAGAATAGTTCGTACTGGGATACTGATAACTACACTCCCTTCTGTCTCCTACTGCGTTCCACCTGATAGACAGCCAGTGCTGTGCACTCTTCATTTGAAGAGCAGCGATGGTACTTGAAAAGAATGACAGTTGGAGAAGAAAGAGGAGCATGCACCTTTCCTCTTTCTGGTAGCAAATCGTTGGGATGTAAACAGATATCGGTCCCCAAATTCTATGTGCTTGGCATATACAACACATAATCAAAGCCAGTTCTGGAAGAAGGACGTCACAGTTTGCCTCCTAACAGTCCCATAGGGTCTTGCCAAGTTGGGATTTGACTAGTGGCCATTTCATGAAGCATCTACTATCCAGGTTCATGTTCTCAACAGTCAGCCCAAGAGCTACAGAAAAATGTATGCGCTGAATATCTGAGTGAAACATCTTCATATAATCCAGTTAGGAAACATATAGCCTTATACACATTATTCAAAATATTTAATATCAAATAAATATCACCAAAATATTTTGTTTTAAGGAATAAAATGGAGCCATGTTGAGTCACACAAGATGGAGCAAGAGTTGCAGGGAAGGGTTGCAAATGTCCTTCCACATCTCAAAGGTCACAATTGGCATTAATTATGTTTAACAAATGTCTCATTTAACCACATGCAAACTTAAATCAGTTTGGGTCTGACTGATTCAAAGCTATTTGCTGGTCCCCTGCCCTGCTACAGTAATTGCTTAGGACAGACTCTGCACGGGTCAAAAGAATGGACTCTGCTCATAAGATTTCTGCTAATAACAGTTCTTATACAAAAAATTGAGAACTGATGTTTAAAGTCACTTTTCCTTGCTGCAATCATATGTAGTTTTAAAATAAATGAGAGATGTATCCAAATTTACTTTGAATTTAATTACATTTTAGTAGCAGAAATAACAACAGAAGACACGGTAGGAGGGTTTGTCACAAAAAAAAAGGAATTAAGAAAAGCATGGGGTACTTGGCAGTTACAGAGTTCTAAAGAATGCAACTGGATGTGGGCACTTTGAGAGCAAAAGATGTAAGGCACACAACATCAAGCAAGAGAGAAAGAAAAAAATGATCTGACATGAAGTTCACCAGATGAGTGAGATACTTTGGCAACTAGCTCTTCAGGACTTGAACCATTATACTAATGATCGAAACTCTTGCTGCACAGGAGTCTTCCCCACAACACTGACGGCCTTTTGCTAGGACCTGGACCGCTTGTTGAAAATAGTGTTTCAAAACATGACTCTGCCCCACTCACAGGCAAGGTCCCCCACATAACATATGCTGGGTTTATGTATTGCAGACCATCTAAGTTGTGTCCAAAGTCTCTCTTCTTTGCTAAAGGCTATCATCTGTGGTCAGCTGGTGATTTTTCCTCTAGACTCCCTTGCCTAACCTTGCAACTTCCACAGACTGTGTCTCTCTCTCTCATCACTCTGCAATATACATTTACCCCTTGGCCTGTAGATAATGAAATCTTGATGGAATATGTCCATCTGCTCAAAGTTTATTCAGTTGCATGTATGTCTTTCAAGCTTGATCTACAAGTTTTATCTCCCACACCTTAGATGACAGAGAACAAATTTACTTCATATGCTTTTCTCAGACCAAATGTTGGCATTATTCGATAAGGGCATTTCACTGTAACTATTCAACTGTCATTCTGAGCAAGATATGTGTATGTGTAGGCAGAATAAAATGCCAAAAACAAAAACTAGCAACAACAACAGGAAAAAAAACTATCATAACAATCAGTCCCTCCTGCAACTAAGTTCTGCATAAGATCTCCTCGCACGTTTCCATAATAAATATTTTATAGTGTATTATTCACCAATCATTGGAAATATACCTCATGCTCATTACACTTAAACCTGGATGAGGTCCACTTTTTCCAGTTTCAAAAGACCAGTTTAACTACATAAGCTTGCGTTTCCAATCTTACTCGAGGAAATGTAAACTTTACGTATGGGAAAAGAACGACATTTCATAGATAATTTTTCTGGCCTCGGTACCCAGCACATTCTTATTTTCTCCTAAATCTGAATCCCAAAGTTTGGTTCCCTAGTATCTTTCCTACCTGCTGGAACTGTCTGTCCTTCCTCAATGTGGTCACTCTCAGCCTGGCTTTTGTGTATTCTCCCGAGAAAGAGTTGTTTATTTATATTGGCAGACCTCTCTGCGGCTCCCTGTAGGCTCCCTTTCCAGCGGCCTGTGGGACTACTGAACTTTTATTGTTGACAAGTGGTAGGTGGGATCCAGGCTTTTGTGGTTAAATTGTTTATTGGTAATTACCTGTTGATTACCCTACTGCCTGAGTCCTGTAATTTACCATAACCATTGCATTCCTTTCTCTTGAAAACCTTGTATGCAGCGCACAGTCACACACACACACACACACAAAAAAAAAAAACACAAAAAGTGAGGACAAAAATATAGTTCTACACCACTTTAAAATAATTGATTTTTATTAAAACCATTTCTAGTTAGAATATTTCATCATCATCTAATATCTGAACTGAGGAAAAAGCAAGTCAGTGCTGTAATTATACTATGCTTTGTGACTGGTCTATACCTGCTGAGTAGAATTTTGGAGGGCAATCCAAATTAGCTGTCATATAGTATTCTCGGCTCAGTATTCATTTCACTGTAGAACATTTTCTTTTATCATGTTGGGCAGCAATTATGTACTAAATCATAGGCTTGAGACAAAACAGATTAAATTCCATATTAGTTGGTAAAATATGAAGCTTTTTTAATGGTAAGACTCAAGTAGACAAATTCCCTTCTAATATAGTCACAGAGGGTTGCCTATTTAAAAGACAGCTATCATGTTACAGTCTAACCGGGATTGGACAAGACTACCTCAATGTCCAGGGCATGTATAATTGGATGCCTCAGTTTCTACACCTCTCAAGAAATTTTGCCTGATCTTTGTTCCAGAAAGCTCTTTCAGTACTAAGAACATCTGGTAAAATATCTCGTTGTTAGTAACATGTATAGTTAACAATTAAGTCCAACTTTATAGGAATCAGGGTTAGCTCTGCCAAGTGAGGAGATGGATTTATTGGGTGTATATTGTAGAAGTGTAGTGCACAATGAGCTGCAAAGAACGATCAAATACAGTTGGAAAATCGCAAATCAAGGACTCTGTGGCTACACCGTCACCATGCTGCCAGTTTCCACTAACCTCCTCTTTTCTCCCACCTGTAACTATTTCCCCAGGCATTTTTACGGGTGCTAAAGGGAGGCAAGGTCAAGGTGAACTCGTGAAGGGTGTGGGTAGCACTGATTAAAGGGAGACCGCAGAGCAGTTGCTTATACTGCCCACGCAGCCTTAGCCGTACTCAGAAGCATCACTGTGGTGATGGAAAGGCTTAGAGCACCTGAAGCTGGCAGACCTACACACATCTTCCCTAGGATTCCCCATGCTAGTCCCTCAAAAACACGCCATTCTAAAGCCACAGTGGAAAGAACGTAGCATTTAAAGTTCACTGCAGTGAGGTGTAGGTTAGACGCTTACAAGAAGAATAAACATGGGTAAGTCACTTAATCTCCCTGAACTTGTATCATTAAAAAAAAAAGAAGCTTGGAAGACAAAATCACAATATTGATCCATCCATATATTGATATTCTTCTCATCATGTCAACAATATAATAACATGTATGAAATTATGTTTATGCCTGGAAAGCACTGTAGGATTACAATAATCACTATTAATCCAAAGCGTAATAAGCACACATTTAAGTAAAGATTAAAAGAGCTTTGCTAGATGTAGTGAATAAATAGAAAGTCAAAGGTATTTAAATATCTAAGTAAGAGTGTCAATGCCCACACGTTATAGCATTTCAACAAATATTTTTCCTAGGGGAAGATTAAAGTCAGGAAAGGAAATGGAATAGCCTCGGCTGCTGTCATTGCGCTCTTAGTGTTTTGCTTGGGAGAATGAACCTTGTCAAATGGAAAGACTGAAACGAATACATTTCTCAGCTGCTTAGCAGACACCTTTTCCAATAAAAGCTAAGCGTTTCAACCAACCTCATTTCCATGTGAATATTTGTACTCCCAAATAGATGATCAGAATATTAAGGGAAATGGGTTGATCTTGGCCCTGGAATTATATGGCTTAGGTGTAAATTTATTCTTAATCTTCCACGATTACGTTTTAACATTCCTAGCTGAAATTTGGTTGAGATATCAAATTGTTCAAAGGGAAGTTTATACCACAGTCCGACAGCCATTACTGGGAAAAGACGGAAACCTCAAGCCACAGCCAAGTCCATCCATAGGGCTTTTCCCCACGAAGGATACCACGGCCGACTTAACATTGTTACAGACAAATTACTACCATTACCAAGCCAAATAAGTGTGTTTTTATGTTTTTAAAATAGTTTGAGTAACTCTTTAGAAACTTCAGGGCTGGAAAGGAACTGCATCTTGATAAGCCTACATTTATAGAATTTTGTTCTATGCTGCAGGTTCATTTGTTTCCCGGTTGAAACAATGGCCCCGTTGCCAGCTGTATACCAGTCACACACAGACCTGGTCCAGGGCTATGATTCAGCCGAGCTCTGGAGATGTCACATAGCCCCCCAGTAGTTTATCATCAGTGTTTTTGTGTAATCGGAAATGGGATTATGTATATGCTCCTGCTTTCTCTGCTAAAAAAAAAAATCACGCAACAACTGTTTCTCTTACTCTATCAAAGACCAATTGTAAACAACATTGGAAGAGTATACAGATTCATTATGTGAGCACTTTAAAGGCCAGTATTTAAAATGAATACATACTGTGCTAATTCAAGCATTCAACATGTCCCAGGGTTTTCTCTGAGGACATTTAAGATGGCTGGAGACATTGTTATATGCTTTTCTATTTCCTAGTAACACTTTTTATCAAGTGGAAAGAAAAATAAAAGGGTTACAAGTTCAATGTCAATTAGTCTCATTTATAAACTCCCATCTAAAACTGTAACCTCAATGAAGAACGTACCAAGCTATTAAATGGAGGGTTAAGGTCGCATGGAATATGACCCTACCCTGTGTCCTACACAATTAAGGGCAGACAACAATGTGGGAATCTGCAGAGTCAAGACCCAACCTACTGATCTGACAGCAGTTGCTTTAGTCTTCCTCTGCAATTCTCGATTCTGTGACTTAAATCACTCCTTCTCTTTATTTAGGCCTCATTGTGGAGCTTTAAAATAGAATCCCGTTGACAAGAATCTGAGGTCCTTCAGACCTAATATCACGTCAAGCTGCCGGGCTGAGACCTTACATGCCAAGTCTCGGCCTACGATGAATTTTATAAGTGAGTTATAAACCCCTCAAAAACAGGGCTTATAATGGAAACGCTGACAGACTGTTAGCTCTCAAGTTTCCAGCGGGTTCCTGTATAATATACTGTATTTCTTCCCCTTGAAGATATTAATTTACTTTTTGAAACGTTCATTGCTAAGATTAAGCGTAGGTTCTGAAATGTGTTCATAGGCAATTTATGCATGAGTAGAAATGTACTCTTCTCCAGATGTACAGAATACTAATTTGAAAATGATTTATAGGCCGTACCGTGTTTGCACATTCCATTCCCTTCTGGAAAGTTCAGACAAGGTTTTTCTCTGACACAACACCAGGATCCTCTAAAGATTATAAACACAACACACGAGCTGCAGTTGCTTAAGTTCTGGAGATATCAACTGTAGAATGCTCCAGAAGAAGCAAGGTAAGCTGCCAAGAGCAAAGAGATAACGGGTACTTCAAAACGAAGAAGATTTAGGAAGCAGGCTTTAGCAGGAGCACACTTGGAAATAGATGCTCACGTTCTTAAGAAAGAGAGTTGCTCTCTCCCATGGAGAAGAGTTTCCAGGACTCTGTAGAGGGTCACACCTCTTAAGCGCACAGTAAGTGCTTATGATCTGCTATAGTCTAAACCATCTCTAGATGACTTCAAACAGCTCGTGCAATGGAAGATAACTAAATAGCAGTGGTATTATATTGTCTGGGGTTATAAATACCAGAGAACATCTTCATATGTATAATGCAGATATATTTTCCCAAGTATTTTCAACATCCATTTTGAAATGAAAGACTATCTATATGTAATTTTCTCCCACAATATGAATAACAAACACATATTTGATACTAGATATCAACAGCAGCATTTGGAAATTCACTCCAGAAGGTGAACTTCTTTTTAAAAATAGAAATTTAAAAAAAAATGTTAACTGAGAAGTCTGGAGAGATGACTCAGTGGTCTCAACCACTGATTGCTCTTCCAGAGGACCCGGGTTCAATTCCCAGCACTTACATGGTGGCTCACACCTGTCTTTAGTTCCAATTTCAGGGCTCTGATACTCTCATACAGACATGCATACAGGTACGAAACCAGTGAACATAAAATAAAAAGAAAATGCATATTTTTCAAAAAGAAGGAAAAATGTTAACTGTATGTTATAATTCTAGGGACCTGAGTTGAGTTAAACCATCAACATCACATATGCACAAAAATGATAAATAAGATAGATGAATGGATGGATAAATGGATAGAGATAGATAGATAGATAGATAGATAGATAGATAGATAGATAGATAGATAGATATAAATGATGGATGGGTGGGTGGGTGGGTAGATGGGTAGATGGACAAACAGAAAAAAAGAAGATGATAGATAATATCTATAGATAGGTAAATAGAAAATAGATAGATAGTACCTATAGATGATAGATAGATGACAGTCTAAATTACATTTATTTACCTACATAATTGCTAATGGGCAGGATGCTATAACGTCACAGCAACAGAAGTTACCAACACAAACACTCTACAGTCATATCATCCTCCAAATATGCCCTGTGTGGGGATAATTCCCCCGGGAGGAAAACCAATTGAAGATTCTTTCTGGAAACATCAGGAAGGATGACTTCATACCTCCCTGCTGTCTCATTTCTCGACTCCCCGATTGTTTAAATGCACAGGAAGGACCTGTTGGACTGGGTGTGCAGTGATATCTTTTCAATGCTTGGGAAAACGTAGCTTCTAAAGCACAGGTTCTCAAACTTTGGCTTCATTCAAGAGTCGCCTACAGAGCTTTAAAAACTCCTGAAACTCAGGCCCGACCCGAGATTATCTAATCAGAATTTCTGAATATACAGGACTAAAGATAGTTACATGAAGCTTTATATTAACAGAATTGAATTATTAAACATATTATGGGTTATTAAATGTTTACCAGCAGATGGGTTTCAAAGCAATTTAAAGCTATTTCTATATAAAGAACATGATGCTATGAAGGAAAGCTGAAAAGGCCTTGAAGCCTAGGGATTTCTTTAGGAAACAAAGGAGTTGGGAGATGATCCATAGCTAATCATCACTGAGGAGGAAGGGCCTTCCTAAAATAGCCGAGAAGTAAACAGTGAGTGCTCTAGTCACTGGCCAGGCGGCTGGGAAGGTGCAGCATCTCTGAAGGATGTCACAAGATGGATAGGCACTATAAGTTAAGAATAGTCAGGCGTGCTTCCTGGAGAGGAGTTCCATATCCTCAGGAGGAAGAGACTATCTCAGAATATCCCATCTGGACACACAGAGGGCGGAAGTCACAGTCACTGTAAGAGGCGACATTAGCCAGGGGATCAGCTATAATTAATACCCGGAGAAATCACAAAAGCGGCAGCTGATGGAAGAGGAGCTATTATTAAACACACACAAGCTTTATGAAAAATCAGGAAAAGCACATTTGCTCTTTCAGAATCGTACTTATCCAGATAGAAGACCTAATTTTCTTATGAAAATGCTTCTCCCCAAGCTACCCAAACTCAAATGTAAGTACGATATATAGCTAAGTAGATAGAAAGATGACTGTTAGGGGAATGGTCATCCTCTATCTCCATGACTTCCAAGACCATCAGTGCTCATGGCGCCAATGTTCCTATCATTATCCCTGACTTGACTCCCAAGTTCCAGACCTTTCCATCTGTCAGAGTGATCTCCCTGTGGACTGTTTGATCTCTACTTTCCAATACATTTCTTCCATGAGGACTTTAACATCTCCTCTTTCCTACCCATTCTTCGCCAACACATCTCTTCTCCACACTTCTAATAGCCAAAGGACTCCATCTATCACCTCCTTTGCCAAGCCAGTCACCGGGGAATGATCCTCAGCTGGACCTTTTCTATCTGCTTCCACTCCATCAGAAAGGGTTTCAAGGGTCTTTTCTTAGGAACATGCCTAGAACCGGTCTGTCTATGCCAGCAATGCTCCTAACACCAAGCACCATGGGAGGTACCAGCTTCCATATAAGGTTCACCCCACTGTTTCTCCTTGCATCAGCTCATGTGGTCTTTAGACAACACAACCCAGAGCACACACTGTTCTTATGTCTTTCTGCTTTGGCTAGAAATAAATACATGCTGTAGGTTGTGCCCATGGGGTGAAAATCTCAGCTAACTGTGACGCCAATGAATAAACTCATCACACACCGGCCACCAGTATACACTGACTACATCCACTCTGTGAGCCATATTAACAGTTTGAACCGCTACAGACTTCACTGTTCCCTTCTCCCCCAGCTTATTATTTTAGACCCTTTTTTAATGTTCCCCAACTATGACAGGTTCCTTTTGTATATGCCGTCACCTTTCCCTTAGAGTGTTCCCCTTTCTGATTTTGACTTCACCAATGCCTTCTGTTACTCAGTTTTCAATGAAATATAGTTTTTCCAGAGGATCATCCTGTGCTTGCTAGTTTTGTGTCAACTTGACACAGCTAGAGTCATTTAAAAAGAGAGAAACACAATTGAGAAAATTTCTCCGCAAGATCGGTTTATGTCTCTGAGGCATATTATATATTAATGATTGGCGTGGAAAGGCCCAGCCCGCAGTGGGTGGTGCTACCCCGGGCTGCTGGTTTTAGGTATATAAGAAAGCAGGTTGAGGAAGCCAGTAAGCAGCACTCCTCCACAGCCTCTGGGTCAGCTCCTGCCCTGGTTGAGTTCCTACCCTGACTTCCTTCTGTGATAGACTATGACCTGGAAGTGTAAGTGAAATAAACCCTTTCCTACCCGAGTTGCTTTTTAGTTGCGGTATTTTACTTCAGTAATAGTAACTCTAAGCCACTCCACTCCACTTTAAATCAGCTCCCTTGCCCAGCTTTATCACAGGCACCATAAGCAACCAGCTGTGTTTCTGTCTTTGCCTCTCCCACTATTGGGGATGCACTCGCTCACTAACAGAATATGTTTCACAGTAAGGACAGAAGCTCCCCGAGAGTGAAGCTGCAGCTGTCTCCTCCATGCCTTGCCCACAGGTTTCAGGCACCCTAAGTCCTGATGAACATCTCTCAAAGCTAGGTTGAACTGCGAGCATAGATGTCCTGGAAGCTCAGAACTGCAAAGTGGAATCTGGAGAAGGGCAGACAGGAAGTAAAGAAGTTTGTCACGTTTCACTTTTACATTTTCCCCAGGTTTTCCATTTTAAAGAAACATTAGCACATGTGAAAAAAATTGATCCATTTTAACTCAGTCTCATCTCTCAACCTAGTGGGAGAGCTGCATGGAGGTCTAATTTCAAATAAAGATGTACCAATAATTCCAAAGAGATGCATTTCTACCCTGCTTAGTCACCGGAGAGGCAAACTCCGCAGGCTTTGGGACCTTAATGTTCATCATTTCCAGCAAACTTAATAGGCTTTTTAAGCAGAAAAAAAGGGGCACAATCCTGCTTTTACTCTCTTTAAAGACTTACCTGATTAGAATATTTTATTAACAAGACAAATTTATTTGTGCAGAGAAAATGAAGGTTTGATTTCAAAGAAGGTCCTGAAAGTAGACCATTTACTGTATCAACTGGGACCTGGCTAAAGCACCAGATACTTCCTGCGTCCATGGCTAAGAAGCTACACATTATCTGAAGTAAGCTCTTTCGTCTGTGACTAGAGGAAGAAAGGGGGCTTGCCCTTATTTATCTTCTTTAGGAGCTACATGGACTTTAATGTCCTTAAAAGTAAGTGAGTAGGAACGAAGAATTAGCTACAACACACATCTGCATGGTAGCATTCATCCACAGAGAACCAAGGGCTCCAGCATCCCTACCAACGCCAGATTTCAATTGCTAAAACATCTTAGCCGGGAAGATAATAGAGATATACTTGATCCTTTTATGGCTTTGTAAAAGCCAATAATTGAAACGAGTAACAGTCAAGACTGTCTGTGGGACTGTCAGGCTCTGCTTGGCATCCCAGCAGCCAAAGTCCAAACAGGCACACAGCAGAGCCCATGAGCATCTTTGTCAAAATTAACTTAATTACACTTAATTAAAGATTAGTCTTCAATGCAAGTCATAAAAACCAAACATTTGTGTTTACAAGCAAAAGAAATGGAACCAAGGTAGTCTATTATTATTCTTTTGGGTTTTTTTTTAATGTGAAGAAATTCCATCTTTATTGCAAATGAACTCAATTTTAATTCAGTTCCAGCTTGGAAATCCTCGTTTGCATTTTCAGTGATGAAAATGTTTGTTGTCTCCCATTAACCCCTTTCTCTGTTTCAAGTCATCGAGTGCCTTCAGTCCCATAAACCCCATCAGGTGAGTAGCTCAAAATGCAGTCTAGTGAGAATGCAGCAGATGAATCTGGAGATATTTATTCCTACCCACATTTTCCAATAAATTTATTTCCATAATTAGAGGCATCAATATAGTTGTTACTTTACAGCCAAAGTTTCATCAGTAAAATTCGTGTCTGAAAGTTTATAAAAGAAACATCCCATCCAAACAGACATATAATATGTTCATGAAAATGGAAGGTTGTGTGTGTGTGCATGTGTGTGTGTATGTGTGTGCATGTGTGTGTGCCTCTCTGTGTTCAGAGTTGGCAACAATTCGTGCGTGATGACAGCATAGATAACACCAAGAATATTGAAAACCCAGGGCACTTTTGACATAGTCACCACCAATTCCTGAAAACAGTCACGTGCGTGTTCAGTTTATTATTCTCCTCCCACTATTTCTGCAGAATCTCACACAACATACTCTTTCCCCAAAACAAACAAATACCCACACAAACATGTAACAGGAAAGATGCCATATGGAGCATTTCCCAGGAGGCCTGTTTGCCCTCCCCCATACCTCTCTCCCTGTTTCCCCATCATTTTCCCTTTTCCTTTTTTGTTAAAAAAAAAAAGACTTTCTTCTAAACAAGTGATTTTACATGGTGTGTAAAAATGACCTTGAACAAAAAAAGAAAATGGAACATAAAGATTAATCGCTTCTGGTGAATTTAAATGCCGATCTGTGGAAATCCTAAATTTCTTTCAAAACATTTTGTCAATAAATTGTTGAGTTTTGCCTACTCTGTGTCCTTACTCACTGGGAACAACTGATGCCTGGCACCTCTTCAAGACGATCACACACTCTCGTAAAAACAGGAGCCTGCCCCGATGCCCCACTAGAGTTCTTTGGTGAAGTTCCGCTCGTTGTCATGTTCACTCTGGCTACGAAAGTTCTTCCTTAATCCTGCCTGAACACTGAACACGGCTCCTTTCCCAACGTTACAAAATCCATCCCAGCCCGCCCTGGGACCACTCTAGCCGCCACAGAACAATGGTTTCCTTTGCTCAGTAAAGTAAGCCCAGAGTGACGAACACACTCTTCAGCCTACAGGAGGCCTAACCCTGTTAATTTACAATCTCAATTCAAGGGGACCACTTTGAAGGCAATCTCGAGTCATCGTGCGCACGGATCTCTCTAGAAATTATGTGTTCGGTCCAAAGCTGGCTTTCTGCCTCGGCTGGCATCGAGCAGTTTTCACTCTTCCAGGCAATTTGGCCCTTGATTTCAAACAAATGCATCCTGAAGGCCTAATGCCAGAAAGGGTTTGATATGATTTATGCTCCGCATTTTCTCACAACCCAGAAAATTTTAGAGCAAAAAGACATATTTTTTCATTATTTAGCATTTGCTGTGAGTTGTATGGGAGCCAAAGTTATTTTAGTGTCAACCTTAATTTTCCTGGACCCCCGAGCACAGGCAGCTCAGAAGGGCTTCCACTCCGTGTTCGCTACATAATGAGAAACTCGCTGGCTGCTGCGCTGACCGCTGCGTTCAGAGTCCACCTTGACCAAACTTCAGCTGGGGAGAATTGCCGCATGGGCTGTCATCTGATGGCAGGATGAGCGCCACCTAGTTTTGTTCTTATCAGAAGATTTACTGTCTTATCCAGTTTCATCTTGCCTAGGGCTTGAGGAACAGAAACCCACTGTGTCATTCCCTGTGGTGTTTAGGTACAGGAGTATCAATGCCACAGCCCCAAAGTGACAGCTGATACCTGGGCACCAGATTGCCATGTTGTGAGACCCTTTGACCTGCCTCAAGCTTCCTGCGTGTATTTCTAAACTATTCTTAAAGTAAAGATGAATAGCAGCAACGCTCATATAGTCTCTTTTTAAACCGTACATTATAGGCTGCGAAGGTCAACTGTTGCCTATACATAAAAACATAATTTTATGTTTCTACTTAGTGCATTTATACAATTTAGTATTTAAATAGTCCTCGTGAAGAAGGATTTTTCAGTGTTGGGGAAACACTATTTAAAGTTCATGGTGCATGGTTACATGAGAAAAAAAAATTCGTACAACTATAAAATATAATTTCAATTTTGCAAAGGAGACATGCAGAGATTGGAAGTCACAATGGCTATGAGTGTGACTATAAAAATGGACAAGTGTCACCTCCCCCCAAAATGTCCATTATGCAATCTTCATGTTCATGCCTGACAGGGGTACTTGAAGCAAAACAAATACATGATCCCATAATTTAAGTCATAACCATCTACAAGTGGGCAGTTCAGTCTCTACCAGCAGTCTCAAAAGCACAGAATTTTTACCATGCAGAAAAACTGACCGACCTTCCCATTTTCAACAGGCTGATCTTGACTTCCTTCAGTACAAAGGAAAGGGGAGATGACCTACAATCCAGAAGCTGACGCTTGTAGGATGAACTCATAATACAAAGATGTGGTTCTCTGAGCATGTGCCCTGTGTGCGGCGGCCAGAGCTTGGTGTACATGTCTTCTTCAGTCTCTCTTCTTTTGGTGTGATCCATAACTTCTTATTGAGTCTTGAGCTTGACTGAGTTGTATAAACCAATTAGCCACGGAGCCTGAAAACCTCCCTTGCAAACCTCCCCAGTGCTGAGAGCAGAGGCACACACCACTGTGTTTAGCATTTTACATGGCTGCTGAAAGATTCGAGCTCAGGTCCTCTCACTTGCATCGCCATCACTCCAGTGACTAAGCTGTCTTTGAAGCCCCATGATAGGAATTTTGTTGGCAGAGTAAACACTGGCTACAGATGCCTCAATTCACTTCTGTGTGGCTTTCACGGAGATTTCTCTCTCACCAGCTCAAGCACACTACAACTAGATTTTACCTTCTTTCTTTGAGTCTTGGTTTGCCTTTCCTACAGTAGTTTTTGAACAGAGGAAGGCATCCAAGGGAGTGAAACCTGGCATGGCATTGCATTTTATGTATGGGGTAAGCTAGAATGTTACCGTCCATGGTAACACTGCTGGAGTCAAGGACAGAGGAATTAGTGAATTCTTAAACGGTTTTAGAAATTGAGCACAATTAATACAGCCACGCATAAAACACTTAAATATGCTGGCCTCAGATGTGAAAGTTACAAAATTATCAATGTGAGTCTAGCGATCACACTCACCCGCAAACAGAACAGGCATGTATACCATGGCCTAGGTAGTGACAACTATTTCCCTGCACACCCTAAATTCTTACTCCATAATTAAACATCATCTTAAAAATAAATTTGAGTGCAATTAATGCTCATGACAGTAATAATTTTAAAACTATAAATCACAAGACACCAATGTTTTAGTAATATTACCTCATAGGTTGAGGACCTGGAAAAGAAGCTATGGTTTTATTTTAGAGAGAAGAAAAATGCTACTGTTTTAAAACGTATTTTGTTGGAAAAAATATCAACTATGCATTTTGAAGTTACAGAAATAAATCTATTTTATCAAAACTGCATGATATTCTGGAAAGAAAAATAAAATAACCGTAGGAAGATGAGATTTTCAGGGGATGAGAAGGGAGTGCCTCTTAATTTACAATCAGACTCTGTCCCTCTTAAGAGGGAAGTCCCCAAAATCAGGTGTGTGCACTCAAAGCCCCGGGTACTGACTGAAACAAGGGAAAGTTACCAGGCCTGTGGTTCCAGCCATGCAACAAGTTAATAAGGAAAAGACAGGAAGTGACTCCAGGCATCACTAAAGGACACTTCCTTATTGACTGGAGTGTTTTCCAGTCCAAGGAGTGCTATGCATTCATGGCAGGCAGAGGGAGGCAGAGTGTCCCTCAGATACAGCCCACACTCTGTAGTCTGAGGCATGGGCCTTCTAAACCTAGTATGGAAATGATGGAAATGAAGTACTTGTGTATGAAATCCCCCCAAATGAAAATTAAGAAAAAAAAATTAAAATCCAAATAAATAAACCCAACAATAGTACATCAGAGGAGGAAAATTTCTTTTTGTGTGTGTTTAAATAAGATCTGAGTAGCCATAAGCTTTCATTTCTTCAGCATTCTAGTCCAGGTATACACAAAGACCACTACTTCCTGTCTAAATGCATTTCGGGAATTCCAAGTATCTCTGTTTAACGGATCATGCAGTCTCATTTTGATGGAGAATGCTGAACCATATTTAATTTAACTTGACAGTGGCTGTGGCTATGGGTAGGCAGGCCTGCCAGCTCAGAAGAGAAATCTGCCATGCTGGCCATCCGTGCACACAGTCCTCACACCTCTGCACAGAGAGCTTCACATATGGACTTCCCACTCGGAAACCCCCTCTCAGGCTGAGTGCTTGGTCTGTCTGTCTGCTGAGGGGATGCCTGGTCGTAGGCTGCATGCTGAGTAACGGTAAGATTTGGTGCGTCCTCCTCACCTTGCTGTAAAAGCAGATACTGGAGTGTCACAGGATCTAAAGGTGGAAACTCCATAGACACAGAGAGAGATGTCTGCTATTCTTCACTTTGCCTGCAGTAGCCTCTCAACCTATCGCAAATCTAAGATCTTCTACTTGAATCTTAGGGAAATCACTCCCCCTAGTTCCCTTCTTCCTGAAAGACCAAAGCCTTCACGTGCGATTTAAAAATAAAATTTGCTTGCTTCTTTTCTCAAAATAGTATCTTTCAGTGACATTTCCTCTATTTAGACTTTATTCTGTCCATTTCTCCTGCTGGCTGACTCTCTAAATCCTTCTTCATCGGCTTGTTATTTCCTTCCTAACACTTATTTCTATGTACAAAACCTACATATTGTTCTTAGCCTTTCTTTTTTCTGTCTTCATCATTGGAAAAGAAAGGGCAAGGGAACAGATATCTTTCCGTTTTATTGGCAAAAACAGTGCCTGTTTCACGGCAGGGCTCAAAAATACTTTCACTAAATGAATGAATCAGTCAATGAGATTTGAAAGAGAACACAAGGAAAGATGCAAGATAGAAAAGTGTTTAACAACATAGATTCCACAGTTGGGTTAGTTGGCTTCAAGATCCATTTCTGCCATTTCTTGGTTGTCTAAACTTAAAGTAAAAAGATTTGTTTATGCTTGTTCTCATTCCTAATCTGTACAAGCAAGAAATGGTAGCACTGTCTCAGGACAGAGCGGATTAATTAAAATCACTGTCCACCGAATTCTACAGGGTTTCTGAAAGAGTAGACAAAGTACACAAAGATAGTGATCTCATCACCATCAGCATCATCAGAATGATCAGAAACATCCTCCTGAGCGTTCTGTGCCATGAGGTAGCAATCATGAATAACCACTTTAAAACACTCTAATAAATAAACATTTTGGACTAGACTCACAAATGATTCCGGTCTCCCGTTTGATACTTCTGTTTCACTCCACAATCAATAGCCCCATTATCCAGAGAGAACGGATTCCTCCCTCCCAATTTCTTGCTTTAGGAGTGTCTGAGTTAGATGCTCGTATTGGTCTTTCGGTTTTCTTTGGCTGGCTCAGGCTCCTGGCCTTCTGGTTCTCCTACCTGAAGACTCAGTGTCAGGGATGGTAAACCAGGGCTTCCAAGAGTGGCAGCAACAGAGAGCGGAAGTTCCTCTGGCTTGCCTGCGGAAGTTTCTCTGGCTTGCCTTTGAATACCTGGGGCTGAGGGATCACAACTTCTCCTCTGGGTCACTCAGAGGGAGGGCACCCAGAAAAAGTAAAAAGGGAAACTCTGTTTCCTTTCCTGGCTTTTTGTTATTCATTATCCATGCGTGTGTTCCACTTGTTCACCTTTCTATTGGTTGCTTCTATATGCTTGAACTCTACATATAAGACTTTATATGGATGCAAGGTTGGTTTGGACTCCAGTTCTGTCACTAGGCAGCTTGTCTTTCAGATAATCTAAGGAGAAGCAGGTAAGAATGTGAAGCAACACTGATTTCCTAATTTATTCCTGGTGAATTTGGTCTCATTTCATAATTGCTCCAACATGTGCTGTCCAAAATGGCAACCACTGGACACGTGTTTCTATTTCAATTTGAGTGAATTTAAAGCTTCGTTTCCTGGGGCCATTGGTCACCAGTAGCTACAGGCTATGGTGCTAGACTGTACAGAGAGTTCCATCAGGAAGTGTTGTTGTCTGGAATGGGAGTCGCTGATAATTACACAAGTAATCAAAACTTTTCTGGGGTCCATCGTGGATCTGATATTACTCAGCTTATGAAAGCGAAGTTAGTCAAACTGGCGAGCAGTGATCATCAGCTGAGATTCTAAATCGGCGCAAGGTAGATATGGTTTGGAAATCCATTCCCAACACCGGCTGCCCTTGGTGCCTTGTTATGGCGTCTTATCCCTGCCGTCAGACAACAGTGAACTCCACATATGGTGCCCTGACTGGTCACATGACTTTTTAATATCCACACGATGGCACTAAAATGGCCTATTAGATTTACAGTGTCATTAACCTTCCAAAATAAAATGAGAGTCTGCTCTGGCAGGGGGAAAAAAAGTGTGGCTGCTGTTGGGTTTTGGGTAACCAGTCTGTGAGGAAATGCTGACAGGGGTCAGCGCGACATCATCTTTCATTCAGCCCCAAAGCTGTCGGGCCCTCCCCAGCTGTCTGAAACGCAGATATAAATTTTCATTATCCGGCAGCAAAGGGCCAGAGGTACACCAAATGAATTTTTTACCAATCAAATTATAGCTCGTTGCCAGATTAAGTGTAAACACTAATTTTGTGAAGTTTTCTTCTGGTCATTTATCTCCAACTCCACAAAGTAACCTTGCTGAAACTGGAAAGATTTAGAAATCAAATTATTGTTTTTATAATCTTGTTGTGGACACCACAAAATTGAATGAAAAGAAATTCCATTAATAATGAACAGTGCCCTCTTCCACAGAACAATTAGATTTTTTTGCTTTTTTTTAAAAATGCAAAGCTTATTGATAGGAAGGAACTGAGGTAGCTTAGATTCATTCACCATTCTGAGCCTTGATCTCCCCATCTATGCCCTGGTGAGCCAGAGATAGCCATCACCAACTCTGTGGTCTAAGAATGGCTATAAGAATCCCCGCTCCCATACTGGCAAATTTAATATCCTCAATCATCTGTGTTTACTGTGATTCACGGAGAGCAAGTAACTCCCAATTGCAACGTTGAGTAGGATTGTACAAATTCAACTGTGTATTTATTCCTGGAAGATAGAACTCCTTTTCCTTTAGAAGTAACATGGCAAATGGCAGGAGCTTATCTCAGCTATGCTTCGGTGCTACGGTGCAATGCAGTCACATTCTAACGGAGCAGATCGCCTATTGTCAATAACAGTAGTGCTCCAGCATCCAAGTCCTTCACACACATGGGAAAGGCTGAGCATGCTTTCCCTGGGTGCCAGGACCTCACGCCCCCTATTTACACTCTGCAGACCCTTCACATTTCCCAGGCTCTGGGCTGCTCTAGTGACTCGCAAAGCTCCAGGCAGGAACTGCAGCAGGTTTCAGGTCTGGTCGCTGCAAGCATAACATGGAAGACATGCTAAGGGGTAGTGGTAAGAAGCATCTGGGACATGGGCCGGACAATGCTGGAGAAACTCAGCAATCCCTACTCCGCCAGAAATTGTTTTCAATAGGGGCATTGTTTCGGGATTTCCTTCTGCACTCCTGGAAGCAACATTTGACTAGGATGCCCTAGAATCTTTTCTTTTCCCCAATCATTCTCTTTTTAAAATATACATCTTGTACAAAATAAAACAAACATTACTAAGGGGTCTGTAACATAAGCTCCAAACATATAGAGACTGCATTTCAGAAGGAAACTCTAACTCACTGATGATTGACAGGGCTCAGAGTGGCATCTACCCTAAGGGATAAGAAGTTATCTTAGAAGTTGCACAGGAGAGGGAGGAGAGAGGAGATGGAGAATGTCAGCTCATGCAGGGACTTTGAAGTCCTTTCTCCCTCTATCCCTCACCAGAAACACCGCTATTGAAGTACATGTCCTAGATTTTCAAGAGATGGATATAGAAAAAGAAACCGGGGACTGGGGATCCATGTGGATGGGAGGGAAGCGGGTAGAAACACAAAGCAATGGCTGGAAGGCATCAAATCATCAGTGGCCATCCCCAATGCAAACGTAAAAGACAGGTTTCTGTATCTGAGTTTCTCGATGGGTTGGTTCTTGCATTCTAGGGTTCTCAAAAATCTATGCCCAACAGATCTAATGCCAATCTGGTGTCAGTCACCATGGAAAGGCACAGTTAGATACTAAATCAATTATTGCAGTAGTGCGTCTAATGTCACAGTCATCATAATCAGATTGATCCCAATATACCTCACAGTAAGAAATGAATAATAAACTTAACTCAATTATTATTCGGTTAAGTTTAAAGCTTGATTGGCCAAGTTCATGACCAATCAGAGGTTGGGAAGCAAGGCAGTAGGGCCCATAGAGTATTCAGAAACCCAAAAATCCCATGGGCCGTAAGGCCATCCAGCACTTGGCTAACAGTGCACCAATCTGTTGAGCTGAGCATAAACGAAGGATACAAATTAGATTTCCCCTGAAAGCCACAAGATTAAACATTAAGGGGCAAGTTCTTGGCAAAATATATGTGTGTATTTCCCAAAACCAAGTTTAGAAAGAAAGGAAGGAAAAGTTCACAAAGTCTGTTGAATACATTGGACAGATTTTCTTATACTGAAATATTTGTTTAACTTAAGAGAACCTGTTTATAGGTGGACCAAAGCAGAAATGATTGTGACCAGCCCAATAAATTTACTGATTCTGGGGGCTTCTGAAAATTTTTTAAAGTAAGGTCACTCAGTATCATTATGTGAGTTTTATTCTAACATCTATACAAATATGCAGAGAATGTAAAAACTACCAA
This sequence comes from Microtus pennsylvanicus, assembly GCF_037038515.1. Classification (NCBI taxonomy): domain Eukaryota; kingdom Metazoa; phylum Chordata; class Mammalia; order Rodentia; family Cricetidae; genus Microtus; species Microtus pennsylvanicus. Next base: position 12,281,029 of record NC_134594.1, read on the forward strand.
GCTATTGAGACACTTGAGAAATAGAGATAAAGAATCAGAAGCTCAGGGTCATCCTCCATAATATCTGAGAACATCCTTATGAGTTTGAGGCCACCCTGGACTATCTGAGACCTGTCTCAATTTAAAAAAAAAAGGTGGGGGAAGTTCAGGATGCTATGAGCTACAGTAATATTTTTAATGTATCTTAAATTAAGTGAAGAGACATTTAGATGTCACTTTCAATATGCCCGAGAATGTGTGTGTCACGAATGTATGACTAACTAAAAATGCTACCCCTGCCCACCTAAGGGCACACGCCTGGATGATGCCATACGCAAACTGATGGAGACAGTGTGAGCGTGGAAGAAGCAGAGGCAAATTACTGTTCACTTCTTCTGAAGCACATAGAAAAATCTCTGCCTTATCAAAGACCAGTGGGCTTAGCTATATAGTCTCCCAAATATTCCAAAACAAGTTCAAAACAGAGCACATAGTCTAGGCTAGCCCATTCAACTTCTGCTCTCGAAGATGGAGATGAAATAGCATGGTACTCATGCTAAGAACTTTGTTCAAACAGTATGGGAAGGGGACACGTAGCCTACAATAAAGGACCTTCAAGGTGGGAGGGAATCAGAAAAGACTCCTGGAGAACATGTGATCTTCCACTGTCTCTCATCCATTCTTCACCACAAGGAATCATTCTAAGCATGCATCCCATCCTTACATGAGCAGGTATGCGCTGTCCTACCTGTCCCTGCACCAAGCTTCATTTTAAATCCTGGTGCTGGTAGACAGGATGACTAACCATTGTAACCTGAGTTTACTACAAGCTCACACTGAACTTAAAGTCACAAGAATAAAAGGAATAAGGCAGGAAGCCCAACCTGAGTATCTACAGGGTCTGCTGCCCTGAGAGCACACTGTGCTCAGAGTCTGTAGAGGCTCCAGTCATTTGGAAGATTTGCCTATGAGGTATGAAATGTCATGAAACACACAGACATGGTTTCATAAACCTTACAGTACATGTTTTAACTCTCTACATTAGGTCTATGCCTGGAGCTGATACTTATCTACTATGGACCAAAGAAGTACTGTTGCTCTTTCCATGTAAAAAGAAAGAAAGGGAGGGAGGAAGGAAGGAAAGAAGGAAGGAAGGAAGAAATTGTTCATTTACTGTGTATGTGCATGCAGTCGAGTGTATGTGAGTGGGTGTGTATGGGCACACACACGCTATGGCATGTGTGTAGAGGTCAGAGGACTGGGGGTTGGTTCTCTCCTTCTATAATACAGTATTCAGGAATTAAACTCAGGTCATTAGACTTAGCAACAAGGCCTTTCACATGCTGAGCCATCTTATGGACACTAATGACTATCTTTTCAATGATGTGGCAATAAATGATCATAAAATTTAGATATATTAGGCAAGGTCATACTGCAAACATTTGGATTGTAACAAGGACCGGGCAGCCACATTTACTAGTTCTTTGGGTCTCTATTTAAAATGTGACTATTTTCTCCTCATTCAAGCAATTATAAGCAACGGCCAACAAAGCTCTTCAACCGTCTGAAGAGCTCCTGCACTCACATACAAGGATCTTACTCAAAGTCCTTTTCAAGTGTGCAGAATTAAATCACTTTACAAGATCTCACAACTGCATGAAGCCAGATCTTATTTCCTGCGCTGAAGTGACTAACAGTTGTGTTTTGCTGTATATTTAGCAATGGGAAGTGGAAATTCTAATGCTACTTGATTTAATAAAGATGGCCATGGGCTCTGATGAAAAGCTCATCCCTTGTACAGAGTGTTCAAGCCTCTTTCTGTCCTTGGTCAGTCACTGGGTTAGCATGCCTTCCATCTCTCCTGTAAAAGGACTCTTTGAGTGATGTAGTCAAACTCACTGCTCTGTCATGTAAACATGTAAACTAGGAAGGACTCTGCCTGATGGGTATCTGAGAGACAGGAAGAGGACACAACTATACTTCATACTGATAATGGACTAGCCACATTTCACCAATGAGAAAACACCAAGTAGGTTTTGAATTGTTTTGGGTATCTTTTTTATTTCTTCACATGTGTGTGTGTGTGTGTGTGTGTGTGTGTGTGTGTGTGTGTGCTCACATACACATGCATGTGTGTCTTGTACACCTAAATGTCTAAGGACAACCTGTGGGAGCGTATTCTCTTCTTCTGCCCTGTGGATCCTGTGAATCAAACTCAGGTTTTCAGACTTGGCTACAAGTGCCTTACCCACTGAATCATCTCACTTCTCCTAAATTGTTTTTATTGAAAAACAAAATAAATTGTTAAATTATTATCTTAAAAAATCAAAATGGGGTTGGGGATGCTGGTAGATCTAGCATGGATGGATCCCTAGCTTCTCCCTCCAGATCTACATAAACACGGTGTGTTGGCCCACAACTCAGATCTCAGCACCTGGGGTGGAGAGTCAGGAAGATTAAGGTCACCTCTGAGTATAAAAGAGCAAGGCCAGCTGGGATTGTAGGACTCTATTTCAAATGGACAGGAATAAAGGGAGGGAGGAGGAGGAAGTTCTCTTTGTAATATTTGGTTATAATATACACCCTGTGAAAGGCAATATATACACATGAATTCTGAATATAATAATTCTTAGTTTAAGCTCCACGTCCTATCCATCGTCATTTTGGTATGAAATCCTATTCTCATGTTTCCACACCAGGATGTCTTCACCAAATGCCCTCACAAGAATGTGTCTGAGAAACTCTGGGTTGCGTTTCTCCTCTCCACATCCCATGAGAAAATCAGAGAGACTTGTTTTTCTGGCTGTGGTGAATGGGTACCATGAATAGTGCCTAACTCAGCCACCTTCCACACTGTGGGGAATCCGGGCCAAAATGTTGTCATTCCTGGCAGACAGGTGGGTCTCTAACTTTTGGCAAAGACATGTGTTAAGAGGGTGGACAAGAATGAAAAATCACTTCTATGGGTGTCAAACTGGCTAAGCCATGGGGGGAAAAAGTGGCTCACATTGGAAGAAAAAAATATGGCTAGAAACTGACAATATTTCAAACAGTCACAGTCCAGACGCGCTCCTGGGGCCAGGGGTTGGCCTAGGGTAGGCGGGAAAGGAGCACTGTGGAGGACAGCCTAGGGTAGATGGGAAAGGAGCACTGTGGAGGACGGCCTAGGGTTGGCGGGAAAGGAGCACTGTGGAGGACAGCCTAGGGTAGACGGGAAAGGAGCACTGTGGAGGACAGCCTAGGGTAGACGGGAAAGGAGCACTGTGGAGGACAGTCTAGGGTAGGCGGGAAAGGAGCACTGTGGAGGACAGCCTAGGGTAGGCGGGAAAGGAGCACTGTGGAGGACGGCCTAGGGTTGGCGGGAAAGGAGCACTGTGGAGGACGGCCTAGGGTAGGCGGGAAAGGAGCACTACGGGGTCAGCTTAGGGTAGACGGGAAAGGAGCACTGTGGAGGACAGCCTAGGGTAAGCGGGAAAGGAGCACTACGGGGTCAGCTTAGGGTAGGCGGGAAAGGAGCACTGTGGAGGACAGCCTAGGGTAGGCGGGAAAGGAGCACTGTGGAGGACAGCCTAGGGTTAGCCGGAAAGGAGCACTGTGGAGGACAGCCTAGGGTTAGCCGGAAAGGAGCACCACAGAGAACCACCTACGGTAGGCGGAAAAGGAGCACTACCAACTTTGGGACCTTTCAACCTGGATAAGCGAGTCCAAAGTTCTGGCTGGTTTGGTCCATTGTTCCCCATGGGAACCATTGCATTCTCAACTGATAAATCAAGAACAATGGAGATAATGCACTCAAAAGTCAAAGGTCAAGGGAGTAGACCACCGCAGCGACGACAAGGAACATGGTAGCTTCCATAACCTACGTTAGAGATGACAACAGCCCACATCTGCAGCAGTCTGGCCACAACGCTAAGCAGCATCTGCTGGTTTGCACCTGGGTCCTCCTCTGCTGCAATCTGCACTGCAGACCTGCCACAGATTTGGTTACACAAATGATTTTCTCAAAAAAAGAATCATCCATGGTGGTTTTCCCGTATATCTCATGATATCATAGTGGGAAGTCATAATGAAAATACCAGTTCATGAGTTGTTTTCTTTCACCCCAGCACAAAGCCTTATGTTGTTGAATTTGACCATTTAATGTCCATCATCAAGAGGGAGTGTGTCGCTATCAAGGAATGAAAAGTGAGAGAGAACAGGCCACTACACTTTACACACTGCAATTTATGTAGAGACTAGCTTTTCAGGAGGCTTTAAAAATAGGGGGTATTTTCATAAGACTGCAGTAGACTTCTTCAAGACAGTAGTATATTAAAATAAAAACAGGATAAAAATAGAAAAAATTTATGAAGGAAATTCAGAGCTGTGATCGTGGCATCACAGTAACGACATAACAATTAACCTCAAAGGCATTTCCATGCTAACTTCCCTCTCTATCATAAGTCACTCCTGCGGAGGAATAATCCTGTCAAGCTGAGATCCCGCACACTTGGTGGGAGCCCCGGAGTGTTTGTGCTCTCTTCATTTTGTTTTTATTGCCAAGTTGGACAGCAGTAGACAGAGCTGTTCTGGACTTCCAAGGATACAATGGGTCTGCAGCTTTTAAAGCAGATGGCTTTTTGTACGCTCAGCTGAAACATTCCTCGGAACCTTCAGACTCCAGCAGGCTTGGAGATCATACTCGATGCTACTATTCTGTCTTGCTGTATGTCATAAGAGTGCACATAATGAAGATGCTACTCGATGCTATTTTAATAAGACAGAAATGTGCCCCAAACACTGCGTGTCGACTATACGGTTCGAGCCTCCCACTCTCACACACGTGTGAGCACTGACTACACTGGCTTGGAAAGCCTGCTTCAGTCTTGCAAGCCAAGGGTGCATTTACATATAATAATCCTTTCCAGTGGGGTTTAATTCAACCTCTTCCCTGTGTTCGTAGAAAGACCAACCTTTCCAAGTCCTTCAGAGGAAGCTGAAGAGGTCTGTGCAGAAGACTACATGTGTTTTTAGAGAGTGCCACCTGGGTCTGTGAGACGGTGGATGACTAGCCAAGCAGGCAAAGGCACAGGCAGTCTAGAGACACCAGTCACCATGACAACCTAGCAAGAAATTCCATACCCCAAAACTTAGAAATCCCAGCAGTCACGATCCCCAGTCAATCATGAGCTTCCTCTCTGGCCTAATGATTCAAGTGTCCAGGGTCTGGAGAACCTGATTTGCTATCCTCTGTCAGTGATGGACATCAATGGATGGAGCTCAAAGTGCAAGCATGGCCAAAACCATGGGGCTACCTGTGACCTTGGCTATGGAGATGGGCTTTATCCCTATTGCTTTTCATGGCCTCTAGTTACCTCTTCCTTGCCATTGTAAAGGCAAGGTCTATTGTGTCTCAGTGGCTCAGGTTGGGGAGATATTCTGATTACCCCCTCAATCCCCACACAAGGAGGAGACTCTCTGGATCTCAGATGTCTCTTTGGTCATAAACTCTGGTGTTCTAAGGCATCTTATTCTCCTGGAGACTGTTATTTTCTAGTCAGTTATATGGCTTTTCTATTTCTTCAGTTAGGAATCCTTTGCATGTTATGGTCTGAACTAGATCAAAAATTTTGTACAACATGAGTTGATTAAATGCAATAAAACTAAGCTGAGAAATTTTTCAATAAAGGAATACAAAAATGACAACTATCTCAAGTTAATTGACTTTTGGACCTATCTTCCTTACTCTAAATGAGAATGACTTGAGGGATCTATTTTTAAAGTTACATCAAAATGTAGAAACACTGTATTGGAATTTACGGCTAATTTTCTAGAAATATTCACTGGTGTCTTAGGGTAGCTCTCCCTTCTCCTAAGCCATTATTAGATCACACAGTCCCCTTCTTCTCTTCCTGAAGTACCTTTGAGATGTAAGCCTAGCACCTTGGTCGTTGTTTGAGTTTTCCCTTTTAGTAACCCTGACAAATGTTCTGTCCTGGAAGTTCCCTTTAATAAGCTACTTCTACCTCTTCTGAAGCACTTGGGACAGGAAGCCTCTCCTGCATTTGATAGCACAAGGACTGTAGTGTACAACACGGGTCATTGTGTTTTCTATGAGGAATCAGGTTAAATAATGCTGGTTTCCCTGGTAGATATTATAAGTAAAACAGAAAGTGTGTAGAATTTCCAAGAAATCAGCATGCCATTATTGAAGCCTACAGCTGTGATGCTGATTCTTTCGGCTCACTCCCTTTATAGAGACAATCACTATGGCCACGTGCAGAATTATCCCTTCTCCAGACTCATCCTAGTATGTGAGATCCCCAAGGATGCTCCCAAACTATGAGCATGAATTAGTACTATTATTAAATAACATAACTGGACAGGCAAGATGGCTCAGTGGATAAGGAGGCTTGACAACCTGAGTTCGAACCCCAGGTCCCACATGGTAGAAAGAGTGTGCAGTCTGACTCCGGTAAGCCGCATCCTCACCATTTACAATGTATCATGTGCATTCACCACCCCCCCAACACACACAGAGAATAAATAGGTAGATATAATAAAGATAATGATAAATCACATAACTAATTACCTTTCTAACTTTCCCCTTTATTAACCTATCATCTAGATTTTTCCTTCAGATACCCTCCTTTATCTCATTCTGCCTTCTACCAGAAGAAGCACATCTACAAAGCAGTCTGAGGATATTTTTGGTGGAAGTGGAACCTTACAATTGCAAACAGCAGTGCGAGTCCAAAGGAGTCTCATCGCCACATGCTTCCTCATGATCTACTTTGCCACTTTCTCATGTATATAACATCAATCTGGAAACATCTCAAAAGAAACCTAGCACACAGATTAATGTGAGCATACTGTTTGCTTTTCATTTATACACTTTGATTCATTCAGTCTTTGGAAACACTTTTATTGAGCACCTACTTACACTGGATGCGCTCAGAGTGCTGGGAATGAGGAAGTGAACAGCGCTCACAAGTTCTTCTCCTTTCAGAAGCCTACATGACCAGAGTGCAAAGTGGGTAGCACAAGCCACAGCAAGCAAATATATAGCCAACTAATAAACTGCTCCATGTAAGACACAAAGGAAAGAAATGGGATAATGAGGTTGGGTCGGGGGGAGGTCATTAAGATAGCCGCAGACTGTGGAAGTGACATTTGACCTCACACCGAAAGATGAGAACTGAGCCTCCTGTACTAGAGCCTAGCTAGGGCACTGCTCCCCAGGAAGGGAGGTCTTTTCACAGCAGAAAGGAAGCCAGTATGGCCGAGCTCCAGAGGTAAGTGAGTAGAAACCAGGAAGTAGAAGATCAATCATGCCCGACTCACAGTTAGGAGAGGAATTTGGATAGGGTTCTTTAGAGCAAGTTCTGTTGGTGATGTTTTTAATTGATTGTCCTGTGAAGTAATACTCAAATACAGCCAATGTAGCCCGCATACGTGTCCAAGTTTAAACAGTTGGCAATAGTGACCTTCCACCTCGAAGCGAGTCTCAGTTTTTCAGTGACAGTCATTTGAAGCTGAAGGGTACCACCTAAAAGCCAGTTTTGTACAAGTTCTGAGCCATTCCGTTCCAACAAGTACGGTACCCAATGCTGACAGCCTGATGCATGTAGCTCAAAGTGCTTGCCCAGGGCACTTAGAGACTCTATGAGGCTTCTCTAATAATTTCCCTCTCTGGTCATGTGAGAAGAAATGAAGTTCTAGGTTCTGTGACTTCCTCATTTTTCTTTTAAAATCACCTTTTTGAATTATTCCAACTCCAGCGAGGTCTGTAAGACCATGGCCCCTAGATTGCTATTTTGAGGCCATTCGACAACAGCTGTGATAAACAAGTTGGACACAAGAATCAAATCTTTGAAATGGTCCTGCTCCACCACTGTAGCCTGCCATTTGCTGCTCTGCCAAGCATGATGCAAGCAGACCGCAACAAAAACTTTTGTTAGGAGCTGATTCTTTTAAGGTTGACCTTAAAAGAAAAGAAAGAAAAAAAGAAAAAGAAAGAAAGAAAGAAAGAAAGAAAGAAAGAAAGAAAGAAAGAAAGAAAGAAAGGAGGGAGAGACGGAAGGAACATCAACGAGCTCATGGATGGCAACAGGCACCCATGTCACTGAGTTGTGAACTTGGAGAGGGAATCCTGAGACACATCACTAGAAAGCGATCCTCTTCCAGGAGGAAATGAGAAGGAGAATAAGGGGCCATGGCTCTGTTTTGCATGGGAAGTCACACGCTTTTGGAAGAATATGAGTTGGGGTACACATGGCTTTAAGAGGTCACTTCCGATGTGTCCGTGGTGTGATTAGAATTACAATCTTTTAAAGGTAAAATCCCTGAAATGATTGTTAAAACACACAGAGAAACACACACACACACACAAAATTCAAAGCCTCTATGAATATCTGATTCAGGCCCCAAACTGCCTGCCAGTTTTCCTCACTTCAAACTCCAGTATGCCCCCTGCCAAGCTGATTTTAACAACCTCTACCTTTCTAAGCAGCCTTTTCATGGAAATAGCTTGGAAAAGGCATCCCGGGCTCTTGTCACCTCGTGTTCTCTTCTAGACCATTCTCCTAGGTCAGTTTCCTGGCAGGTCCTCAGGAAGCAGTTGGGGGTTCTTCGGCTGAGCTTGGAGTAATTATGCCCTGTAATTGTGGAGTCGGGGCCTGTCTCCCAGGCAAGATCAGAAATGCCAAGTCATTTCCTGTTTTCAAATCCAAAGGAGAGATACTGACGTCTGATACTGGCTTCCCTACTTTCAGCAATGGTGCGGCTCCCTGGAGCTGCCTTTGAAGGATTCTCTGGAGAATACCAGCATCCTACACACCTCGCTGACTGGGCTCCACACCAGAGAATACAGGAAATGATTCCACCTATCTCAGCTGATATCACTACAGGTCATTTTACCCAGATTACCACACTGTGAGTCATGAGGCGGAGGGAAACCTGTCTGTTTGAAGACTACCCTTAAGGATGCTTTTGTGGAAACAAAGGGGTTCTGCGCAGGCCTAGGGAGGGAACCGGCACATGTGTGAGGGCAATGGCACCTTCTCTCTAACTGTAGAGACCCTGGCATTTTATAACTAGCTAAGTGGAGCATCTGTGGTTTTCTCATATAAGTTCAACTGCTAATAAACAGTAAAGAGCGTCTCCTCAGACTGGGCTGTGGTCGGGTTGGCAACCCCCTGCACTCAAATGCTCAGAGCCTCACTCAGCTGTTTTTTGGTGTTTTTTTTTTTTTTTTTTTTTACTTTTCTGCCAGCAAAACCAGCTTTTAGCAATTGTGTTTTGGGAAGATGACACCTCCCTGCCCCCGCAAAAAAAAAATCCTAGCCAAAATAAACAGGAGAATAATACTAAAAATGACTAAAAATGATTCCTACATATTCCATTCCACGGTGCTTTGTATTGTAGAACAATCAGATCCTAAGCCAGTCACAGTGGGGCGAGTTTCACGCTGGAAGCCAACCTGTGCCGCTCCCTCAATTTCCTGACTCAGGAGGGTGAAATACGTGTTGCTGGTTATCAGATTGTAAAACGCATTTCCTTTTCATATCCACTGGCTTCTCTTGAAAGTGACACAAAATCTATAATGTGGAAGATAAGGTTACAACTTGCTGGTGACGTTTTATAGTGACAGTTGTATAACTTTTATAAACTAAGATTTGTAAATGTGTCCTTTCAGGACTGCCTCCAACACAAATGTGTTTATGGTACAATGCTCTGAGAGAGAGAGAGAGAGAGAGAGAGAGAGAGAGAGAGAGAGAGAGAGAGAGAGAGAAAGAGAGAGAGAGAGAGGAAGAGAGAGAGAAAGAGAGAGAAGAAGAAGAAGAAGAAGAAGAAGAAGAAGAAGAAGAAGAAGAAGAAGAAGAAGAAGAAGAAGAAGAAGAAGAGAGAGGAAGAGAGAGAGAGAGATTTCTCAAGTAGGCGTGTATACCCTGACTTGGAGCTAACAGACCAATGGCAGAAAGCGTGCTTTCCTGAAGAGACGCCCTAAGCCATCCACATCATGATCACGAAGAAAGATGTTCAGAGCCATTCAGTTCCTCTCTCTGCAGCCATTCTTGATTAGGTAAGCCAACATTTTAGAATCTATCAAGATTATTCACAAAAGGGGTGGGAAGATGATTCGGTGCTTCAAGCACTTGTGGTACAAGTGAGAGAACCTAAGTTTGAATAACCGGAACCTACCAAGATCTAGATAAAGCCAAAACATCTGGACTCTTGGTGTCCTATGGCAAGATGGAGACAGAGTTAGGAGGATCCTCGAAAGCACATCTAGCCAACTGGCCCTATGTTCACCATGGTGACAAAGAAACCCTGTTTTAAACAAGTTAGAAGGTGAAGACAAAGGCCCAAGGTTGGTCCAATAATTTCTACACACATCCCATGGCGTGTACATATCTACATTCAGATATGAACACACATGTATCACACACATGCTGGCCTGTACACATCTATCTTCAGATATGCGCACACATAGATCATTCATATAATATATATATTATTCATATATTCATATAATATATATATTATACACACACACACACACACACAAAGATTTGGTAAAGATTATTCACTACAGATCAGACACACAAAACAAAGCCAGTTATCCACTCAGCCAGTTCTGTCATCAAGGAAACGACAGAAAGAGACAGAAAACGAGATGAAGAGAACATACAAAAGTAATTTAGGAAAGAGGAAAAGGAAGGGGGAAAGAAGTGTAAACAGAGAGAGAGAGAAGGAGAAGGAAATGAAGAAGTCATATATTATAGAATCCAGAAAACTTATTAAAAACCCTCTTATTGTTTAGGCTGGCTTGGCTGGCCCCGGTCTGCGAGCTAGTCATCATACGCCATCATACAGTTCAACAGTAGCCCAGCTCGCCCTTCTCTTTGTCACCGGCTCTTACACGCAGCTATATTTTACACATAACCTGCTCACCATATGTGTACATATTTGGGCTTTCATTGCCACTAATTGCTTCTTTCTTGACAATACCATCTACATGTGCATAGTATATGGCTGTTTTTATCACTGTAAGCCTATTAATGCCCAGACTTACGGTTCCCTGAGGAATTAAAATTAACCAGCTCTCTAAATATTGTTCATGAGTTGGAAAACTCCTGTACTGCAGAATCTGACTTCAGTTGTTTTTAATTGGTTCGCAGTATTTCATCCCTCAGAGTGGGCCCTTAACTTGCAAAGTATGTATTAAAGAAATTTATGTCAGAGATGTGAAAGGTAAAACAGAAAAAAAAATAAGACTTTTTCTTAGACAATGATAGCACTTATGTATGACTTAAGGCAGACTCTAAAGTTTGGTAGACCTTAGAATGTATTGGCTTTCCAAAGATTCCATTATCATTGGAGATTGTTAACCTGTAAATAAATGTTCCCAGCTAATGTGACCTACTAACAGAGAGCACAGAGTTCCACGGAAAGGGAGACTCCTTTGCTGAATTCCTCTTTTAAAGCTGGGAAACCCTACCGTACTAATTCATTTTCAAGTTTGTCATACAATATCACTTTTTACTTCTAGTATATGGGAAGAGACGTCACTCAAATGCCTTGCTGTTGAAGAATGGTCACTTTGTACAACTCATAAAACAAGGCACTGACAAGAGGCCTCTAAACCCCAAAGAACCATTTATTGCTAATGACAAATGCACATGTACACAGCATGCCTGCGTGCACACACACAGACACAAGAACATGCATGCACACACAAACACACATACACAGACACCCTTCCCAAGCATGGTAATGGTACCCATAGGCCTCCAATAAGAATGTGATAAGTAACTTTAAACAAATAATTCTGAAAAATAAAAATTCAAAATAGTATTGACTACACCTCAAAAACTAATATGAGAGGTTCTAGGGATAAGATCACATCACATCCAAGTGAAAAGTAAGAAGTACACATTTCCTGGTCTCTGTGACCAAGAGTGATGAGAAACAACAACAACAACAACAATAACAACAACAACAACAACAACAACCACTTTCCTGAGAGAAAACAAACACGATGATACCAAGAAAGCATACCACTGATTGAACAGAGCTCTTGTAAGTATCCATTTTTCTAGTTCCCTTACTATAAATAATAGCTTCCACTCCCTCATAAGGCTTACAATAAAAGCATTTTTTGCATAAAAAAGCCATTCCAACAACTGTTGTAGGTGTGGTAGCCCATCCCTGTAATCTAGCAGTCAGATAGCTGGGGGAAGAGGATTATGTATTTAAAGCCAGGCTTGGCCATGCAGCAAAAGTTGGTCTAATCAGTTAATCAATCAATCATCAATCAATCAATCAATCAATCATCAATAAATGGACTCTTTAAAATCACTGCCTAAAACTTGGGAATGATGCACAAGGAAGAAATTACATCTCAAGTAAATTATTCTGTCAGTCAGTTACAATAGAAGCAATGAAGAAGACTTTGTTTTTAACCTCTGTTTATTAAATAAATGAAGAAACACTTGGAGAAATGCAAACACATATAGGTACCAGCTGAAGTCTGTATGCAGTGAAATTCATACTCGGACTGATGATGGTGAATGCTGTTTTGAGCATGCTCAGCAATCTGTGCCACTGTCGCTACATCAGACGGAATGGAAGGCTACAGCAGTCTCCCTAGTGTGAGCATTCTGTGGCTGTCTCAAGGAGCTCTGCTAACAAAGGGGTCATCCTAACTGACAGGAACCAGTAACTATAGGAACTCAGCCTCCTTTTTCTGTGCTCTGTCTGCTTTTCTTCATGAGTGAGGAAACTCTATTTTTATAGTGGCACACAGTTCCCAACCATGAATTCCAAGGCTGGGACCTTTGACTTTGCACATGTGAGCCCTGGGATACTCTACCGTGCTCAGATGTCCAGAAGGCAGCGTCTGATTCATCAGTGTGCAGTCTTTCCCTTGACTTTTGCCCTCTCATTTGGCACTGTCCTGCTGGTTCTTCGCTTTTGCAAATTTTAACTTCTTACTTGTGCTCTGTGACCTTTCATTTGACCTGTGATCTCCTAAATTTTGAAATCTCATGCATGTAGTTGAGGAGCGAGTAAACAAAACATGGATGAAGCTCTTACTGAATTAAGTCTGAGTGGACAGAACACAGAACCACACACTTCAAGGTTTCACCATGTGACAATGTGACAGCTACACCGAGGAAAGGTGAAGAGCAGAAAATTATGAGATTAGGATATGTCAAATCTTCTAAGATTCAGGTTAAGACCTCTGACAACAGTTCTCTCGTCTGATGACATTAAAAATTTACCAAGTTCTAGTTAAAAGTGGAACCTCTTTAAAGCATCTAATGCTGAAATGTACCATTTTGTCATTGAATATGAGAATTAGAGACTTTTCCTAAGTAGATATCAGATGACTCAGTCTAGATAAACATTGTGTGCTCACTGAAGGCTGCAGTGTAAATCGTGTCTGAATGCTGTCTTACCACCACATCCCCAACCCCACAGCAGTCCTCCATTATCTTCATGGCGTTAGTCACCATGTCTAGTACTCTTTCTTTGTTATTGTGCAGTTTGTCTGTCCCCAATAGAAAAGAGGTGTCATGAGACCAAAGAATCTATCTTCGATGCTGTGCCCTTACTACCCCAAAGAACATCTACCATCTACCCACTTGTAGAGAGAACATTTTCAAAGAAAAAAAAACCAGTCATCATAAATCACTTCCAGACCATAACGGCAAATATTGACCACCAATCTGAATGTGTGAAATGACTATAATATAATATAATGTTATAACTGCAGGTTGACATTTTTAAAAGTTCTTTGCCCCTTCAAATTTATCCTGGAGTCTTCTTTATTGACACTTAACTTTGTGTTTCTAACTTTTTATCACCATAGTCTTCCAACACTAACAACTTCCTCAAATATCTCTTAAATTCATAAATGTTGGTAGTATCTGCAAGAGTCAGATATGGCACTGAGTTCAGATCCAAGTTAGCACTCTGGCCAATACAGCCATCTTTCTCTCGGTCCAGAGTCATACGTTAGGAACCTAGCATCACAGGGCTATGAAAAATGTTCACTGTACCACGAGAAAAGGCATGGAAAGCTACTACCTTAAAATGGCCACAACAATTTTACACTCAGATGAAGTCATACTGACATTATTACACACTTCAGATAAAGGTATGAAACCCAGAAGGAACCAACAATCTCAAATGCATCGTGCATGAAGTAGTTATTAAATAAAACAACTTGGAAATAATGTCTTGCCGAAATCTCATCTGAACTCTGGTCTAAGAGTTTGATTAAGACACAGTGCTTATGGTAAAAACTACGTCTGGTCAGAGGCTACTTTCTTTTAAGTAAGATCTTTTATAGAATTTGGCTAAGGATATTTCAGTTTAAATATTAATGGTGGCACACTGACATCTAAGAATATCTACAGCTATTACTTAATAATGTGTTTAACAAAAATTATAAACTATCATGTTAAAACTTAATATGATTGATTCTATAAAGTTTTAGTGCCAATAAATACCAAGAATAACTTGTTCTTATTTAAATCTACCTAATGCATTACATTTTCATCATAGAAGATTTGTAGCAAGGATCTACAATAAAAAGATAAATACTATATATTTTTAAAAAACATGTTTGTCTTTTACAGGTTCTAAAATACTGGAAGAAGTGTTAGACATGAGTCTCTATGAGAATGAAAAATAAACTAAATTTAAAAACCAGCATTTTCTGACTTCCTCATGCTCAGTTAAGTAAGTGCTTGAAAGTTGGGCTAAAGTTTGAGGGTTTTGTTTTTTTTCTCATTTAATCCAAGGCAATTCATTTTTTCTTAACGGTAATCAAAACAGTCAGACATGGTACACATCATTCAGTTGGAGGAGAATTATGTCTGTGGTTTATTTAAATAGCATAATACCAATAAGGAAAACTTTAAAGAATATTAGAGCATTTGAAATATATAGAGAAATAAAAATGACAGCACAAAAATATAAAAGAAAATTAAGTACAGGAATTGTTTTGTGGAGACCACTGATGTATTGGGCATGCTAACAATATAACATGCAAGGAATACAATCCGATTAACAAGCTTCCAGGAGGAATAGCACAAAAAAAGTCCCATGGTGAGAAACTAGTAACTATTTAAGAAAATATATTTGTGTGTTTTAAGCAAGATTTTATTATGAAATTCTGGAAATGCAGGTAAAAATAGTTTAAAACCTTAAAGAGATATTTACATATTTTGTGTCTAGAATAAAATGATGAAGTTAGTCTTTTTGAGTCTTAGCCTACCCTGGTCTGGTAATATACTACAAGAAATTGTATTTTGTAATGAAAGGTTAAAAAAAATGACCAGTTAAAATTTTAAACTGCTAGGAAATTAATAACAAATAGTTATGGATCCTGTAAACGTATGCACAAACGTGGAGGAGAAATAGGACAGAGTACTGAAATCTATTTGTGCTGCTATAACAAAGCCCAGACTTACAACTAAACAAAGCATGGTTTTCTGGCTTTACTTACGCTTTAGGTAGATGCTTTTATAGCAAGAACTCAACTACCGAAGTTCATTTCCTGCCTTTAATTCTAAACGAGCAATTTGCTGATAATTTCCTGTCTACATTTTCATAAAGTAGGACTGGCTGAGCTTAATGTTTCAATGACCAAATAAACTCCGGCAAGCAGAGTTGAGGAAGCGAGATAACTATCTGGAAACTCATCTCATGATTATAAAATTTCTAAATACTATTTACCTCCCCCCCCCACCACACACAAATGATTGAAAATATTCTGAAGGCCTTAATGGTTACTTCTTTGGCTCCCCCAAACAAACAGAGCATCATGGCTTTGTCTCAATGGGCCCAGAACAACTAAAGTCAAGGGTATGAATCCACTGAACTGTGAACCATTCCAGATAAATGAGGGAGAGATAGCCCCAAGCTTGGTTTCAACCAGTCCCCAATTTGGACCCAACATTTTTTTTATGTTTATTATTATTTTGCCTGAGTTAGAAGTTTACTTAATTTGAACTCTTTATAGATCGTACCTATGTAGTCATGTGTATCCACCCTTTAGAGTTAAAAATAAAGTAGAATATCACTATAAAGCACCCATCTGAAACCTAAATTGGGGTGTCAATTAAAGATGAAGAACGACTTGTTATTATTGCCTTAATGTGGAGCACCCTCTTTGTCCCATTGAGATGCGATCATTTTCCGTCTGAAATCCATTACGGCATCTGCAGAAGGCTTAGGAAGTTTACACTCACCAAGGCTCAGAAGAGGGCCTGGTCATAAAGTCCACCAACTGTGGGGACAACTGAGCACACTTCAACAAGTGCAAGCTTGTAGCATTGCCCACTTCCAGGTGCCAGCCAGGGGTGCAAGAAAAGACAGATACTAATTACAAAGGGGGGGGCGCTTTTACTAGGCAGCTTTAAGGGCCACAGATGAGCCCAGATCCCCTATTTTATTATCTACTGTACACTGAACTAATGTTTTCTCCTGTGAGAGAGGCTCAAACGGTAAGCACAGATCGCACAATGAAACTGTAATACTCTCCCCGTGTGGACCTGGATTATTTCAGCCACCAGCAATGTGAGTAGCTGCAGGTGTTACACTAAATAAAGTAATATAAAGTGTCTAAATTGCAAGGGTGGAAGTATTGCTCAAGCCCCCTGTCTGCTTTTTATTAACAGTCGGATTCCTTACTATCAGCAGCCACCACCGCCTCTACCCTGTTATTCAGCAACAATATTTTGATAGGCAAAGATCTATTAAAAATCACTGTTGATATTTTGTGACCATAGTCATTTCAGAGTTGAATAAGCATTCAATCTTCTCACAGAAGGGGAGAACGTAAACTTGTGATTCAGGAAAAGAGGAAGCCAGAGGTTACAGAGGTGCAGAGGCCACGCAGAATGAAACAGACCCCCTCCATCAAGTCGAAAACTTGGCAGCCTAACTAGAAACAGACCAACCCTAAATCTTAAGGTTCAGGAGCTCTTAGGAACATAATTAACTGAAATAAAACTAATATTCCCGTGTTGAGTTTCACCTTAACAGACATCAGCAGCTCCAAGAAACCACACCAGGGACTCGAAGAAGTCGGAATGAGAAAGTGCATGCCTTGTTTGGGGGATGTGTCTTTTGGTAGGAGGAAGCCTTCTCGAATACATCCACCAAGTTTCTGGAGTAGAAAAAAGCTGTGCGCACAAAGAGAGCTGTCAAGTTTACCTCCTCTTTCTACCAGGAGGCAATCAGTGCGCAGGGGAGGTGTGGATCACTCATTCGAAATTTCAGACAGAGGAGGACTCAAGATGTCCACTGCATCTGTTCTTAAGAAAGGAAACCATAATATCCAGGGGGGGAGGGAAATGTCCAACAGGAAATGTCTGACCAATGTTACATCAGAAGATATCAAAAGAATTTTACTTTGGCTCATTCACCGCATCAAGTCAGGACATTCTTGATTTTTTTACAATCACTGAGCTCCTACAAAATGAATTAAGAAAAAAAAATTAGTGATATCAAAATGTTTCTAAAAGTTTCCAATGTCTGAAGTAGAAGTGGGGGGAAACACTTCTCTCTTAGGAAGAAACTCAGCGTTGTTAGTTCTGAGGGACTAGATAAACACCATCAGTATCTGTGGACAGCATTCAGGAAATTCCATTTATCTAATGAGCTGTTGGCGACCTAAGTGGTGTTTCAGCCCCCACCCCACCCCCATTGTGCCCACAGGCTTCTCTTGCAGGAATTTTTATGCTGTTTTGCAGCAGATAGTGTATTTAGAAATAAAGAGGAGACTCAAAAGGGTTTCCTCTTTTTCTTTAAATTGATGTCATTTGTAACTCAGCCCAGGAAGTCCACAAATTCAGTCTCTAACTGGGAGGATTCTTGTCACAGGACTGCCTGGGGCCATCAGCCCTGGTTTCTTTCTTTCTTTTTCTTTCCTTTTTTCTTTTCTTTTTTTTTTTTAAACAAGCCTTTCTTTTAACACTTAACACCAGGGATGATTTAACAGAAAGTGTCTCAAGTATGAGCTACAGCCCCCTTAGACTCTACCCAAACAAAGGTACTAATGTGTGGTCAGTTTCTTGGCAGCCCCACACTCCGCTGATAACGTTCCTGCTTGGTATTCTCCAAGGAGTCGGCTGCTGGAAGCTGCTCGAACCTCATCCCTTGCTGCTCCGGGTGCGGGCGATGCTCCGACTGCGCGGCGCCAACCACAACATGCTACCCACCGTGAGAGAGCAGGACGCGGGCCGCTCTAGTCAGGACTTATCGTCTATCATACTGATTGACGAAACCAAGAGTGAGCAGAAAAAATAAACACGAACAGAGGCTGCAGTGTATGAGCCCCGTCAGCTGGGAGTTTTAGTATTTGGCCTTGGCGATCGTACTCTCCTGGTAGGTTATCTTTCCCTTGTGCTATCATTTATCATAACTTTGAGGGCCAGGGGGAGAAACAAACCTTGGACTTTCTATTGGTTGCATTCAGTAGACTGCTTTCTTTTTAGTCCCCCCACCCCTTGGCACTCTTCCCTTCCCCCCAACGTAATAATCCCATCCTTTTAGATGCTCCCCGAAGAACAGCGGTGAAATGAAATCAAACATGGCTCTTCTCTTCTACTCCTGCTCCACATAGATCATTGCAAGTAATTAACCTTTGTTAGTCCATCAAATCCAGAATGCAAACGTGCGTGTAGGTTTACTTCAGTCGGGCCCAATAATAAATCTGCACCCCTGACAACGGGGCCCAGTTAAGCATTCTGGATGTTGTTCAGTCACTTGGTAGCTGGTATCTTCCTTCTTAAGTAATGGCATTTGACTCCTTCATGCACAGACCATGTTTCGTACTGGCCTTGACAGCCATTATAAAGTACCCCCCAAGTGTGAGTAACAAAGATGATTTGTATGTGGCTCACACTCCTCCTGGGTTCTAATGGCTTTCTCATTCCAGTCCAGAAACATGGAACACAGGGTAGCTGGTTAAAGCTGATACAAGCATTTCTTCTCTCAGCAGGCTATTCTTGCATAACCATTTATTTTGCCGAGTTTTAAAGTGCCTGAAGGATTTAATTATGTACATAGACAACCCTTATAAACTCTATTCTAGGGTTTTTATTGACTTTTGTGCTGGGCAGCTCTTAGGCATTTCAATTAAGTGTTTTTATAAGAAAAACTACAATATTGTAAAAAAAAAATTCTTTATAGATATTCCCAAGCAGGTTTGGTCTCCCATCTGATTGAATAAACCATTTAATTGACAAAAAAAGTTACAGGCTAGTTTGAGGCTTCGCTTTTTGATTTTGGGGTTTATTTTGGGAGAATATAGGGTCAAATATCACACAGGTATGGGGAAATGAACCTACCAATACCAGTGGAATGACATTCAGGAAGCATGGCAAGATTACTTTGAAAAAATTCTTGAAACCTCCCAAGGCTACCTGTTACTAGGAGTCTAAGCTCAGGAGAGTGAAGACCCAACTGTGAGATTTTGTGTGTCCTCCTTAACAAGTGCAGAATAATATATTGCCAAATTCATTTAGAGCACAGTCTGACGGGCCAACCCCTCCAACGTCTGCAGGAGACCCCAAAGCCGCCTTTGTCTGCCGTCTTCAATTGCAGGGCTCAAGTATTTACAAGACTTCTGCAAACCTGCCTTCATTATGATGTGGGATATTTCAGTCCCAGCAGGTGGCCAACAGGAGACCAGACCTGCCCATGAAATATGTAATACTTTTTCATATACTTTAACCAGAACTGTGCCCTCCACAACTCTCCCAACTGTTAATTTCCCTTTCTCCACTTAATCTCCTCAGCAAGTCATGAGCTTGCATTAAAATCTACCTAAAACATTTCACCCACAGGCAATGTAATTCTGAAACAAGCAACCAGCATTTCACAGCTCTGGATAATAGATTAATTTGAACCTAATGTTGCTGTCGTTTACTGCCCCAAATGTTCTGGTGTAGACATAGCCTTGGGGCATGGTGCTGTGGCATGCACCACTGTGGGAGCCGGAGCTACAGTTGGCTTAACATCTGTGCATCACATTTGCCATGCGCCTCATTATCCTGCGCCCCACTGTGCCTACCTGTCCCCCTCAGCTTCTTAGCCACAGGCGATCAAAAATTTTCCCCCGCCAACTAAGAATCTTTGTTCTCTTTCTCACTTACTAAATTTTTGTAAGACCTCTGCACCCAAGCCCTGGGGATTCAGTCCATGTGAACAGCTCAGGCCCTTTAAATTCTTAGTTCTCCATTAGGGACAGGAAAATTAGAGTGTTGGGTTTCTGAAGCCATTGCGGAAGCCGGACCATTTGTAGAACTCTGCAGCTGAACTGGGGTACTGAATAAAGCCTGGCCTTGCTGGTTCTGACTTGGATAAGTTGGGTTAGCGTTAGTTATCTGCAAATGATGAAAAAGAATCTTTCCCATGCTGGAGTGAGGAGAGAAGAGAACATGAAATGCAGTCATGGAAAAACAGGATTGTTATACCAAAAGTTAAAATAAAATATCTTCAACTGTGTATGGAGCCAACATTTCAGAGTTCACTGCCACAGACAGTATATAGACAGACAAACAGATATAACACTCTCACTCACAGAGATAACTAAAAACCAAGGTTTAAAAAATATGTTTAGAGTAAATAGGCCAAACAGCTGCTTAAATCTGTATCTTGCTTAAGCAATAAAAGAAAGGATTTTCAGCAACCGTTTAATGAGAGAAAAAACAAAGGTTTGGTTCCTTAAAATAATTTAAGTATGCAAAACAAAAACAAAAAAATTGTTACTAATATTATAAAACATAGGCATTAGTCACAATTAAATATGTAAAAAGCAACATAATGGTTCCACTAGCATTAACTGAGGGATGCCAACCATCCTTGATACTCTAGATACAAAACAAAATTCTCAGAGGAGCCAGTTTCCAAAAGGCCAATGCTATGATTAACGAGTTTTCATTATCGGTATACTATATTTGACATGCTGGATTTAAGTGAAACATTTAATGTCCTTCAAATCACTTAACTGTATGATAGAGAAGTATTTTGTTGTAGATGAAAGGATTCTCTTTTCAATGAGTCTCTCCATAGAGATAATCATTTAAAAAAACTAAATAAGATTCAGATAATTCCCACAAACCATGATTGGGATGTTTAACCCCCAGAAGAGAACAAAATTGGAGTTTGGAGAGAATTATTCTTAAACTTTTCCCATGTAAAGCACAGTCCGCTCCAGAAACTGGATTGGATTTCCATACTTCACCATAATCCCCACCGTCTACATGGTGCAGAGTATGGACTCGTGCGTGTTTCATTATATGCTTGAATTCATTTACCCTATATGGAATTTGTTACCTTTACAATAAAAAAGTCGCTGTTCATTATTGAGAGTGGACAGACGGAACATGTTCAACTTGAGACATCAATAAGAAGAGAGAGGAAACTCAGAGCCCATGTGGCATAGCCTCCTCCATCTGGAGTTCCCCGCTTGTCTGCCAAGACATTTTTTTCCAAATAAAAGTCAACATTTCTCTTTGGAGTAAATGGAACCTTCTCTTAGATATTGACCCTGATTCTGATTTATATGTAACAAGCAAGAACACAATGAAACTCTATTTTCTGAGGCTAATCCATATCAGAATAGAAAGTTTTGAGGCTAATTTGGAAAAAAAAAGAACTATTCTTTTCTTAGAAGTATTGTCAGATAAACAAAATAGTTCTTGCTTTGATGGGTCATTGAAGACAATTGGGTAAGCTATTTTATCTTTTCAGAAAATCATTGAAAATTCTATAATATGAAATTGGACCATAACGTGGCTGGTGATTTCAAGTGGGGTTACTATGCTTCCCAAACTCTAAAATTCAACAGATGAAGTCAGATATCTAAAGGATAAATAAGGCTGTGCCCACAGTTCCATTCCAAACTGCAGCTACTAGACCAGACATAATTTCAAGAACTAAATTTAAAACATGTTCAGCTATTTCATTGAAGTACTTTGTCTGTCTTAGAACTGGCTAGGGAATTCACATTCCCAGCTAGGCTCTCTTTTAATAGTTGATCACTCCAAGAAAAAGAACTGTGTGTTCTCTCACATTATCATAGAGCCTGAATCAGCAAACCCAATAACAAGTGAAGAACCACCTCGATAGTTTTTATAAAATGAGGTATTTAATGGAAAGAACAATAGAGTAAGAACAGACAAAGTACTTCAATGAAATAGTAGAACATGTCTGAATTCATAGCAATCTAAGCATTTACTAAACAATTCCTACTCTTGATTCCAAAGGACTTTTTAAAAACCTAGAATCCACTAATCAACATTCAGTCTGAATCTTTGAACACCAAGACCATGTCTACACGCACGCACACACACACACACACAATACTTTGATCGAAATGTAGAAGGTGAGGAGTGCACCGCAGTGAATGAGCCACCAGAGACTTGGGTACAGTCTCTAGTATAGCATAAACTGAGCATGGTGGCAGTCCCAGCACTTGTCTGCAATTCCAGCACTCAGGAGGTATAAAGGGAGGAAGATGAGAAGTACAAGCTCAAAACCAAGAAAAACACGGCAAAATCAGATTGAACTGGATCCTGGGTCAATACAACATGAGTTGGGTAACTTTTGCCAAACTACTCAATCTCCTCGACTCTGAAAATAAAATCATCATACTCCATAACCCATAGACTCCTTCTAAAGATTAACTATGATAATGTGTTTAAGGGTTAGGATAATAATTAGTACCGTGTAAAATGCATTAGCTATTTTTTATATAAGCATCTGAAAAGTATAAACTTAAGCTTTATCACAACATTAATATTTTCTGTGGAAATCAACTCAAATCAATCAATCTGAATCTCAATGGATAATCAAAATTTGTACCTGAAAGTGACAACCATTGATGAAGTCATTCGAGTTCAGCAATTGGGTGGCCCCAGTTTTCTGGTCATTTCACTAAGTCTTCCTAAGGGAAAAGCTTAGTTTGATGGTTTCCATACAGTCGGTGCTTTATTATCAAACAAAACAAAGAACTTCCCAACCTACCTCTCAGTTTGCTTTGCATAAATTCTTAGAGTAACATTGCACACGGGGGATGTATTATGTTTGGGGATAAATTATGACTTGTGAAAATAAGTATGATCATATCTTACTTCTTACCACCTTAGAGTTGGTATTTATTTGGAGACTAGACATATAAAATTATTAAAATAAGACCAATTAGATAGACCATGGAGTCAGTTGACTAGTATCCTAAATGATGAAATAGAAAATGAGATAGCGATGGCATGCATGCACTGAGAAAGGTCATATGGCAAGGGCATAGTATGAAGCAGGTGCTCTTCAAGCCAAGGAGAGAAGCTTCACAAGAGACCTTGGTTAAGCTACAAGGTCTACAGCTGCTCACTATAGCAGCACTGCCCAGCCAATACAAGGAGTTCTCTATTCATTTGTGCAGGCCCAGGCTTCCTTCTCTGTCTGTCTGTCTGTCTGTCTGTCTGTCTGTCTCTCTCTCTCTCTCTCCTTAATGCCTTTTTTCATTTTTTTTCGTGTCTCAAAGCCAACAAAACAGAGATTCCTTAGGCTGAGAATTAACCAAAGTCCTTCTGTTTACCTAACACTTACCATGTAATTGGCATAATTCTTGAATTAATGAGTGAATAAATGAATGGGAGGAAAAAAACCTGACTACCAAGTCAATGAATAATAACTACGTACAGAAAATGGGAGAGAAGTACAACAAGGTGACCCAGCAGGAAAAAGTAATTTCTGTGTAAGTCTGAAGACCTGAATCTCATACCCAGAAGCCAGCAGAGGAGAACCCACTCCCAAAAGTTTAACTCTGGCCTCTGCATGAATGCCATGGTACATGCGTGCGCGCACACACACACACACACACACACACACACGCACATAAATAATAATGAATAAAATAAAAATCAATTTTTTAAAAGTAGAGGGAGAATTTACCCCTACACAGAACCACTCTGACCTCCTATGTTCTGGTCCTGGGCATCTAGTGTCATTGATCGACAAGTGTGCCTACAGAAATCCCTGTAGCAAAACCAGATTAATAGGCGATTCCACGATTTCTGCACTATATGAACAATTCTATCAACGAAACAAGAAAATATTGTTTGTCTAAGTTCTGTCAATCTACCTTGCCCCCCAACCCTGTGCAGAGGCATGGCTACTCTTATTCAGGCCAGTCGCATCTTTCCTACTTTGGGGACTTAAAAAGGTGTTACTGAGATTTGCATACCTATTCTAATACGCCAAAGAACTTTTAAAAACTGCAATCCCTAAATAACCTTGGTTAAATGGAGTCATGTGGTCATAAAACGTAATAAAATCTAGGCTCTAATGATACTGGATTATGGAACTGTTGATATGCCCGAGTATCTAGGCATAATGGCTGAGAATGTAGTTTGAAGGTCAAATGTGAACCCTAGCACGCCACACCAGCACTGTGGGCAGCTGGAGTCCTATCACTGATCCAAGGCACCAAGAGTCAGGAGGTGGTTCTCAGGGGTTCCTGCTAATGAAAGAACCATGAATTAGGATAAGCTGACCAATTTAAATCTCACGCATTCGCTTCCCATAACCTATGGAGCTGAATTCACAAAGCCTGGTTCAAGAATTATTTTTAAAATCCAAGAAAGCATCATGAGCCGATGTCTCACTTTTTATTGACTTAGGCTCTGCATATGATTAAGCACAAACTTGCAAAGAATTATCCACAGTACCAACCCAGTGGAGCTGTTCTTAAACTTGCAGGAGCCGGGACTATTTGGAAGGGAAGTCGGGGCTGGCGACCTGAAGCCCACTCCCCTGGGTCAGTGCATGCTGGGAGGGGAAATGAGCTCCCGAGCAGACAATTTTCAGCATCACTGGTTTTACTTTCTTTACCAGGCCTCATGAAAACACACTGACAAAACAAAGGACACAAAATTAATGACCCATGCATTTTGTCAATTGACTCTTAGTAGCCGTGGCCAGTTCACCTTCGTTTTTCTGTTCGCATTGAACATGTAGCCCAAGGCATTGGTTAAGGTTCACTTAAGAATTCTTCAGAGGCTTCACTTGCTTTCCATTAATTTGTTAACTGTACCTTCTCCTGCCTGCTAAGGAGCCCGTATACCAAAGGCAGACCTTCATGCAAAATTTTACAAAACAAAAAGCATGTATTTGACTAACAGGCCTTCTTCTTTTTCTTCTACTTCCTTTTTTTTTCCTTTTTTGCCTCTTTAGTCATTATCTCCTAATCTCAAATACTAAGGTATGCAATAGGAACATCATATTTTACTAGCATTGAAAATATACTTAAATGTGGATTTCTCAGAAACTCAAGTGTCAATTCTCAGCTAATTACTTTGGTGAATAATCACTTTCTATTCGTTCCTTCGGTTTTTTAAGAAGCTTTCTGATGACAAGCAATCTGAGTAAGTATGAAATGTGGCTAATGACTAAAATTGAAGGTTTGACAAGCAATATGAATTGCCTCAAAGGTATACAACTGACTTAGCATTGTGTATCTATTCAAAGATTATGCCATATTTAAGATACTAACTTTTGTACTTTCTAGTCCATAATGGACACTTTGATAATAGAATAATTTTGTTCTGTCACCCAATGGCCACAAAGAAAGTTTGTCTTCATGTGGGAAGCAGCATGTCATGATGCCGTTCAATAGGTGGTAGCAAAGGAGAGGGTGCCATTGGCTCCGGTTACCAACTCCTCTTTATCAATAGGATGGCAATGTTGGGGTGCCATGACTACACATCAGTCAGATCTCTCAGGATTTCCACTATAAACCCTTGATTTTTAAGGTTTTATAATTCAGCTATAAAGCTTTACTTTAGAAAGGGTTGACAAGGTAGTCTTAGCCAGGGAGTTTATCAAATTGAACAAATCTTTGTTTAGGTATCTCTCAGTACCATGTGCCAAAGTCTGCTCCCAGATAGGCATGCCAAGCTAAAACAACTTCGGCTCCAAAGGGCTCTTTTTTTTCTTCTTCTTAAGAGTGCTTCACAAGAGCCTCACTCATTCCTGTTTCAGAAGTTGCCAGAGCCCTGCTCATATCCTGTGCAGCCCAGCAGGAGAGAAGCCACATCATATGAGACCCTGTTGGACACACAAATGAAGTCCTAGCCAAGTGTCTCCAGCATGGAGTGTAGACAGCACCACAGAAAACCTCGGACCTCTTGAGTATATACCTAACCAAAGTGAGACACATCTTCCGACTGCCCAGAAAATCAAGTGGGACTCGTTCACCAAAGCTTTTCACATATGGAACATGTATATGCTTCAAGGAAGTTCCCATTATTCAGAACTTGCTGCTTCTTTGTCTTCAGCGAAATAGATGGAATGAAACTCAACTTCAACTCATATCTACTGCTTATTTCATAGCTGTCCCATAGCTTGCAGACACACATTTACTTACAGATTGTGATGTAAGAGATACACATGAAGTTGCTCTTGATCAGAACTAGACATACAATAACTCTAACCAAATATAAAATTATCCATGTATAAAATACAAATAATTTAAAAGAACTAGCTTTGGGCAAGATGAGGTAGCAATTTACTTTTAAAACCAGCCTGTTAAAATACTTCCATCAAACCTCCGTCCATACTCACAAAAGCTTTGACTTATTATCTTTGAAAACTATAAATCAATTGGATGGAAAATTTTTACAAAATGAGTTTTAAGTTTTGAGAAAAGGAAGAAGTACGAGATCAAAGGAGATCATAAGAGTACACATGCTAGGTATCAGAAGGCAGCAGAGACAAGGCGTCTGAGAGAGGGGAAAACAGGCAGTTGGGGGCCAGTAAAGCGGCTCAAGGGCTAAAGTGCTAGACACTCAAGCTTGATGACCTCAGCTTGATCCCCAGAACTCAAGGCAGAAGAAAATTAGCTGTGGAAAGTTGTTCTCTGACTTCCACACCTACACTAGGGCCTCTGTCTCTCTGTCTCTCTCTCCCCTCTCTCTCTATCTCTCTGTCTCTCCTCTCTCTCTTTCTCTGTCTGTCTGTCTGTCACTCTCTCTCTCTCTCACACACACACACATACACACACAGACACACAAATAATAATGATCAAAGTCATTGTTTTAAAAAAGCACAAGCACAAACAAAATGGTATACTGTCATATAGCAACATATAAAAATAAAAATATCATTTAAATAGTCAAACTTTTTAGTAAAATATATTTGCTTAAACATTTATAATATTATAAACCCTTATTCACATAATACCCACTGGATTTCTTCATACTACCCACTTGGAAATTTTATCTCAGCACAGCTGCTGACAAAGAGCGGAGCTCTAAGCTTATTCCATGAGCTCGCTGGCTCTCAGCACCCCTCGGAGAGGATACACAGCAAATCCAGGTGCCATCCATGGTCCTAGAAAAGCCTCATCAAAGGCTTCTATAGTTGTCAGGCTAGCGGATGGCTAACGCCAGGTATGGTTTGCATTTGTTCAGTGTCTTAATCTAGTCTCAAACTTTGGATTTGGCAAAACTAAAACCACATTTTGCCAAATACTTTCCTCTTAATTTCTAAGCCCATGTGTATTTTCAGTGAAATTTAATCCATATGTTTCTTATTCTTTTATACTTAACTCATCAAATATTTTTCTGTAAGAGCCATTTGACATTCAAAAGCTTGATCTCTCTGTCTGTCTGTCTGTCTGTCTTTCTCTCTCTCCTCTCTCTCTCTCTCTCTCTCTCTTTCTCTCTCTCAGAGACATTTAGCTCTTAAGAAAATAACTGGAGGTCCTTAGCTTCTCCTTCAGATAGGAAACTGTTTTCTGCCAAGTACCTCGGAATGGGAATATGAACACTGCGTGTTAATCCCATGCCAAAGGGACTGAATTTGATTGGAAATTTTAACTACACAAAAGCGCCCACTCTTTCTTAAAGTGGTTTCCAGAATATGTTTGTACCTAGAAAATGACGGATTGTTTTCAATTGAATACCATGAGCCTGCTAATGCTACCAGTAAGAGGAGCGAGGCAATTTTCTTCAGCATTTAACACACGTGACTCTCAGCAGACCCACTTTTGCTTATTTCCCCCCTAAGTTATGAGACTTCATTTTATAAACATCATTTGGGATGTATAGCAATAAAAATATATTATCAGGAGCTTAGAGTTCCATGCTTTATGGAAACCTTGCAAGAATTTACACAATATGCATTTATTAATACTTTTACATTTGTTATGAGATATATATTAAAACATACTTCCTAGTGTTTTCTGATTTTGTGTATTTTTAGAATAATTTTCTGGGAAGAAAATAGAAACAATGACATTTCTTGACATGAATTAACCATCTTAATGGCAGCATATAAAGTCAGCATAAACACAGAATGAACCCTTAGAACAAGTAAATTATCCAGTCTACTCGCATTTTGTAGTTCTTTGTACACAAGTGATACTTAACACATTTTGGCTTGAGGTAGGTACTCAACCTGTCCTTATTTGATTATGCTAGGGTCAGTAGTATACATTATGAGGCATATTGTGATTACCTAAAAAAATGAATAGCAATTCTTATAAAATAAGGCTTTCTTGTCAATGTCATTTTCATTAATTTTTTTTCTCATTAAACTATTTAGTGTGATCTTTCAGTCAACTTAGGGTCTCTGTCTTATCATGCCTGTGACATACAACTTATAGCATAGGGTTTCAGAACAGGAAAGAAAAAGTTATAGTTAAGCCTGTAGTCAACTGGGATGTTGTCGAGAATTAAGTGGAAAGCTGAGGTGTGAGGCCCTACAATCCTATATAAACTCCTTTCCAGACAGTAGCACAGGAGCAAATATCACAAATTTGACCCCCAACCAGGGAACTGAGTTTGGTTTTGTCCAGCTTCATTGGCTGAGAATCCCAAGCCAAACGATATCCCAATAGTCTTTTCTACTTTAAGTAGCCAACACTACCTCGTTCATTGAACAAAGAGATAATGGTATCCTCCCAGGGAGAGTTACTGCCATCTGGAATCTTCTCTTTTGGTGGTTCTGCAACCTCAACAACTCATTAACTCACAGGAGAAGACTCACTTGTTTTTGTATAATTTTTATATTAAGAAAACACATCAGACAACAATTTCCCCTATGGTTGTTACTGTGTTCATTTGTGTGCCCACCCGTGTGGATGGCACACGATAACTCCTGATATTGTCCATCTTGATTTTTGAGACAAGATCTCTGACTGGCCAGAAACTTCCCAAGTGTTCTAAGCTGGGCATCCAGGGAGCCCAGAGATCAACCTGTATCCATCCCCCAGGACCGGCATTGGAAGCACAACCCCTGTTCCTGCGCTTCATGGTTTTGTTTGTTTGTTTATTTTGTTGCTTTTTGTCATCGTTGCTGTTTTGTTTGTATATGTGGTCTGGAGGCTCAAATGCAGGCCCTCATGTTTGTAAAGCCAGCCCTTTATTTGCTCAGCACCTCCACAGTCCAATGTTTCTATGTCAGACAATCAACATTGTTCACAACAAATTCTGTTCTTAATAAAATTACACTACTATTCTCCAATAACACCTACCATATGAGAAAAGAGAGAGGTTTTTTTTTTTCCAATTGTCAAAAAAGAAAACAAGGGAAAATGGGAAAGATTCCAGAAGACCCAAACTGCTTTAGGACAATAAAAATGCCAGAAGTGGTCAGGAAAGAACTAGTGAATAAATGGCACAGGCATGAGGCCAGAGAAAGATCTAGAAGTGACCTTGGAGTACACCTGCCCAGTCAGGAGTAGAGGCAAGGCCAGAATGGCCTCCTCTCACTGACATTTGCAGTGCTAACAGCAGGCCACGGAGCCAGGCCACGGTTTCCAGACTATTTCAATGTCCAGAAGTTGACTCAAGGAAAAGATGCGTCTAACTCTTTCATACTTGGATAATTCACCCAGAGTGGCACAGCTTCCCTTCACCTCACCTGTAATAGCCTTTGCAGTCAAGAGAGAAGCCGAAGTCTTAGGTAGGACAAGCAAAGAAGGCTGACACTGTAAGTACCCACGACACACAGCAGAGAAGCCTCTCATCTCAGTGACATTACAGTCTGGTGAACTTTCTACATTAGAGGCCTGCACCGCCTTTCCTAGACTCATAAACTCCATTAACCAATCAGAAAACAAAGGAAATAGTCACTTAGTGTCCTCTGTGTACCACACTGCCCTTTCTGAACACTTACACAGAGACCTTTGCACACTGGCAAATAGGGAAAGAAGATTCTTGGACGGAACAAAAATGCGGGGGCAAGATTAGTCCCGCTGACCATCCTCTTTTGTCTCTGTCTCCTCCCGAGGAAACTAGGCTAGGAAGCATGGGATACTTTGATGGAATTGCGAAACGACAGGAGAAGCTCACATAATCTGCTCTTAATTCATTATGACAGCCCAGATTTTACTAGTCAAGCTCATTCTAATCATCCAATGTTTGCATCAAAATGATGCACTGTTATGACAAGCATTTCAGAGGACTGACTCCTGTATTGTGGCACAGACGTGACAAATCTCCAGTTCCAGAAGACATCCAGCTGGGAAGACCACTTCAGCTGCCAAGAGAATGCTTCATCATCCCCACGTCGGGCTGAGCTCCGCAGCCACAGTCTCATCACTAATTTTATCCCCCTTTTTAAAGAACTGATATTATTTTTTTCCCTCAAGTGAGACTAAAGTTTTTACCCCAAAGGAATCTGTAAGCGGTCTCACTGGATAGGGGAAATGCGTTGTGCTCATAACAAGTCTTTGCTTTCTCAATGAGTTGACATATGAAAAAAAATGTAAATTTTTAAATTAATCCAAAGATATTTAACTTATTTTAAATATGCATTCTCTGATTTTTTTTTTGAGTTCTGTCAGAAAAGTCTTCAAAAAATACTTAGCTTCAACTAGTTTCAAATCAAACCAATATAAATAATGGCTAGAATTACCAACCTGCAGGGAATGTCATCCTAAATTTCCTGCCACGGGCTGTGTGACCATAAGCATGACGGGTGTATTTACTGGAGGCAGTATATACTGTATAATGTTCCTCGAAACCTCCTGTAACTAATGCAATACGATAACCACTCGGGTGGCTACTGTGACGTAAAGGATATATTACAATTTTGACCAATTCAAACAAGAGAAAAATCCTACAAAGCAGTAGAGCCTAATGGCCTTGGGCTCTAGACGAATACATTGCCTGTTCTCCTGAGAGTATATGTAAGTTATCCCAAGATGAGAACGGTTCTGAGGCATACACATCCTTCCAGAATCATGACATGATTTTTTTTCTTTTACCACTTTCTTCCAATAGTCCTTCCATGGAAACCATGCCTGTCACACAGGAATATAAGGAGAAAAAAAAAAAAAGCAAATCCAACAATGTGGATTTCCACCTGGACAAAGATGCAACAAGCCCCAGAGAGGACAGACTTCTCCCTGGGAGGTGCCAGGGCTTGGTACCAAAGTGTTTTGACTGGATCTAGCAGATAGGTTTAGCTATCAACAGAAAAAGATTTTATGCACAGGGCCAGTGAGAAGGCTCAGCAGGCAAAGGTGCATATTGTGCAAGTCTGACAACCTCTGCCTGATTCCAGACCTACTTTTCAAAAGTCAGATGTAGCAGAGAGCATGCACACTTGCAGTCTGACACACATGTGCAAGAAAGTAAGTGTGCACAGAAGAACAGACTGGACATTTGCAGATCAGATATTCTGGACTACACAGCATGGGGAGGAGAGAGAGAGACAGAGAGATAGTGTGTGTGTGTGTGTGTGTGTGTGTGTGTGTGTGTGTGTGTGTGTGTGTGAGAGAGAGAGAGAGAGAGGGGGGGGGGGGGAGAGGAAGAGGAGAGAGGAGAGAGAGAGATCATGCCTCAAAAAGCAGGTAGAAGGCAAAAAGCAATTTTTAAAAACTATCCTCATGCCTTCACAAGTGCACTGTGACAAGGAACAGCTCTCTCTGTCTCTGTCTGTCTGTCTGTCTGTCTGTCTGTCTGTCTGTCTCAGAAATTCAATACATGGAAGGGATGAGCACTCAGGCAGGAAAGATGAGAGTGTGTACTAAGGATTGCTGCTCTCACCTTCTGAAACCCTCTTCCCATGGGTTTGCTGATTCTGAAACTGAGGTCAAGATCTGTGACTTCCCAGCATCCTAGCCCTGGTGGAGCAGACCTAGAATCTTCTCCTGATTTTCAAGAGGCCAGGGTGCAGATTCTCTGGAAAAGAAAATCCTTGTGCAGCTAAGCTGAAGCTGATCAAACACGAGCAGCCTTAGGGCCCACTGCCAGGGGCACAGCCAGCACAGAGATCATGAACCAAGGAAAATGACTCACATGTGGGCCCAAACTGGGAAGTCAATTTTTAAAAAAATATTAGTTAGTTTTTAAAATATAATGAATGACTAGGATACCCATGAAGAAGGAGGACGAGCAATGACAGAGAAATAGAAATAGTCCGGGTCATGTACCTGTCTTTTGTTAATGTTACATACATTATAAACACCAACGACTGTCAAAAACATTTTAAGAGACAGGTCATCCCTTTTCACTTTTGTGAGTAACATTTGGGAATGGGATGAAAAATAATAATGGCCTCTGGGGAATGTTTAAGAATGAGGTCATTTGCATGTTTCTTCCAGAAAACATTGAGTGTATCCTTCTCCTCTGCCAGGATAATTTTAAATGGTTGGCACGAAAACTGAAAATCTCGGCAAAGGTTGGTCAGTCTCGTGGTGCTGCTCTATATCTATGTCAGTGTGACAGTTTGCTCTGTACAATGAAACTAGTCAACTAGTCAGACTTCATGTTTGTATCCAAGGCCTCATTGAAGAAAATCCCAGAGTTCTGGGTAGATCACTGTTTTATACTTTTAGATGGTAATTCTTCCAAAGTTACAGCCATAGCAACTCAACCAAGGAGGACTCAAACAGTCACTCTCTGGAGAAATGCTGAATGACTATATTTATTCCCTCTGCCCCTTCTGTCACATAATATTTGGGCTTTTCTCAACCACCAAGTAAATTTTGTGGACAAATGCTTCTGCTACCATCAGATGTAACCAGTAGAGTGTGCACAAGTCTGAGCCTAGCGTGAAATATTTTTCTACAAGAAGGTAACCATCCTACGTCCCAACCACCAGAGGCAAACTGAAGAAGTACTGACTGACTCGCGAATGAATAGATTTCAGGAAATGAGTGACAAATATATTGAAACCTAGATGGACAGTGATTTTGAAATGCAAAATTTATAATCAAAGGTCTCTCAGAGTTTACTTATTTATTTTACAGTAGAAAAGTAAAATACAAGGATGTAAGACCAGTTAATCAACTCATGTAGATGGTTAATCTACCCACGAAGTCTCATCAGCATGGTTGCCTAGACAAGACCTGAAGACAGGATAGCCTAACATGACACCAATGGACATGTTTCGTCAACTGGGAAATTCTGAGAGTGGGAGATACAATCTTCCCAGAATCCTTCAGTTTGTTATCGGTACCAAGAGCCTGGCTCTTGTACATACAGGTATATATGTAACATTATATGAACTAAGCAGGTCATATTTATATATTTAGGAGAGAAAGAGAGAGAGAGAATTATAATTTTTTTAATTTCATTATTATTTTTTTTTTGGATTTTTCAAGACAGGGTTTCTCCTTAGTTTTTTTTTTTTTTTTTTTTTTTGGTTCCTGTGCTGGAACTAGCTCTTGTAGACCAGGCTGGCCTCGAACTCACAGAGATCCACCTGTCCACCTGCTTCTGCCTCCCGAGTGCTGGGATTAAAGGTGTGCGCCACCACCGCCCGGCTAATTTCATTAATTTGAGAGAAAACAAGGGAGATGCATGGGAGGAATTAGATGGAGAAATGGAAAAGGGGAAATATGTACTTATGTTATAATTTTTAAAAATATTATTTAATAGGAAATACATGCAACCACACCTCTGGTGCTGCTATTCTAACTTCTGAGCTAACTTTTATTAAGGTGGCTTAGCCACCCTTGCTCTAACCCCTGTGGTGAAGTCTTCCTGGGCTCTTCTCCAAGGTCTCTGCTTGGGAGAGCTTTCTTTGTTCTGCCCCCATTGCTCCGGAAAGTGAGCAGCTCACCTTCCAGTTGGCATTGCCGGCCTTGTGGATCGCTTCCTCGCAGCTAAGCACACACCCATGTCCAGTTCCATGAGTAGAGGGTGCTAATCAGAGCCACACTAAATCAAAATCCTGTCACCAGGAGCTTTAGTACCTCCACGGCCTCAAAGACCTTTGATGCCAGCCAAATCCTATGGGAGCATTTAAGATTAAGAATCTCAACTGTTATCTGTATTCTGTTAAAAGAGCCTCCTCCTGTATTATGTGTTTTTATCTCGTTTAACTGTTAAAGCACTGACTGCAATAATCGTCTCTAGTATTCCTCTGTCACAGCTGAGACTGGGGTCACACATTGA
Source organism: Microtus pennsylvanicus (assembly GCF_037038515.1). Taxonomy (NCBI): domain Eukaryota; kingdom Metazoa; phylum Chordata; class Mammalia; order Rodentia; family Cricetidae; genus Microtus; species Microtus pennsylvanicus. Next base: position 12,315,426 of record NC_134594.1, read on the forward strand.
ACACGGACATGTGTTATATAAGGGTTTGTATCTCAATCTCAGGCTCTCTTGACCTTCAGTTTAGAAAACACTCCAAGTTTAATGTAGAGTGCCTGAAGCTGACATTGTCTTCTATCAGCCACTTCCCTAATGAGTTGGGTCATATTCAACAAAGAGTGCTGTGAGCGAAGAGAGCCAAGACAAAAGCCAAGATCAAGAGGAAACCAGTCTATCGTTTTTGGTTTTCACGCTTTTTTTCTTTTGTCTTAACTGCTTATTATCTTCTTTTGTAAAGACAACACAGGCAGTCTTGGTTGCAATGCAACTTCTGTGGTTCGATCTCTTCCTACAAGACTTGAGACAGTGACAGTGACTCAATCTTACATTACTCAACATGTTGACTTGAAGTCAAGCCCTAAGAGGCTTTCATGCTATCCTTAGAGTTTTATGGTTCTATGCCTCTACTTGTTTTTCTTGCCTCTAGAATTTCTGCACTTATCAGTGAAGGTCAAAGTTAGCTCAGGAGACAATAATTGAATGCACTCAGTGTGGAGTGTACTGACCACAACAAGGATCTATACTACGAAGTAAGTGTGGGCAGAATCCAGTCTCCAGGGCTCACATGACGACCTTGGTCAAGTTATCTATTGTCTTTCCATCCCAATTTCCCAATGGAAAATAGATTCTCATGAGAAGTTAGTGAGGCCAAGAACATAGTGTGTAGAATAAGGACTGACACAAAGCAACTACTAAGTATTGTCTGTTAGATCAGAAATCGGTAATGAGCTAGGGAAAACACTAGTTTCTAATTTTAGTGTATATTAGATGCATTAATAATTTTATGTGTCTTTGCTTTTAAATTACATTGGATTATATAAATTTATTCCATAAAATTATTCAGTCATGCTGGTTGAGAATTTGGCTCAGCCAAAACAAGCATGGTGGTTCACATCTATAATCCTAACACTTGTGAGGCTGAGGCAGGAGAATCATGAGTTGGAGGCTAACCTAGGCCACACAGTAAGACCCACTCACAAACAAACATAATTCACATATATTTTTATTTACCTCAAAAAATGATGAAACTTCAACCTGATAACTGCCATTCTCACACCACGGCCATGACAAAATTGCCTCAACTTACTCCATCTTGTTCTAAAATTCTCTTAACATTTTATACTCAATCATCGAATCTAAAGACTCAGGAGAAAAGTAATAAAGATGACTCATTTACAGAGATATATTCAGTTTCTTTAAAAAGATGTGGGGCTCTGTGCGCTTGCCTTAGAAATAAAATTTAACGCTGGCAGATGGTAAATTTTTCCAGCTGCTCTCCAGGGAGCTTACACTACCATGCAAGCAATGACTTTCTTTTTCTTTTCCTTTTTACTTTTCTTTTTCTTTCTTTCCTTCCTTCCTTCTTTCTTTCTTTCTTTCTGTCTGTCTGTCTGTCTGTCTTTCTGTCTTTTTTCTTTACTTCTTTCTTTTTCTTTTTTTGGCTTTCTACTGTGGTTGCAAATGGTGTCATTGTTCTTGGTTAAAACTGTGAAAAATAAAGCCTTTCTTTGTCCCTTTCTTTGGCTTCACGCTAAAGTAGCTTTCATGGCAAATAACTGCACGAGTTGATCAGTTTCCACTTCTGCACAGATTCCTGAATGGCCACAGTCTTCTAAATTGCTACATGCAGATATCTATTGTGTCCCTTTTAATCTCTATATTTTTGAGGGGTGATAATGTTGATTGGAACAAAGTCTTTTGTTGTTGTCGCTTCCATTTTTTATCCAATTTAGAAACTTATCTGAGATCTGATAAGAGGATCATCATTCCAAATTTCAATACAGACGAGAGAGAGCTCGGGTAGCTGTCATGTGTCAATGAACATTTGAGAATTAGTCAGAGGGCAGTTATATGAGTAGTCACTGATAAAACGATGGCACTTACTATGTGTCAGAATTCACTGTCCTGGTTGAAGCTTTAACCTGATCATTACACAGGAATGACAAGCAAAGGGGAACACGCTCCTTTATCTCCTTGGTCCTGGGGCCTTTTTACTCTGGGCTGTTTATTCTTCCTAGTTACATAATAAATGTGCATTTCAATGTGTTCTGTAACAGCCTGTCTGAAATGTTATTTCCTAAGAGAAAAATATTCACATTTTTGTATTGTGATAAGAGACAGAGATCTTCTAGAAAATAAATCCAATTCATTATCTCTGGTTCTAATTCAATAACAAATTTATACATGGGCAACTATGTATATTAACTGTCTACAATAACAAATTATTCATAGGAGATATTCAAAGTTCTCTATAGAATGGCCAAAGCCAACTTTCTTCTTTCATAATTTGTTTTTATGTATGTGTTTATGTATGTGTGTGTCTATGTATGATCTATGTGTTGGGGGGGCTATGTGTTTGTGTGTGTTTTGTGTTTCTTCAGATGAGTATAGGAGTCCTCAGAAGCTGTGGTGTCAGATCAGAACTGGAGTTCCAGGTGGTTTTAAGTCACCTAATGTGATATCTATAAACTGAGCTCACGCCTTCTTCAAGAGCAATAAAAGCACTTAAACTCTAAGCCATCTCTCTAGTGCTAGGTTTCTCTTAGCCGCATGATACAGATTAGAAAAGCAAAGAGAAAGATGGGGGACACCAGGAGAACAAGACCCTCTGAATCAACTGGGCAAGGCTCAAGGTGAACTCACAGAGACTGAAGCAGCAAGCACAGGGCCTACACGGGTCTGGACCAGGTCCTCTATGCATATATTATGTCTTTCAGCTTCATATTTTTATGGGACTCTCAAGTGTGTGAATGAGTGGGTCTCTGTGTCTTGCACCTGCTCTTGGGGCTCTTTTCTTTCTGTTGGGTCACCTTGTCCAGACTCGAAGTGATAGTTTTGGTTTTACCTTATTATATTTTATTTTGTCATGTTTGGTTATGATCTCTTAGAAGCCTGTTCTCCTCTAATGAGAGATAGAAAAAGAGTGGATATGGATTGGAGGAGGGGGAGGTGGGGGGACTGGGAGAAATAGAGGGAGGGAAAATATAATCAGGATATATTGTATGAGAAGAGAATCTATGTTCAATAAATGAAAAGGAAAGAAGAAAAAGGGACAGGGAAGGTGGTACAGAGTTCATAGTTCTAACTACTTGCTGGGCCCTGCTTCTTCTGTGACTTTACCCACATAGAAATTCATATGGAGAAGCATGATCATTTTCTAAACAGAGAGTCCACCTACTGTCCCAAGCTCCGAGGAAACCATTTGAATATATTGATTACCCCAAGTCTTTTAAAAAAAATGGATATACTAGCCTGACTTTCTTACAGATTGGCCCTTTTGGTCCTCAGATACTTATTTATGTATACCACATGCCTATCCCTAATCTGGGAACAAGAACAAGTCTGTGGGGAGCACTGAGGAAAGACGCAGCTGTGGAGAGTGAGAGTCTAACTTCTGACAAAAGTACCTCAAGTTTTAAACATAATACAACCATGGTACTGACCAGGGACCTTTTACCAGAAACAGTGTGTGGTTTGATTGACAACAGCTCTCAAAAGTTGGTCCACAGCTGGTGGAGTTATTTAGGAAGGGTTCAGAGGTGTGACCTTGGTGGAGGAGGTGTGTCACTGGGGCGGGCTCTGAGGTTTCAAAAGCCTGGTGTTATTCTCGGCTCTCTCTGCCTCACGCTTGTGGGTCAAGATATGAGTTCTCAGCTACTGCTCCAGGGCCATGTCTGCCCTCTGCCATGCTCCCCACCAAGGTGGTCCTGGACCTAACGCTACCACACAGTAAGCGTCTAATAATCTTTCTTCTATCAGTTGCCTTGGCCACGATGTCTTATCTTAAGCAATACAAAAGTAACTAAGACAAATGGCATTTCTTATTTCATAGCATACAGGAACTTTCCTTTTGGGTTCTTGATTATCACTGCAAGAGAATAGATCTTTGTGTTAAAATGTCCTTGCTGGTCAAACGTGTATTGAAAGTTCAGCTAATATGCTTCCTGTAGATGTCTCTTGACTCGTGAAATTGGTTTCCTATTACACAAGATGCTTCCCAGATCCCAAGTAAACATTATCTCCAGTTTTTCCAGATCGGTTGACCTTAGCCGTGGGCATGTGATTTAGTGTAAGAAAGGAGAAAGCAAGAAGGGTGGTCAAACGCAGGTGATGGCACTATTTTGGGGGGAAAGACCCTTTAGGTGGTGGGGACTAGCCAGCAGAAGTGATAAGGCAAATCTATAGGGTGAGACCTGATTCTCTGCTACCCCTACTCCATTAGGATAAACTTAGAAATCTGGGGGTAACAGTAACTGTCCCTCCTCATGTTCTCTGACCAGCACCACATACTGAGGAAGACATAAATGCTGTTACACCATGAGGTTTATTGGTTGAGGTTATGTTAGAGACCTACAAGCATGTTGGCCACCTTTGCCAGCACTAGGCCCTGGGGACAGACTGAGGAGCAATCATTCCCAAGTCCCAGCCCACCTGCTCTTCTCACTGGTGCTCCCTCCTGCATGCATTGATTCCAAGAAAAAAACAAACACCTGGGAACCACCTTGAGCCTACCATCCTCCTTCCTGTTTCCCAACATGAAAGGTACTCAGGTCCTATGTTACTGGTGAAACACAAGCCTGATGTAAATATCTTCTTTAGAGCACATATACAGAGCAGAGCGCATGTGCAGGCAAATGTGTGGAAATGCCTGGGGGGACTTACATGTGCACATGCGCACGAGAACACACACACACACACATACACACACACACATACACACACACACATACACACACACACATACACACACACACATACACACACACACAATTTCAAATTATTCTTCTACTTATAAACATAATTTTGAAAAAATGAGAGAAATGTTAACTTGGAGATAACAACTAAATTTATGAATAAGAATTAAGTGGAATTCTGAGTTTCCAGTCTTAAAATACGGACTAGTGAATGCTAGCAATTTTCTAGTTAAAAATACTTAATGGGACTGGAAATCAAATCAGGCCTTGTATATGTTAATCAGTCAGATTACTACTAAGCTGCATCCCTGTTCTGTGGATAGAATTATCAAATTAGATTATCAAATAGTAATAAAGACCATTTATATGAACTGTAAACAGGGGCATACATGTCACTTACACAGCAGTGATTCCCTTGTTTTGGCATGAATGAATTGGAAACAAATGTGAAGAAAATACATCCTAAGTCTTAAGGATGTCCCTTTGTAAGCCCGGCTAGCTTTATTTCCCTTCAATATTGAAACTTTTACATTATTTCAGTATAAAGCTAACAAATGAAAATTATTTCCATTCTATCTGAGAAGAAAAGTTATTCCCCAGAGCAGTAGTGAGAGTAAATGCCGAGATGACAAAATACGCTAAGATGTTCTTCACTAGACTGAGACAGGACTGTTGTTGCTATGTCTTTACACAGGGGCAGGCGCAAATATAGATTCTCTAGATTTAAGACACAGCACAAGAATTAAATACTAACATCTAAATATACTACATCTTTACAGCTAGCTTCCATGATCCTGGCTGTTACAGTTTAGATCAGAAATGCCCACCAGGCTCTTATTTTGAAAGCTTGTTCCCCAGACAGAGATGCTGTGTTGGGAGACTAAAGCCTCTTTAGAAGGCAGACACGAGCTAGCAGAAGTAGGCCCCTGGGGATGGGCTTCTAAGGACTGTAGCCAAGCCCTGGGTCCTGTCTCCATCTCACACCCTCTGTTTCCTAGTCAACCGCCAGTTAAACAGTCTTTGCTGTACTTCCACCACCCCCATGTGATCTGGCCTTTGGTGCCTCCCCCACCATGGTGGTCTGAATCCCTCTGAAAATGGGATGCCCACATATAACTTTCTTCTTTTATGTTGATTCTGTCAGTTATTGTGGTCACAGTGAAAGAAGAGCAACTAATATACCAGGGAAAATTTTAACTTTAACAAGCAGTGTGGAAAAGGATTATGTGCTATATTCTTTGTCCTGTGATGGTGCGGTTTGTTTTTGGTTTTGGTTTTGGTTTTGCCTTGGCTACTGGGGAACTCAGAGGAGTTCGGTCTATCCTTTCTTGTAGCTTGCTTCAGAACTGGTGAATACATGGTTCTCTCTCCGTTTGTTTTTCAGTACTTATGTCTTCCTTGTCTTTAACTTCATTGCACTGCACTTTTATTGGAAGCTGACTCAAACGTTTTTATGGGCATGCCGATGTTCGATGATGAGTTTTTAAAGAAATAGTAAAGCATGAGGAACAAATACGATTTCATTTTTAAGATTCTCCAGGTCACATGAAATCGTGGAGCTTTGGAAGAGGAGGAGGCCTAAAGTTCTTTTAATGCAGCACTCTCATTAAGAGACAAGGAAGCAGAAGTTATTTCATTACCTAAGACACGCTGATAGCACGGGCATTCCTCTTCAACCCTGTCACCTCCTTTCATGAGAAGCATATCTGTGTTCAAGTACACTGTCCCAATCAATAAGTCGGATTCTAGATTAGCTTATTTACTTTGCACAGGTTTCTGGAACTTTCTACATAGAGAGTGATTAAAACTAATGTGCTCGAGGGTCCACCCTCCTCCTGCCAACCAACGGCGTCTTTCCACAACCTAGGGCTCAGGCAGCTGCCAAGAGAAAGCACTTACTCCCAGGACTCCTGCCAGGAGCCCAGCTGGGGACTGTGCCCTGGGCTAACTGTTGCCTGGTGTTGTTATTGTCAGGATCTCCACCAGTTAGGATCCCTGTAACCAGGAGCAAAAGCAAGAAAATTTCATGAAAGATCAGCTGCCAATTGTCTTGAGAAATAAATCCACCTCAGCTGAGAACAAGACGCTCTTCCACTGTGGTCTGGGCTACGAGGGGTATCGCCAGCAGTGGCTTCCCCGTGGTGCTCACTCTAAATCACTTCTCCATCATTGAGTAATTACCAGGGGTGACTCCGGACACATGGGTCATGTTGTGGCTGATGTATGGACCCCCCTTGCGGACTCTACACTGATAAGACCTGGCAGGTCAGCTTGATGGAATGCAGAGAGAGGGTACCCATGCCACGCAGGTAGCCAGAGATGGTCTCCAAAGAGGTTCCGTGGCCTGGAACTAAATATGTTCCCAGCATCCTCACTCTACAGCCAGGATGGACAAGACTTATTTACTAAAGTATATTTAGCAACCTCTACTATTACGAACACCGACGTTATAGTCTCTAACTTCAAAAAGAGTTTAGAATTTGACTATGAAGCAACTTCAAGAGATTCTGGTTGGGAAATCTTGCCATAAAGTTCTTTATACATTAGAGATTTGGAAAGAAATAGACTATGACGTCAAAGGTCTGGGACCCTTGGGGCTTTGACCAGTCCTAAGTGCAAGGGAACATAGTAGGAGAATCAATAAGTTAATAACGTATAAAAAGGGGGAACGCTACAGAATTAGACCAATAAAATGGCATGGGCTATTCCGACAACACTAAAAACATTGTCTCAGGTGCGACAGGTTCGGGTTCTTTCTGCACCCTCCCCTTCCCCACCATACACACACACACACACACACACACACACACACACACACCAGGAAGCCCCTGTCCTTCTACAGCACACCAGGGCTTAGCAGTGGCTAAGGAGGTCGCAGTCAGCAACACTGGAATGAAACAGTTCATTTATTAGACAGAGTGATATTAATGAATTTCTGTGTGGGGAGTTTTCTAGTATCAATCCTTCAGGAATCTCCTCGTTATCGTTAGGGCTTACCACCTGTGCACTGTCAGGGACAAAAACCACCCACAGAGAGCAAGAGTTACAGAATGAGACAGCAGCCAGTCAGGCACCAGATCATTTTTTTTTATTTTTGGAGGGGGAGCATTGCTTCCTGGAATTTTCTATTTGCAGAGGTCTCCAACCTATACACTATCAAGACCAGGAGCCACTCACACAGAGCATCAGTGAAGGGGGAACATAGCTTCCAGTCTGGGGACAAGGGAGGGATTCTGTCCATCAAATTCTTTTTCTAATTATCTTCTATTTAAATTAGCATAAAAAGAACTAGCAAAAACCAGCCCAGCAAGGGACAGTCACATAGACAAGAGTACCATCGATCTCATAGTAAAGGAGCACGCAGTCCTCAGCAGAGCTACAAGTGAGTTTGCTCTCTTCCCTCTAGCAGGACCTGAGGGACATGTCATTGTCGCCCAGCATCTTCAATCACTTAACATGGGTTGTGACTGGGTTTCTGGAAACCCTGCATCCATTACAGGTGCAGGGCAAGTTAAGCAAATGAATTGTTGTTGACTTTGAAATGCGTAGGTGACTTTTGCTATTATCTCTCAGCATACCTAGGTGGAGCCACATCAGTCTTCATTGCCAAGTTCACCCGAAGTCAAGGAAAACAATGGCACCAGTGTCTCACTGAACAGGAAGGCCAGCACACAAGAGAGGGGCAAGAACCTCCATGTTTGCCTCTTATCATCTCGCTCGTATGATGCAATCAGCATTTATTGTCTGACATTATATTTGGGGGGGGTGTTGTGTTAGTTGTTTGAAGGAAGTGCTATTCAATTTTTTAAAAGTATAATGCATTACACTCCAATCGCTAATGGTAATTTCTTAATTTTAAACTTAGCTGTGCATACACAAGAGGCTGCCTGCCCAATATCAGTTCTTCTGCTTTTTACATTGGCAATAGATTGAATTTTCGTCAGAGCATTGTTCAGAAAGAGAGAAAAGAAGGCAGAAAGACAGGGATGGGAGGATGAAGAAAGAGGGGGGGGGGAAGAGCAGGAGAAGGATGGAAGGAAAGAGTAGACTACATTTCCCAGCCTGCCCTGCAGCTGAGCCAGCTCTGTTTAGATAGAGGGAAGAAGTCTTTCTGGGTTGGAATCTCCAACAAAGAAGTTTAAAAGTAACCATTTAATGAGTATGAACCCTGCTTGTCACTCTTGATCTGTTTCTTACATCAAATGTGTGTAGAACGACTGCCAGTTGGCAACCATCTTGAAAGCACGTGGCTGAAGATACACCTAGTGAGAGCACAGTAGGGAGAGAGGATTCTGGACTCCTGGAAACATCATGAGGCTATGATTTCAGCAACTGGTTGCCAATTTCTGCCTTTTACATCTGAAGCCACTGTTTTAGGTGTCTGCTGAGCTATGCTGTTATAACAGGGAGGTGGAACATGCTGACTTGAGCCATAGTCTCTAGTTCTTGCCTTTGTGTAAACAGTGAAAACTTTGGAAAACTCGCCTTCCATCTAATGACCCTGCTTCTCTCCTCTATGAATCAAATAAGAAGATCGATTTCATTTTACACTTGTGCTTTTAGCATCTGAGAATGGTTTTTGAGATACCATTTTTAAACACATATAAAATTATAGTTGATTTGGACTTGTGTATTTGAAAAATAGAAGAAAAATCAGTGTCAGAATGAGAGAGAAATAGCTACAAACTTCAGAACTCACAAAGCAAAAGATGAAACCTCACAGAAGTATCAGTTAGGACAAATAATAATTTAATTAACCTCCCATTTACAATCCCAGAACTCAGGAAGCAAAGGCTGAAGGGTCACAAGTTGGAAGTCAGGCTGCAATATATAGAGTCTGGAAAGGAAGAAGGGAGGGTGTTAAAAGAAAGGGGAGGCAGAGGGGACATGACGGCAAGGAAGGAGACATAGGCAGGAAAGAAGGGAAGGAAGGGGTGGGGGTAGGAAAGGAGGGATAGAGAAAGAAGAAAGCAAGGGAACGTTTCTGTCAATCTCACAGATGTGTGACAAAGGCAGGAAAGTGGAGGCAGGAAAAAACTGTCTTTGCCTGGTCTGGCTCCATTTGGAAGGAAAGCTCAAGAGCTTGGGTGGACAGTAGGTAAGACAGGGACCCAGTTCAGGCTGCACTTGCTAATGACTCGGGGTTGAACATCAGCCCACTTGGGACAGCACTGAGTCAGAATGAGCTCAACACAATGGAAGCCACATTGGACTTGGCAGAAAGGAGCCTCCCTCTTTCCCACATCCTCCATCCCTTCCCAGATATCACACATGATTCCATCCACTGTGATTGGTCACCTGGTCTTTGCATGATGTTTTGCTCCGGATAGGAGGGACTCTAAGAACAAAACTACAAGAGCCTTGCAATCCCTCAGAGGCGGGGAAAGGACAGGACTGCTGCCGTTTCACTTACTCTCCTGTTTCAGGATTCATTATCAATTCATATATGCCATAAGTTGCTTGCTTCACTCTGTAAAATATCTAATAATGGAAATGCTTAAGTTTACAAATAAGCATCTCCCTGAGGCTCAGATGACCACTAGCAAAGAAAATAAGAAAGAATTAAATATGCAAATTTAAATATAGATCATAAAAGTATTGTGTACCACAATGACAACCAATATATTATGCTATTCATGAGAATCAAGAAATTATGTGTCTTATAAAGTCTACACAAAGTCTCCTTGTTACTGCCTGGCAGGTACCTTCCAATCTCTACCTCCTGTGTCCTTTACCAAGCCGAAACAAAATCATCTGGTATGGAAAAATAAAATCTTTGATAGGCCTTTCAAACTAACCTTGTGAAAACAGATATATGCCCAAGTTTATGGCGACAAACACTGTCATTATCTCTCTTCCTCTAATATTTAACCAATCTAAACACTCAGGGGGAAAATGTTATCTGAAATCCAGTCACTTTATAGACATTCACTTGGTCTTCTTTGGACGACTAGACTAGCCTTGCTCCCAAGTATCTCAAACACTTGTTTGAAAAGGCTTTCTCAAGTGAGTAGACAAACAGGAGAAGTGTTCTTTAGCAATCCCTCCCTCTAAGCCTCCGACGATGCTATCTTCTTGTACTTTAGTGAAGGAAAAGATAAATATGATCTGTGCCGTGCCCAGCTGTGTTGTTCTTGAGCTGTGGAATTCACAAAAGGAAAATTCTAAATTATACATTTATCAAACTTGACCAAACTTGGCAGAGCAAATAGATTTTAGTCTCTCGAGTTTGCCTTGATAAAATATTAAATGTTAATAGTGCACAACACACCACACTTAACATATTCATGAATAATCCAAGTCTGGAGGGAGGCCAGGCCATTTAAGAACATTACCTGCCAAGCAGAGGCTGGTGGCATGTATACATCTTCCCAAAGTTTCCCTCCTGCACTCAATACTAATGAATAATTAGTCTTTGCACAAACATATATTAAAATGCACCCGTTGCCGTAGCCTCGGTGCTTCTTGAAGAATTCTGGGTGGGAAGACAGAGACTGGGGGCAGGATACACAAGTGGGATTTGATGTTTCTACTGGATTGAATGAGTAAACAGCAACACACGAGGCCTAGAGGCGTACGGCTCTGCATGCCAAGGATGTGGGAAGGACAGAGACGTCCTATCCCACTCAGGAATAATGTTTTGCACCTGTATATGGGATTGTTCCCCGTGCACACAAAAGCCTCTTTCTTCTGTTTATTTTCGTGCCCTAGCTCTATTCCTAGGTGGCCAGGCCTCCACTCTGCTGCCCTCCTTCCCTCCTTGTCTCGATTAATGCACCCTGGCATGCTGAATGCTCTGTCTACTCGGGAGAACATGTTAGTTAATGATTACACGTGAGCCAGCGTCACTACGCCACATTTGCAACACTCTGAAAAGGACGGCTGATTTTCCGTCTTTGCGTATGGCTTTCTTCAAAACAGTCAAGCTGTTTTGCCTTTGCAAAAGTCCCCGCAATCTCCGTGTTAGCAAACTCGGAACATGCTGGACACAGTCTTCTAGGGAAGGCACTGAACTTAGCCACAGCGAACTCGGAGTACACAGGCAGTAGAGCTCAAGAATGAAATCGACATCTAGGCTCATCGTGACGGGCAACTGCCCTGGGTTCCTGGCAGCCTTTTGTGGGTCCTGAACATGTCACTTCATTTGCTGGTGTCCTGCTCAATAACAGTTCTGCTCATGCTCACGGTCCTGGGGATCCTTAATCTGACCTCACTTAATTCTAGGGGAATTCAGATAACAGCAGTCTCTGGCACCAAGAGCATCCTTAGCAGATTCTCTCATTCTTTAAGATACCTCTAGCTCCCCAGAACTAATTATCTGTTTCCTTGGCACTCTCTTATGACCTGTAGAAATGACTTCTGAAAGGATAGGCTTGGGCACTCTCTGTAATTATGTGAACATTTTTGTTTCCTGGATTAAACCTGGACTTTGAAAAGTAAGTGGGTTTTAGTTATAACATGCCTGTCTTTAAATGGGTCCAAAAATATTTTTCTCTCAATCTTACTATAGTAGCAACTCAACACACATGTGCGCGCGCACACACACACACACACACGTGCACATGCTCTAACAGTCACACCCCATTGACCACGGAATAGGTATTATGTGAAATATCCTTACAGATTCCTTTATAAAGGAACCATTCCATGCTTGGCATTCTAATACACCCAAGGAAAACGAACAACTTCACAGTGGCTATGAATTCATTGGACACAGTTAGACAATGTCCAAGCCTACAATTGGGCATCAGAATCAGGATAGTAGCTGACAGACCTTTAACAGTGTGGGTTGGTGCCTAGTGATCTGGCTAGTTACGTTGAATTTATAAAAACTTCCATAGAGAACAGGAATAAACACTGAAACACAAAACAAACACATGGTCAAACTGTTCATCTTCAAGATGACTGATGCCTAGCACATAGAAACTTCATAAGTTCAGTATGTGTGCGTATACAAATTACGTACACTATTTATGTACCAAATTACAGTTTTTAATTGTATATGTTGAAATATATTTCTGTCAGATATTACCAGTACCAGTAAATGTCATCATTCATGGTGGCTTTGAAAGAAGAAGTTTTAGAAAATGTGATGCTATTCTTGGTTGTCAACTGGACTACATCTAGAATTAACTAAAACACCTGGGAGGGATGTGAAAAGACCTACTTTTAATCCGGATTTTTTTTGAGGTGGGAAAATCCACCTTTAATCTGGACCACACCTTCTGCCGGCAGCTGATATAAAGGACATGGAAGAAGGGAGCTTTCTCTCCCTGCCTGCTTGCTCTTGCTCTCACTGCAGGTCTGTCCTTCACTCACATTAGAGCCTACTTCTTCAGTATTTTCAGTACTCCGTCATATTCTGAGGACTGGCTGAGACATCCAGTCAGGTGAACTGAACAACTACTGAATATACATCCACACATCTCTCCCTCTCTCAATCTCTCTCTCTCTTCCTCTTTCCCTCTCTCCCTCCCTCCCTCTCTCTATGTGTATGTGTGTGTGTGTGTATATATATATATTTGTGTATGTATACCTAGATCTTTTGATGTATATCAAAAACTCAGTCCTTATAGGCATAATAGTTTGCTTACTTTCCTTTAATCTCTCAATCTCTCAGATCTTTTGATATATATACATATACATACATACATACATACATAAAGAGAGATTAATGGAAAGTAACAAACTATATGCCTATAAGAGTTAATACTCATAATGATAGCAACCATAAAGACCATGAAAACCCGAGCTCACACTTATGGTAAAGCATTAACCTAAAAAAATGTGTTGAACGAAGTTTGAATAAAGCGAGATAAAATAGTGAAATCCTTTTTCCATTTAATTTTTTTTATAGTGCTTGGAGAATGATGACAGTAAATAGCGTCCCTGGCCCCAAACTTTAGCCCCACCTTCCTGCAGCGAGTGGGGGAAAGAAGTCAGATTTCTCCAAGGGCGGCCAGTGCTGCGGCGCAGCTATCGGCCAGTAGCATGGGATCGCAGATGGCTTACTGGTCTGGAAATAACATCTGCCCTCTGTGAGAGCCACTCCCTCCACATCAAAGGACTGCCCCAGCAGGGCACACACAGGATGTGCAGGCCTGGGCACAGCCTCATCTTCACACTATGAAGCCAAATCGCTTTGATAAGGGGCCTCAGCCTAGGTCCCAGGCATCTTCCCTCTAACGCATAACTCGCTCAGTGCCAACACCATCAAGGAATCACTAAAGTACAGGGGCAAACAATCGCTTATTCAGAAAGCCAGAAAGGGAAAGGCAGCTGCGGCATTCCAACACTAAAACAACAGCCCCCCAAAAACTACTTTCCTATTTTATAATTTTTTTAATGCTGGCATTTTAAAACCAGATATTTATTGCTCTTTTAAAATGTCTCAGGGTAACGTTTTCAGTTCTGCGACAGGGCTGCTACATTCCAAGGCCAGCTATCCTACGCTGCCCATAAAAAAAAAATTAACACGGCCGAGGCCATTTTTCCCGTGCTTAAGCTTATTCCAATGAAAACCACCCTATAGGCATAACCCTGCTATTTCTGTTCACCACACATTAACTCAGAGCTCCTCAGGGTGTGACGGCCAGGTGGACTCCTGCGATGGAGATTTCTGCAGATCTGCTAGAAACCTGCATGATTGAGCACCCCACTCGTGGCAGGGTATAACCATTGATCTTCTCTTATTTCACCCAATCCGCACTCAGTCTTAGAAGATTAACCCTTTGGCAGTCTGCGTTCACATTACTAAACACAGAAAGAGTCTCTCCTGTGGCTTGGGAAAGTGCATTAGTTTTCCACGTAGGACCTAGGGACTTCTGGGAGTCTGACATGATTCATGAGAGGCAAAGAGAGGACATGGCTGGGAAGGGAGTAGGGGGAGCCATGTGGGCTCTAGGAGGAATGAGCACTCAGAGTCCTGAAGCTAAAAGGAACTTAGACATCACTTCCGTCTGCTCTCAGAACACCACAGCTAGGGACGGGAACCGAGTCTCTCTTTCTTTCCATGGCCCCAGAATGTTTAGAGGTAAAGGAAATAGGGGCAGAAGACGCACGGTTCTGGAGAACAAAATCTTAATAAAAAAAAAACCTAGAAGTAAATGACAGCAGGATCTTCTGTGTGAAGATGGCCTCCGAAATGTACTCTGAGACAGAGCTGCTTTAAATTCACATCAGTCTTTGGATACTAAGGCAACTATCTCAGAAGCTGAGTGAAAGGGTAGTAACTTGACCAGGAAAATGTTAAGAAAGGACATGGAGCTGGAGAGATGGACCTGGATTCAATTCCCAGCACCCACGTGGCAGTCTAGGGCTGTCTGAAATTCTGAAGGCCTCTTCTGGCCTCTGTGAACACCGGGCATGCGTTACGTACATGTGTAGGCACAACACCCAGACACATAAAAATAAATTTCAAAAAGAAAGGAAGGAGGCAGACACTCGCACACCTGGACAGCACGTACAACCTTCCAACGGTTGGTGGCTTCACACTGAGCTCAGCCCAAGTCTGGGGGCAACTTCTTTTTTGTCTGTCAATGCCATTCCCCACACCCCATCTCTCACACTTCCCAAATAGACAGGAAAAGGTCAGAGAGTGCGTACCAGGTGCAAGAGGTCAACCCAATCCCGCCACATCTGGTAAGGAGAGAAGGGGAAAGGGGAGGGGGTGCCGAGGAACTGAGGAAAGGGCTGACTGCGGGTGAGCACGCAGGAAGTAGAGGTTAACTTTTGCTGAAGCATCTGCCCCCTGCCCCACATCCAGCAGAAGAGCGTGGCGATGGCTCGGTGGTGTGCGAACGAGGAGACAGCTGCGCCCCCCGGATCCCAGAGGAGGGGGAAAATGCTTGTGTGGGCTGTGTTCAGATTACCCACATGCTTTTCTATACGAAATGTATAGAAACACAGTTTCTACAGCACCCCCTGGTCACCCACATGTCACCTTTAGAGTCGGAACATCAAGCCAGGAACCCCAAACACACTTGGAAACTTTGCATCTCTGCCCTCAGCCAATCACAGATCTTAAAGGAGACGATTTCTAGACATGAAAACCACATGTACCATAGGAGCCCTCAACTGAATTACCTGTGTCTCCTTGGTTGGAGCTCTCATCACAAAGAATGCCCGTCATCATGTTCTTACATAGACACCGGCAAGCTGCGTTAATACATGACGAGGAAGAGAGCGTGGCCTCCACCATCTATGCTACAACTAGTCAATAATTATCTAGGTGGTATCAGTTCTGTGTTCTGTGCATCCTGGTTGGCCTCTGAGTAAAGAGACACAGTGACAGGCCTGGGAACCTGTGGTATCTGTCGGAGCATTATCTCAGGCGGCCTGTGTGAAGATGGGGTGTATGCCGACTGTAATCTCCATGTTTACTGCTGTAAAATTCTACCCACTTCTGAAGAATAGCTGCTCATCCTGATCACATTCAGGGGCCCTGGGCAGCAGGAAGTGCCGCTCATCAGCGATTCATTTCTTGGAAACTCAAAAGGAAGATGTTTCTGTCACAGTGTGCCATACTGGCTGTGTGAAAAAGGCCTCTGTCCAGTCTGTACTCAGAGGTTAACAGGCATAAAGGGCCGTGTCACACCTCCCCAAAGCTCTCTAAAGATCAGGGAGGGTTGGTGTCACTTATAAAAAACGTGCCTGATTTTTAAGGAGGAAGGATATGTGTTGGGCAAACATTATGTGAAATGGTTCAGACGGTCAAGTGCTTAGGGAGCATGCATGATAACCTGAGTTCAACCCCCAGCACCCACACGACAGCCAGGTACACTGGTACACACCTGTAACCCTAGCACTGGGAAGGCAGAGACCAGAATAGCCCTGGGGTAGGGCTTGCTGTTCAGCCAATCTAGCTGAATCATCTATCTCTAGTCTCAGCCGGAGACCCCGTCTCAAAAATAAAGTAGAAAGCAATTGGAGAAGACACTGGACTTAAGTCTCTGACTTGTACATGCACATTTCGTTCCCCCCAGAAATGAGAATTTCAGTGCATTACACCACAGGAGTGTACTCAGGACTGAAATCATCACCCACGTGTTCTCAACGGGCCAGACTCCGGAAGGTCTTCTGAACGGCGTGTTTAATTAGGGTGCTATCTTAAGAGTGAAGAATCTTGATAATGTCCAAGGTCATTTTCTGTGCTGGGATATTGTTATTCAGGTCATATCTTAGTTTTCCAAAGATATCCAAATGCCAGCTTAAAATACACCATTCGATCCCCCCTCCTCCTCTTGTCCTGTTGGACTGCAGTTGTTGGACGAGTGTGTCCACATGCTTACATGTGCAGGGCTGTCACGGGATAGTACCAGAATACCTGCCCAGAAAGAAGCCTAAGGAAGCTACAGTGGAAATCCATCTGCAGTGCTGTTTGCAACACCAGCAGTTAAAAGTCCAGCTGGCTATAATTAATCCAGGGCTAGTAAATGAACAGAATTGCTAGTCACATAAAGTAATTATAAAATCTCACAATTATGTCAACCATAATACAGAATTGTCCCCTCATTGATAACAAATTCTATTATCAATGCAGGTGACATTATTTCTTCAGACTAGGGAATACTCCCTGTGATGTTTAATTCTTGGGGATCCTGTAGAGGCTTTGCTACTGAACTAAAATCCAGGTATGATGGAGTAAGAGTTATTTAAATACACATAACACCTCACCCAGCACGCTAACATAAAGCATCCCCCCCTTTTTTTTCAGCCATGGCCACACTGTGCGGATCTTATGCAGATGGTGGGTTTAAAGTAAGGAAGAGGCCAGGTATGGTGGCATAGCAGGCCAGTAAACCAGCACTCAGAGAGCTGAGGCAGGGGAATCAAATTCCCAGGTCAGTCTGGTCTGCAAGGTAAATTTGATGACATAGTATTATAGAACAAGACCTCACCTCAAACAAACAAAAGACAGGGGAGGGAAGGACACGTAGACTTCTTAGGTGTTGAAAAACTTCCAACCTTGCATTTGTTTTGGAAATAGTAATCTTAACACGGAAGTGATACAGGACTCCATGCTTGTTCAGGAATGCTCTACAACAGGACAAAGCAGCCCGAAGCTCCCTAATCCGTACCAAAGCTGTGCTCCCTCAGACACATCCACTATTCCGGGAAGATGTGTTCTAGACCCATGTTGAACCTTCACCATCCCTACACACATCTGAGGAATCTGTGTAACGAGGATGGTATCGCATGACTCACCACAACAGCAACAAAAAGAAGCATCATAAATATCAATTACGGACGAAGCAGACTAACTATAATGTAAATCAAGGTCAGACATCTACCTTGGAAGAGTTGAAGTTTCCAAAGTCCATGGCAAGTACACGGGGCCAAATCCAGTGTAGCCTAAGTTTTTGTTCTCATCATGATGAGAAACAAGCGAAAGACACAAACTTCAAAAGGATACAGTATGCACTCATCTATGTTACAGACAGACAGACAGACAGACACGCATACAAAACACACACACATTTCATGAGTTCTAGGCTGCAGCTGCCTCCATTCATTTAAAAATGAGAAATCCTTTGAAAGCACATAGTGGAGTTGAAGGGAGGATGGCCAGGTGACTCCAGCTCCATCGAAGGTATTTCCCTGATCCTCATAGGTGGTTCCTTTCGGCTATGAACTCAGTAACCTGGTGAACAGCTTCAACGTGCACCCTCCCTGAGATAAGGAGGGTGAAGTGGGACTCACTTCCATACTTTAAGAAAGATGACCAAATCAGGAGCAGAAAGAGAGAGAGCACGAGCATGGAACTCAGGACCGCGAGGGGTGCACCCACACATTGAGACAATGGGGATGTTCTATTGGGAACTCACCAAGGCCAGCTGGCCTGGGTCTGGAAAAGCCTGGGATAAAACCGGACTCTCTGAACATAGCGGACAATGAGGACTACTGAGAACTCAAGAACAATGGCAATGGGTTTCTGATCCTACTGCACGCACTGGCTTTGTGGGAGCCTAGGCAGTTTGGATGCTCAACTTACTAGACCTGGATGGAGGTGGGGGTTCCTTGGACTTCCCACAGGACAGGGAACCCTGATTGCTTTTCGGGCTGGGGGGGGAGACTTAATTGGGGGAGGGGGAGGGAAATGGGAGGCGGTGGCGGGGAAGAGACAGAAATCTTTAATAAATAAATAAATTAAAAAAAAAAAGAAAGATGGAAACTTGGGAGGCAAGAGAAACAACAGGGGATGAGGGTCCACTCTGCTCTGTCGGGTTCTCACTTTTCTGTTCCGTGTGGAAGCCCCTTGTCAGACAAATCTTAATTTATAGCAAAAACAAAGGAGAGGAACTGTGCTCCGCTGCACAGCAGCTTCAGCAAGGAACCCACAGGCGTGGAGTTTGAGCAGCTCCAGCAGGCGTTGCCGGCTGAGCATGGAGGGAGTCCCTTTACCTCCCTGATCCGGAGGGAGGCTGTGCACAGAAGGTCTTTTATTATTTCTGCATTGCCTAATGGGGGTCCTCTCTTCGGGAGCATGCATGCCTTTTACAAATGACGCTTCCTTTGAAGACAGGCAAGAGATCAGATTAAGCCTTTCAAAATATATTACTTCTGCTTCCTCCAGGTTCCCTGTTCTTACAGTACCCAATTCTCCAAGGGGTCCCAGATGTGAACTCTGCTCCGACCACTAAATAAGACTGCAGCAAGGGAACTCGTTGCATAAAAACATTCTTCTTGACTCCCAACCAGGGTTTCTCCCGGAGAGATGCCCTTTACCATCTGCCCCAGCAAAATTCAAATCCACTCCATTAATCATGTAAGTCTCGGAGTTCTGTGCCCTAATCCTAAGGAACTCTTAATTGCACTCCGAGTTTAAAGTGAACCGATTTGATTTCTCGCACTGGGAACTATCAGAGGCGCTACACTGTGAAAACATCTCCCAGCGTTCCTGAGGCAAAAGAAAACTCCCTGGGAACATGCAGTGCCTGCGTGACGGCACAGACTGTATGGGAGATCCCATTTGTTCATTGTCTTCGTGACTTTCGCCAGACGGTATATCAATTTCTGCACAATTGCTCCATTATCTTCCTTCTCTCTTTAAGAACTGCCTTAAGCCTCGGACACCCCTGGGCCACTAGAGAATTCTACGTACACCTCATGTCAGGTCTTCATTGTTCAAAAAAAAAAACTCTGTTAATTTAGTCGGTTGGCATAATTGAAGACGTCCAGTCCTTTGAATCAGGTTCTAATCCTAAATGCCTTTAACTGGAATCACATTTATTTTTAGCCCTTGAATGTAAAATTTAAACCACAGGGTGCCAAATGGACGCAGTAAAAACGTAGTGGCTTCCAAATTTATTTTAGGAATGCTAACAAAAAAAGTCAACCTAGAAAATTAAAGCATTTGGTGTGATCTCAGAGGTGTGACTTGGAGCATAGGGTTGCAGAGGTTAGCATGGAACCTTTCTCACATTCGCCTGTGTAACTACTAGATTATTCTCAGGAATTCTCTGGTGCTTTGTCTGATAACACCATTAGGATTCAGACAACATAGGGAAAAGGTGGAGCCGGGCAGTTGGATAAAGCTGCTTTGGGGCAGTACGGGCTGGCCCCACCCAAAGAGAGTGCTGTAGACTCCTGGTGCATGACAAACTCGCTCTCCTCGTCAGCCCCCACCACCCCACCTTATTTTCTGCTTCAGTATTTGTCTGACCTTGAGGAGATAAGCCAGATATTATGAACTGTTCAATTATGTCCAGAGGGGCTGAGACACTTGAAAACACCAGCAATGCCACTGTGAACCATGTGATTCTGTCTAGTGAAGTCAGTACCCTGTTGGCTGTACTGCCTGCCATCTCCTTGAAGTAGAGGTCTCTGGTACCCTGACCTGAGCATCTCTGTGGACCTGATGAGTCTACTCAGAATGGAAGGGATAACGACAGCTTTGCTCTCTAGTTCACTTCCATGTGCTGGCAGCATGGTCAACGAATTCTATTTCTAAGCATTCCATCAAAAAATGGCAAAAGATCTCAATCACTACCAAGATAAGGAGGATTCCATTCAGTTAGAGACAGCCAGCCATTCCTGGCCACACCCTACAATTTTTCTTTTGCTCTGCCTTGTATTACACTGATGCCTTGCTCATCAGCATCTAGTCACACTCTCAATACA
The DNA here is from genome assembly GCF_037038515.1 of Microtus pennsylvanicus. NCBI lineage: Eukaryota > Metazoa > Chordata > Mammalia > Rodentia > Cricetidae > Microtus > Microtus pennsylvanicus. The sequence goes on from NC_134594.1 coordinate 12,336,278, forward strand.
GTGCTCATAGATTTGTGTCTGTGGGTGTGAAAATAGAACTCTATATAAAAAGTTTTGTTTCATTCTAAAATAAACCAAAGAAATTGCTAATTGTTTAGTTAGTTGATATCTACTTTTTTTAGATCTTTTCAGATCCAGTCCAACAGCCGCCTGCCTACATTTTAATAAATAATAAGACTGCCTAGTTCTCCCCCCAGAGATCTTGGTTATAAACAGAAGTCCCACAAACAGAAACTACCGACAGGCAGAGAGAAGACCTGTGGAACCACTATCATTGTCCGTCGGAAGTCATCCACATGCTAACTCTTCTCATTGAAGTAGAGAGGCCAGGGAGGAAAGGTGAGATACCTGCAACATTCCATAGTATGAGGCTTGGAACCTAGAGTCTAAGCCATTTCATTGATTGAGACCAGACAAATCAACTATCCTACAATGTTTATAATATATATATATATATATATATATATATATATATATATATATAACAATGCAGAAAGTACCCTGGACAATTTTTTTTGTGAAATGGAAACAAATATCTATGCCTAATTACTTTGCTTTCTTTTATGTTTCCTGACCATTTACTACCTGATCGACTAATCCAACAGTGACTGTCCTTACACCAGGCACCTCACCATACCCATTAAGTAAATATTTACGGTGTGTTCATTCTGTGAGAAGCAGGGCCAGGTGTTAATCAAACACACACAACACATGCACACACATTTGTGCACACACACAATTTAAGACCCCAACGCTCCCTTGGAAACAATCACGTTTAAAAATTGTAAAAAACCGATCTTATTAAATCTAGGAAAGAACTGGATTTAGAGATGGAATTCCACGGAAGCAGGAAAGCAAACATTCTATATTTGCCCAATGTGAGATGACTGAGATGGGAATGGGGAGCGGTTGAGACAACAGTGCGGGTTGCGGCAGATGTGAGGTGTTGTGATATGCTTGACTCAAAACTTGTAGTTTTTCCTACTGAAAATGGAGGAGCTTTGCACACACCCTGCTCCTTCGCTGACGCCTCCATCCTATTTTAAATCCTCCAGTGCCATTAACAGTAGAAGTCACACGATACAATGGTGATTCCACCAGATAGATGGCAGTGGGGGAAGTTGACGGCAAGAACAGATGTCAGCCATTGCTCGGGGGCTGTTCCAACAGCTCGGAAGAGAGGTGTGGAAGTCCTGAATAAAATTAGTAGAGTGACAGCAAAAGGGGGCTGGATTTGAGGGCTTTTGGGGGGTAGGGGGAATAACAAGCACTTCCAGGCCTCATGCCTTGTCTCCTTCTCTAAGCAATGATGTCCTTTGAGTATCCTAACCATCTTGTACCAACCTCAAACAGGATGCCTGCAATGAGGCAGACTCAGGCTGTTCGGATTGCTTGCAGGGAAAGTATCAGCATTGGTACTGCTGACTGAGAACCTTGGGAAAGTCTCAGACATGCCCCACTCTGAATGTGATGTTGCAGAAAAAGGCCCAGGCTCTTTCACCTACTTTTTAGAAGTTCACATATTTTATTCCCTAAAACTAGTTGAAATAAGAAGGTTTGTTGACAGAGATTTCTGTCCCGCCTGGTCCAGCAGCTGTTCAGTCCCAAAGAAATACACAGAGGTCTACATTAATTATAAACTGGTTGGCCCAGTAGCTCAGGCTTCTTATTTAACTCTTACATATTGAATTAGCCCATCATTCTTGTCTGTTTAGCCACATGGCTTGGTACCTTTATCTGTGAGGCATTCTCATCTTGCTTCCTCTGTGGCCGGGTGATGACTGCAAACTGAGCTTTCCTCTTCCCAGAACTCTCCTCTTCTTGTTGCTCCACCTCTACTTCCCGCCTGCCTACTGGCCAATCAGCATTTTATTAAAATAATACAAGTGACAGAATAAAAGACCATTGTCCCAAAGCACAGGTTGGTTGTAATCACCAGGAGGGAACTCAAAAGGAGAAACAGACAGAGGCAATGTCATCTTGTCATTGCGACAAATAGACACTGTGTGCAACACTCTCTGAGTCCCATGTGTAGAAAGGTCAAAGGTACAAATTTTCAGTCAAAAATGTGAAGAGTTTAGTCATCTGGTCCTCTATGAATCATGAAACCTCTTCCCTAATACAGAGAGGGAATGATGACCATTTCCAGGACTGTGCCCTGAACAAGCCCTTGGTGCTTATCCTATCCAGGTATACATTTCTTAGCCAAATATATTAACCTTAAATCAAACCCCAATTCTGTCTGTTAAGTAGATTTCACCATGGATACCATTTAAAATAGAGTGGATAGAATAGAGCCTATTTGTATCATTTTGCTTTTCCCCACATGACAAGAGATAAAGAGAGGGCCTTGGCAATCCTTCAGGTGATAACTGCACCATTCCTTATTTCCAAGGCAAAGTTCTATCATGTATGGTAGTAGCTCATGAAGGCAGATATGGGGATCACAGGCTATAACCGCTACATATACCAGGTATGGTGTGGCTTAGGTACAGAACTACATCTAAAATACACAAAATATGTTTTACGTTTCCACGTGTTTTTAAAAAATATACACATTCTAACACCTTACTACACGCTAACAAAGAGTTTGCTAAAACCAACCACTTTTAGTTGGCATCTCTTGAGGAGGTAACATCATTTCTGGTGTATTCAGTCATTGATTCATTCCATTGCTGAAGAGTTATCAAACACCAAACGTGACCGATAGTGCCACTCAAGGTTAAAGGTCAGACAAAATGGACAGGACTCCTGGCCCCATGAAGAAGATGATTTGGAGCAGCAACTCTCAAAAGCTTGTCATCACACAGCCTGAAAATAAAATGTGTTCATCCCAAGTGTGACAAGAACAGGGAAGACAATGGAAGGGAGAAAATGCGTGTATTTTTTAAAGATTACATCTATAATAAGAGAAAATAATTTGCATGCCAGAAAAAAAGCCAGTCACATCAGTTATTTAAAGAATAATAATACTGACAATGGTAATAATAAAATCAGAATAAAACTTCATCTGAGAATGAGTCTATCTTGAGCACAGTCTCATTTGTTAAGGTGAAATCCAAAGACAGGTCTCATCTCCAGCCCCAGGGTACAATTTTGTTGAGCTCTCTTTGTAAGTCAGTAGTCAGTAAGTCAGTTTTACTCTAAGTAGTCATTTCTGAAGTGTGTTCACATGGTAGTTCCTTCAAACTATTTACCTTGCCCACAATCCATAGAAGAGGAAGCAGACACAGTTACACAGCCACTGGCCTCAAAGCTGCCTCCTATCACCAGGGCCTTTGTTCAAAATCAAATGTATTTTCTCCCTGGCAAGTGAATTCTGCTGATAGTTGGTAATACTAATATTTGTGTCATGTTATCAAAAACATTTCCCAAGACTCATGGTCACAGCATTATCAATAATAGATTTATCTGTGACATCAAAGTTTGGGTGCAATAAGCTTATCACCATCTCCGCTGTGCACTGTCAGCGTGCACAAAGGGTGCTTTGTGAGGCATGGCCCAGTTATACATAGTTCCTTCAGGTGCACAGGCCAATCGCTGGTGCCAGGCTCCATGCCCAGCTTCCCTGCTGAGCTAAGAGCACCCTGTCAAGACCCCACACCAGAACGGCCTTCTACTCTCAGAGCCAGGCTAAAGGAAAGAAAAGTCCTGGTCCCTGTGTTCTAATACCCAAAGCTACTAGACATTTCAATACGACACACAGACACCATTCCATTCTCAATGTCACATTTAGGTCGCCTCCTTCTTGGTCTAGGAATTCATGCATTCGCTATGAAAATCAGATGTCTTTGTAAAGTTATTTAGAGAAGGATGCCTTTTCAGTCTGGACAGGGATGGACCTTAACCCCAAAAGTCTATTTTTGTCTTAGCTTAACAGTGAGGGCCTCAAAGTTTCAACATAATGTACAAGGATCGCCTCCTTCTCCGCCCCCAGGACCATCCCTCTCCTTTAACAGACAAGCCTGTTTCATCATCCAAACTTTAACATAAGACCTAGGTCCCCAAGAGATGCCTGCGATGTAAAGGCTGACATCCATTTTCTTAGAGTATGTGTGTGACATACAAAACACATGTATGCACATGTATCTTCAAGTGCACAGGTAGGCACATATCTCGTGTGTGCTCAACGTGTGCTCTTCACAGAAGTTAGATGTGATGGACCTTCCTGCCATCTCTCTGAAAATAAAATACACGTTATAGTGATTGTGAAAAGTCCCACCACTTCTGGGAGTGGTGGCACGTGCCTGGAACCACAGCACTTGGAGATGTGGACGCTCGGGACTTCAGGTCTGCAGCCAACCTGAGCTACCCAGCAAGACTCTTCCCCAACAGTAGGAATAGCTGTAATATTGAGCTACGTCATATAGTTGTATCAGTTCGTATGTTCGTGTTACCATAAGCATCGTGGATTCACGTGGGTCTGGGACACTATTGTTGCCAGGAATATCAGCATCATAGATAGCTTAGGCAGGGACTCGGCCTTTAAGAAACTGAAGAGGGGAAGTTACCCTCTAATCGTGACCCAGAATGTGGCCTTCGCGGTGTGACAGAAGCCTGTGCCCGGAAGTGACTCATCACCAGGAGAAATCCGACCCGTCCTTCAGATGTGTAGAAGTTTAAAAAAACCCTTTATTTTCCTTGTTTTTTTTTTTTAACCAAGTATTAGACTTTTCATCCTTCCCACCTAACACGCCAGAGCCTCAAGGAGACTTCTGAGCCACCACGCAGCATATGTAAAGCCCTTTGGTGTTATAGTGAGCAGGTGGCTCAGACGGGGGCGACACAGTCACAGCCTAGACAGAGACATGTGGCAGAACACAGGAACACCTTTTCATTCACCCCCTGGCTCATAGGAAACTCCAGTGCCCCACAGATCCCGACACTACCTCGCACCCCACAGCAAAGAGCATTACTGGCGCACCGAGGCCCAACACATCATTTAAGGCACTGATCTAGAACTGCATGCGCATTCTACTCAAACAACCCGGTCAACTGGATTTGCATGTTCTAACAAGTAGCTGTCCCAAACTTCCTTCACATGTGGTTTCTGGGATGACTTCAACACAGCCTAAGACCGAAAGAGACAGAGCCGGTTTAGGGGAAAGGTGGAAGGCGCTAAGGAAACCTCCCCGCAAACGATATTTTTTTAAAAAAAATTCTGATTATTTAAGATAAGATGGACTCTCATTTCCCCCAGAGTTTTATCTTTATAGATAGACTGCATACTGTATGAGCGAGTGTTAGCTGAGTGTTGGGGGTTGCTTGTGATTTCTCGGCGACTATGCCTCTGCTGTGGGGTTTCCTTGGGGGAGCACATTCCAGTGTCTTAATGGGGTGTAATCAGTAACACGTTCGCTTCAGGCCTCATAATGATGATGCCATTAACTGCGTTCACCAAAAATCCCTTAAAACAGCTGTTTCCAACCAACTTTCGCTGGGAGCGCACTTTTGTGTGTTTAATACCCTTGGCAGGCATCTGAGAAGGGCCTTGCCTACTGTTTTATTTGTTTCCATTTATGAAAACATGCGTTCGCTATGAAAATCAGATGTCTTTGTAAAGTTATCAAGGATCCAGAAGAAAACATGATCCTGTGTGCACCCTGGGCCGCGGTTACCGAAACACTTTCAATGCGAACTGCTAAAGAAAACCTTCCACACCTTTGTTTAAATGGAGAATGATCCCCAGCTCTTTGTTGGGTCGGGTCAGAGGGAACACAGTTCTAGAGTTATAGGTCCTCAGGTTGAAAAATAAACCCAATCAGGCCAGCAAAGGCTTCCAACTGGACATTACTTGAGCCCGTTACATGTGTCATTTTTCAGATCTTTACTCAGAAATATAAGGATTTTTCTTCCTATAGTGTCGCACTAAGGACACAGCACCTTCCTTCGCAGTGACCAGCCTGGATGCCAGTGGCACACACTCCCGCTGGCGGAAGACCTCCCACAGTGGAGCAGGTTTGCTCTAAGTGAAGAAGGCAGCATACTGCACAGCAGCCAAACTCCATGGTCCATAAAATGGTACAATTCAGAAAGGCTGCCTTCCATCCGTGCCCTTTACCCTCCAAAGGGACAGAATGGTTGCGACTTGGCTGTTTTGGTGGACTTTCGTTGAAGCTGGGGCACACACATAGAAAGTTAAACAGACAGACCCACAGTCAACATCTGCCTGCATCTGGGTGAGCCCTCAGGGCAAAGCCAGGGCTGTACCAAGGAGCCAGGCTTGGCTCTTCCCTGCATTACCCCCTTCTCCTAGTCTCCTTTCTCTCTGCTGAAATGCCCCCTGAGCTGCACTCTGGGGAAGGCTGGATGCTCTGCTTCCCTGAGTGCTGCTCACCCCAGCCCTGGGGGGTGAGGGGGTTGGTGATACAACATTGCTATGTCATGCTACCCTTTCGCTCTGGCCATTCTTTGCCACCTCTCCTAGCCACCATTTCTCTGTTGCAACAAAGACGACAGGGACTCTCACAAGTACAGCCTCCAGCAAACACCCGTGGAAGGGTCTGGAAGGAAAGAAGGCTTAAGGCCACCGGCTTATCTGTTCCCTATCTCTCCCTATCTTACCACAAGGCCTGCCTGTGACAGCCACCTTGTCCTGGGGCAATCGCTCTGTAGTAAGACACACAACAAATAATAAAAGATATTTTTTATGATCGAAAAATACATATACCCAGGCAATTAAACTGTTTGCATGATGGATGACCTTATTTTACATTTGAATTCAAAGTGGCTTTCTATAGCACTCAACTAAAATGTCTTGAAGTTACCAAGAAAGAGTGTGTGTGCATGTGTGTGCCTGAGTGTGTAGCCATGTGTATATCTAGAGACATGGCAATATCGATTTTTGCTCACTTGTTTTAAAAACAAACGTAAGGAATCTCTACTGTGCTAATTTATGTTGTTTACCTGAAATGCAAGGTCCTGATATCCAAATCACATACATATTTTTCCCTACTTTTTTATACCAAAAGAGGAGGCCATAGAAAATTTACCAACTGATATCCTTTGGTGTAAGTGAAAAAGGGACAAGAACATAGGAAGATTTATTGTTCAGAAGGTTCTAGAAGCAAGGCACTAGTGTCTGAATTTAAAATGTTAATGGATGTGCATTCCCTCCATGCTGATTCCCAAGTGACAATATGTTTTGTGCCCAGGGCATGCTTCTGACTAAATCAATAAACTATCCTAAGTCTGATAAAAGTTTTACAAAATATCCAAGACATTTAGAGTAATTGTTAACATCTGCTCATTATGATTCAAACGTGTAAGCAGGTTTAGAAGCCAGATAAATATATTTCTTCATCAGCAGCCAGCATGTCACTACTGCCTCGGTGGTGACATAAAACAGTGAGACATTAGAACTTGCCTTCGTGTTGGCTTCAGAGAATACAAAAGAGCCATTGTAGAGGGGGAAGAGAGAAATCCCAGACAATTCTGATTTCTCCATGTTTTCAGACAGACAGAGAAGAGGGGAGGAGAGAGCAGAAGAGGAAAGAGAAGTGACAAACTTTGCTCACACACAAAAAAATTAGATAATTTACTTTGGGCTGAATACCTGGAGATTATGCAGAAAAATACAGGGAAATGTATATCTTGGAGAAGGGCTCTGTGGCCCCTCATTACTGCTAAAATATGAAGAGCCAGGTTTTCCTTTTGTAGCTTCAAACACACTTTTGCATTTTTATTTCTCATTTAATTTCATAACCCTTACAAGTTATTTCCACCCATGAACTGTTAAAAGCAGGCCTTTGAAAATGGCATTGAAGAGATTCTAACAGAATGAATTTGGTCCCTTGAGGCTACCCCATGCCCAGCTTCTATGCAGCTAACACATCCTAAGCCACAGCCAACAGCAGAGCATCGTAACTAGTGGTGAGAAAATATTAGCCAACGTCATTCACATTATAGGGAACACTGCATGACCGGGAGAAGAATCTCCACCAGCTAATGTGGTTGTGCCTGATATAGAGTGTGTGTGTGTGTGTGTGTGTGTGTGTGTGTGTGTGTGTGTGTGTGTGTGTTCCATGTGCCCTTCCAGGAATCTCAATGACCTCTGTCTTCTATCGACGTCAGAGATCTCCGGTTAGGTGTTCCTTGTGAATTTGATACTGAGTTGTTTATTAACTTCCAACTACTTTGTGCTGTCCTCAACTGTGTATATGTAAAATAGAAGTCTCTGAGGTTGCCTCAAGGTTAACTCTTTTAAGCCGCTACCATGAGGCCTTAGAAACGTGGAAGTGGGTGATGAGACGCAGCCCCTTTCTCTGCAGAGCCCGTTTACGCTCACTAGCGTGAGTGTGGACAGTGACGATCATATGGAAGGCACGTAATGAACGTTGGTTCGGCTGAACCAGTCTATAGCCAGGGTATCCTAGGAGGCCAGTGGCGAACACTAGCTTTCTATAAAGGAGCGCATGATTAACAAGGTAAAGATGAGAACATTAATAGAGCTCGGCTATCTAGTTGATTAAAGCTGTAAAGAAGAAGCAAGAGCCTCTTCATGGATTGGTCTGCTCACTAACCTGTAATTATATTGTCAATTGCATTAACTTCATTGCCCACTAATAGAGTCTGCTTCAAGGGAGGAGGCTGTGTGGGGCTGGTTATTTATTTTTATGTCCTAATTAATCAGTACCGACATCAAACCACATCCTTCCTCCTTGCTCATTATTCAAATGACCCATTTATATGGATGAACCTCTTTGCTTTGTACATTTCATTATCACATTAACATGCTTACAAAACAAAAAAGGGCCCTTTCTGCTTCAGCAAGTACTTTCAACCAACGGCTACTGGAGCTACCCTGGCAGTCTAGGCAAGCCTCGGCTCTTCCTAGACATGCGTACCCACCAGGGAAGAGTTGACCGAAGACACAACGAATTCCTGACGAGTTTTATAGTTCTGGGGTGGGAAAGAACTCAGCTTAGGAAGAAGCAGGAATTCTACCTTTTCCTCAAAGGCCAGGCAAACCACTTACATTCAACTAGCTATTTTCTTAGGTTTCATGTATAGAAAATATACCTTATAATTGAGTTAGATTTTTTTTAAAAAAAGAACATCCGTTGGAGTCATGAAATTGAAACATAATTCACAGTAGCCTGGTGAGCCAACCCTGGAGTCGCACCTTCTAAGGACGTTTCCGTGTCCTTACAGAAAGTCACATGGCTAGCTGTAAGTCTGTCAATTTGAGATCGAGTGTGGAGAGAGAAGTCTTTTCCTCAGAAGATTTACCTTTTAAAAAAACGGTAAGTTTCCTACATTCACACGTTAATAAAGTTCCTCTAGATTATGAAGCAGGCTTACGGTATTTTTAGGAAAAACGAAAACATCGGCTGAAACGGAAAAACGACGAGAACAACCTGGCAACCCAAGGTTGATTTGTATGTTTAAAGATGGCATGGAATGACATCGTCTTGAAAATTGTCAACATTTAGCATTGATTTATAATGTTTCTTCGTAGACATAATCTCCCGTTTGCACATGTGTTAGATTACCCTGTAATTGTAAGGCAACTTTGGAAAGTCTGTAAGGAAGCTGTATTGACCATGCATGTGCACAATTGACCTGACCCTGAGAGAAAACAAGCAGTGATAGCCACAAGTGTGTAAATGTGCTCACTAATGTGTGTGCTCACGGAGCCAGAAGCGGCCCATGAATGCCTTCCTCTTCCATGGCCCACTTTCTTCTTCCTTCCGTCCTTTCTGTCTTCCATCCTTCCTTCCTTCCTTCCATCCTTCCATCCTTCCTTCTTTCCTTCCTTCCATCCTTCCATCCTTCCTTCCTTCCTTCCTTCCATCCTTCCATCCTTCCTTCCTTCCTTCCTTCCTTCCTCCCTCCCTCTTTTCCTCCCTCCCTTCCTTTCTTCCTTCTTGAGATAGGCAGGGTCCCTCACTGAACCTGGAGCTTGCTATTTTGGCTATACCAGCTGGCCAGCAAGCTCTCAGGATTTTCTTGTTTGTTTCCCAAGAGCTGGGGTTAAAGGGGCCTGCTACCACACCTGGCTTCTTATGTGGATCTTGGGGATCCAAACACAGATCTCAATGCTTTCATGGCAAGGACTTACCCAGTGAGCCATCTCCCCAGACAAACAAAGATTTTTTTTTTTTAAACTGATATGTCTCAGATAAGGAGGGCACGCATGATGAAGAAATCTACCTTGGAAATTTCTCAGGGGATTCAATAAACAAACTCAGTTGGCGTGAAGGAGACGAACATGGCAGTTTTGAACAGAAACATAACATTGGTGTAAGACATTTCTGTATTCTGAACTATTACAGATACAGTTTTCTTTTTTTTCTTTTTTTTTTTTCTTTTTTTTTTGGGGTTTTTTGAGACCGGGTTTCTTTGGAGCCTGTCCTGGAACTAGCTCTTGTAGACCAGGCTGGCCTCGAACTCCCGAGTGCTGGGATTAAAGGTGTGCAGCAACACCACCCGGCAAGATACATTTTTTTGTACATTTTTCTAATGTACAAAAATCATGTTTTAAGTTTCTTAGTTAGGCATAAAATAGTTTACACTGTTGCACTGAGTTCCCATGGGGCGTGCATAATGATTTTCATCTTTCTCCTTGCAAAATTCCCAGTTTAGAAAGTATAGACAAACAAACTACCCCGTGGTTCCTCATCCCAGTGCATGTTATTGTAGCGTTCTCCTGTTTCCAACAATGACCAGCCACATTGCCTCCACCTTGGTGATCTGTGCCCCCACTCGAGCTTGAATGCCACACACTCAAGGGAATGAATCATCTGGTCATTCTTACCCAAGTCCTCGGTCCTCTGGGCGAAAGCATGTCAAATCAGCAGCCTCACAACGTGCTCTTTATGAAAAAGGTTATTATTTAGGAATACTCAATAAGGGGATTGAGGGATGGTTTGGCAGTTAAAACACTTGCTGCACCTCCAAAGGACCCACGTTTGGTTCTCAACACCCATGGGTAGCTCACAATAGCCTGTAACTTCAGCGTCAGGGAATCCAATACCTTCTTCTAGCCTCCCTGGCCACCTACACTCATGTGCACATAAACCATCCCACTCAGGGAAAAAAAAGTCAGTAAATTTCTTTATCTTCCTTTCTCCCACTTGGCTAAGTTCAGTTCCCCAACACTCTCCTAAATACCCAGCTGGTAATTCAGTGTTAAGGCATAACTGAGTTCCCGGAAGATTTGGGCATATCCTATGACTATAAAATCACATATTACATGAGGTTATAATGATTATTAATTTAAAATAGCAAATACAATTGCCCTAAAATGTGGCCTACACCTTCCTCTGGGTTCCTTGGAAAATTTCCAGATTTCTCCTTAACTCCCTCAGCCTCTTAGAAATACCGTATGCGCTGGTGAAGGGAGACCAGTTTCTGTCTGAAGGGAGACGATCAGTTTCTGTCTGAGAGAAGTACCAAATTGGTATGGCGTACAGTAAAGGCAGGCAAATCTGTTTGCCTTGTAGCCTAAGCCAAGGCTTCTCCAAGCGAAAAGTTCCTATGAAGCTGTTATCCTTAGAGCCTCCACTATCAAAAGTGGGTTTTGCATCAAGTCTCAAATGTCCCAAAGCTTGGAACAGCTTTTATAAGTGCTGTGCACACACTCAACTGCAGCAAATTCATTGTGCTGTGCACTGGTTGCAGGCGGCTATTCTGCATGCTTCATGCCAAGAATTAGGTTCACTGTCTAAACTACAGAGTCGCCTTGGAGACAAGCTGGTCCAATCTGCAGAATTTGATCACATGGCATGATGATGCCAAGGGACACCACATACTTTGGGTGAGACTACAGGTGTTGACATCTGCTTCAACAAAGGTGCCTTTTTAAAATTTATTTCCTAACATGTGTGTGCAATAGACATGAAACATGACCCCTACACAAGACCACAAATGCTCGTCAGGTAGCTAGGTTAGCACTTTGTATCTGGAAAGATTGGACGTAGAGAGGATTAGTTGGCATCTACTTGCTGCGACAGAATAGGAGGTTTCTGCAGCCTCCCTTCCTGGAACTCGTTACTCCCGTTAATGGGGATCCTGCTTTCATTTGTTTGTTTTCTCTCTGTGCAGGGAAACTCTAGAAAAAGCAGAGATTCTGAGTTTCTTCCCCAAGGCATCACAGTCAAAATCAGCGCAGAGGAGGATCCTCTAAGGCTTCTCAGGAGCCACTTTGAGAGCCCCAATCGAGAAGGGATGCGAGCCAGGGATGGTAAGGGAAGGAGAGCTTCTGTTGGAGCCCACACTACACGGGGGCTATTATTGCATTAGAGCTGACCAAGCTGGCCTAATAAGAGGTTGACAATCTGAATCCAGGAGCTGCAGAGTATTTGCAGGCATCCAGGGAATAGAAACATACCTGGATCAAATTATATTGAGCTCAGAAGCACACAGAGCATTCTAATGCTTTCCATTAGCTTGTGGTCCTATTGGGTGGTGGTGTTCATTAATGCTCAGTCACAGAAGGCAGGATGCAGAGGATGCCAGTTCAGAGAAAGAGGACAGCATGGGCCACCAAAGCCTTGTACAGAGGAGCTGACTTGGCCAAGACCCCAATTGTATTGCTACAGCGCCAATACCTGCCATGACTAGCCAACAGGTAGTGGTGTTAAGTTTGAAATCCCAATTCAGAGAAGAAGCAGAGGACTCAAATCAACAGAACATACAGAATCTGAGAGAGAAAAGCTGCATCATGAGAGCCAAGTTTGGAGCTATTGTGTTCAAGGTCTCCCAAAAGCTTTAAGGGCGCTCCTGCCTCACCTCATTGCTGCTGTATAAGCCTCCAGTCCTACAATTCTGCACCCAAGACCCGAGCAAGACAGAGTCTTTATGGACCTGGATGCTGGTCTAGTTCATTAAGTCTCATGCTGTAGCCTGCTACTTCCTTTTGGAGGCTCTTATCTCACTGATCTCTCACCCTGGAAGGATTTCAGTTTTTGACATAGCTTCCATGTAGTTTTCTCTATAGGTCTTTGTTCAAATTTTCTTTCCAAGTAGATGAACCCAATCCCTTTGTTGAGTGTGGTTCTTCTGTATTCTAGAGTATTCATTACCAAATATTATGTATTTTTTTTGGCCCTCTGTTCACTGTCTTCTTGCCCACTACAAAGTTCCTACATATACAGCACGTATCTAGATTGCAGTGAGGTCCTCCAGACATGAGTCTGCCGCTTAGGCTGCTTAGATATATGAGAGGATGCTGTGGATCTTTAGATCCAAAATACCAGGTGAGATCTAGAGTGGTTCATAGGCAGTTAATGGGGAGCTCTCAGCCCAGGATCGCAAGAGTGCCTCCATTTATTGTTGTGTTCTTGTGGCTTCCCTGGCGATGGAACTCTCCCTCTTCCTGCTCAGTCACATCAACCAGAAACTCATTCCTGGATCCAGAGTGAGCACGCGCCCTCTCTCTCTGTCTCTGTCTCTCTCTCTGTCTGTCTCTGTCTCTCTCTCTGTCTGTCTCTGTCTCTGTCTCTCTCTCTCTCTCTCTCTCTCTCTCTCTCTCTCTCTCTCTCTCTCCTTAGAATAACTGTATGACCCAAGGTGCCTAGTTATTTTATTGGTTGGTCATTAACTACAGCTCAGAGTTTCTTGTTTAGTTGATTGGTGAGATTTTTTGTTTTGCTTTTCCATCGAACCCTGAAAGGTCTGTTTTCCTGCTGTAGGATAATTAGATTTCCATACTCAGCTATTTCCCTTAGTCAAAGGCTGTGCTTGCTGTTGTTGTTTGTTCGTTTAAAGATGATTGGATTGGGGGCTAGGGTTATAGGTCAGTGGGAGTGAGGAAAAGCGCTTGTGAAGACATGAGGATCACAATCAAAACCTCCAACACCCACATAAAAAAACAGGCATAACTGAGCACACCTGTAACCCCAGCACTGGCAGACAGAGACAGGAAGATCACTGTACTTGCTGTCAATCTGACCAAAACCCAGAAAGCTCCAGGTTCGGTGACAGACCTTATCTCAGGGATGGAAGGCAGAGAACGGTAGAGAAAGGCACATGACATCCCTCTCTGGCCTCATATTGCACACACACAGTCTGCCCCCGTATACACAAATGTACTCACATAGATATACATACCCATATATATATGTATATACACACATATATATGTACACAGCCGTGTGTGTGTGTGTGTGTGTGTGTGTGTGTGTGTGTGTTCTGGGAGAGCATAGGCAGGTATTTCCAGGGCAAAGTTAGCTAATGACGGAGGGGGGGTGCATTTTTTTTTTAACACTGATCATGGAGAAGCACACCACAAATGGTAAAACAAATGTCTGTCAGTCTGTCCCACTGCATGACATTTTCTCTAGTGACACGGGGGAGAAGGTGCTGGCAAACAGAGAGCAGACCACCCAGAACTCCACATTCTGGAACACATGGCCTTGTACCTGGGTCCCAGCCCCAGCTCTGGGGAGCTGGACAGGGATGGATCTGAACGCACCGAGGCCAATCACAGATACAATTGCACGGTTCTACTCTAGTCCTTCTTCCAGAAGCTTCTGCAGGTGGTAACTCTGCCAAAGCAGAGCCCCATAGGATGAGATTCACTACAGTCTAGGCTTGCGGGCTTTTTCCCAAGGGTGTCTGCTTCTCCCATCACCCACACTGAGCCAATTCCATCCCATGAGCTTCTCCACCGCCCTCCCCCTGGCTCTAGAGATCTGGCTCCTGGTCTCTCTTCTGGCTCTCGAATGTCGCCTTCTCTACTGTTTAAGTTTTAATTTTAATTTTAGGAAGTAGTTTATATCTTAATGCCAGACAGAAGATGAGTATAATTGAGATGGGTATTGTCAAACGGCCGTGGGCTTTGCGCTTCTGCTCCACAGACCGCCATAACTTGCTTGGCTTACTTCACATATTGAGCACTCAAAGACATCTTTTAAAGAAATCTTTGTAGTGTTTTTATTAAATGGGACGAAAGTTTTTTGTTACAATAACACATGACTCGAGGGGTTTGCCACCACCTGGTGGCAGCATACCCAAACATCAATGGCAATGTGCTTTACTATAGAAAAGGCTGGAACGGAACCCGCTACTCAGAAGTTATGCGGTAGTATCAGGAGTGTCCCAGAGACACATGTCATTGTAGAAAAACACATTTAAAAATTACAAAATCGCTTTCCCAATGAAATCCTAATATTTAAAAGTTAAGGTTTCCATAAATGAATTGCCAACCTTATTACATAGATCTCTTCGGCTTGTAGGAAATATTTTCCTAATGTCTTAGAGCCAACACTGTGACTGCCTATAAGACAAGCCTCACAGTCTCTCCAATTGTTCCCATGTTTGAATGTGAGTGTCATTTTACCCTCTAGTCTCCGCTTTTTCTTCTTCCAGTCAGAATGAATGCTACATCCTCATTTAGTTCATTCTACCTGAGACTCCCGGAGCTGCACTTCTCCTCCTCCAGAACCAAACAAAAACCAGAGCAAGGACAACTTTCCCGGACCTTCAGAAGCTGCTGCACAATAGAACAGGCAGACCGCGGCTCAGAGTACAACATGTTAGCAAAGGAAAGGGGAAAGAACTTGGGAGATTTATTCCCTTTCCAGACCTTTGAGCTCTCACATGACAGTTCCATAGTGTACCGGTTTTGCCCACTGTAACCACGCCACGCTCACTCTGGCCTGACTCAGCAAGGCTCTGTTAAGGCCGAACACCGTTCTCACTCAGAACTAGTTCCAGTAAGTGAGGCACTGGAGAATGAAACGGAAAGGAGACAAGAGCCAGGCCTTTCTTGGAGGTCTCCAGGTCTCCAGCCATACACAGAGACCCTCCTCCAAATGACGGGTGCTGTCTTGGACCTGATCAGCCATACAGAGACCCTCCCCCAAAAGAGGGGTCTGTCCTGGACATAGTCAGACACGCAGAGCCCCTCCCCCAAATGAGGGGTGCTGTCCTGGGGATGGCTGGATACACAGAGCCCCTCCCCCACAAACAAGGGTGCTGTCCTTGGCCTTCTCTCCGCTCTGTGACTCAGAAGACATGGCTTTCTTGATCGCGGTGACGTCTTAGACTGGGTTTTCCAGGAAGACACAGGAAGAGCTTCAGAGTAGGATGGGGCATCCTGCCAGCTCTCAGGACTGTGGGGAACTGTGTGCCGCAAAGAGGAGCGGCAGCAAGTCCTGGCAGAGCAGAAGGAAGGCCCTTCAACAGCCACAGTGCACACACTTCTGAAGAAGTCACGATGGCTTTGCAAGGAGCAGGGGCCAGTAGGGTAACATCCTACCAGGTTCCCTGTCTACCCTCAGTGACCCCATGGTATTTAAGGACAGCAGCAATGAGCCATATCCGCACCAGGTTTCCATAAACATTCTTACTAATATTCTTTGACAGCTTTTCCTGCGTCAGCTACAAATGAAGATGTTACAAATAAAATAAAAACGCTTTCTTAGCAAAGACAGGATGGAAGGGGAGTAACCAAAAAGCCAAATGGCAAGAACCCATCTAGTGATCTTCATATTTGAAGGATTTTGCCACTGTGATCATGGGCTATGGTGCTCTCCACACTAGCCACTTGTGAAGTTCGAGCATTTGAGCTATACTACCATTTATCCCTCTGACACAGCATAGCCAACATTAGGTACTTCACAGATCTGGACCACCATTCAGATAACTCATTGGTCACTGTAGCTTTGAGGCTGGTGGATACCTCTGATATAATCACAGTATGTTATGAACCTGGTCCCAGCAGCCTCTCTAGAGAGTCAAATGTGGCCAGCCATGACCTTCTGGCAGCTGCAGCAACCATAGCACAGTTTGCACCAGCTTCAAATTTTAGTCCTGACCTTCCTGGATGTGGAGTCTTGAAAAATGTGGCTCCAGTAAAGTTATGAATCCACAACCATCAAAAGTAACTTAAAAAACCAAGTCTGCAGCGTCTCTGAGATGTTCCTGGGAGCGCTCACTCTTACATGAGGTCTCTGCAGCTGCGGCTCTGAACACACGGTCATGCCATGCACCACAGGTAACCCCTACATCCCAGCACACGAGTGATGGCTGCTGTCTGTCCCTCGGCTCAGATCTAGACTACTGTAGATTATATATCGTTGTGTTTTTATTGTACATGCGAAGTGTTCTGCTCTTATGAAAACTTAATTCTTTAATTACAGAAAATGAAGACTTTCAAGATTTTCTTAGACTCTTCCCCAGGATATATCAAATAGTCTATCCTTGATTGTATTGTGCTAAAATGTCTGATTTCTTTAAATGCTATTGGAGTTATTGATATTTTGGTTCAAAAATAAATCATTAAATGAAACTTGACGGAGTTAGGACAGATTTTTCTGAACATTTCTGAAATGGCTCAAGAGCTACTTCTGCCTGTGTGCATCACATATTTCTGAGAAGTGACATTCTAAGAACTGACAATTATACAATATTGGGGTTGGAGAGACGGCTCAACAGTTAAGGGCTTTGGCTGCCCTTCTAGAGGACCCAAATTCAGTTCCCAGCACCTATAAGAGGAGGCTCACAACCACCTGTAACTCCAGCTCCCGAGCACCAATGGCTCTCTGGGCCACTTCGGGTACTACTTCTCTTTCTCTCTCTCTCTCTCTCTCTCTCTCTCTGACACACACACACACACACACACACACACACACAAATACACACATACACAAAAAAATCAAACCTTTAAGCATAAATTAAAGATCAATCAACTGAAAAACGTTTCGATGCTCTACACCCTGCAGTATCTAATATTTAACCCAAATTTAATTCTTTAAGTAAAACTAAGCAAGAACAACCATTTCATTAGTATGCAAATTCATCTCTGACTTTAGTGAATGGGAGAACTATTTGTATGCCAAAGGACTATTTAAGATACATTTCCCTGTGATGTCTGACTGGCAAATGTCTGGTCTGTAGTCTTATGTTATATATCCAGGGCTGGATAAAAGTTTTCCAGGTGAGAAGGGGTCATGAGCAGGGAAAATTTCAGAAGTCTGGCTGGAGATAAAGAAGACACAAAACGCACACCTGGTAACTCACCCTAACCCTGATTAGAAGTAGAAAGCTCCCACAGAGGACACAGACCAGAACAGGAATGAAAAGTCATGTCAAAGTCACCAAGCGAGCAAACAGGAACAGGAACGCTAACGTGCCTTCCCGCTGTGGTTGTTATATAACAAGGACACGGTGGCTGCCTTAGCTCCTGGGCCATTACTACATATCTTGAGATCATTCCTGATACTCTCGGGTAAAGGAACACCAAACAGGAGTCATTTATCTGACAAAAGACCTTGTTTTTTTTTCCTTTTCTATCAATCATTAAACGAGTAATGTCTTTTTATGTTATTGCTTTGACATTCATTAACACTCACGTCAGAGGAAATCTTGGCAATTAAAAATTCTATCAGCCACCGAAAGCTGTTTGGTCTCAACTTGCTACGAGTCATTTTTTTTTTTAAACGGACGCCATAGCATCGAGATGGGTCAGGAACTCACCCCAAAGTTCAGCGTGAATTATCTCTGTTATGACTCAGGCAGAAATCAGAATTTGACATGTCTGTATTAACTTTAAGGACAATCTGGACTGACCAGCCTAAGAGGGAGAAATGCCTCAGAAAAAAAATAAAAGGAAGTCAGAGAGCAACAAGCTGCCATGTTAGGACAGGAATTCCTCCTTTTGACAGGGCACGAACTTCAGCAGGTTTCCACTAGAGATCTCTAAGCTCACGCGCTTGTCATACACCTGAAAAAAGGCCCTTCTTAAATTCCCTCTGTTTGGAAACAAGGAGCAAGTGTCCCATGGGACAAAGTGAGAGCCCTGCCCAGTACAGGGTGGCTTGCTCATTTCCAGACCACTCCCACTGTGGGAACATCACCCATAAAAACTGATTATATATCATCTACGGCAATCTCATCACACAGCATTGAGAGAAATAAAACTGAACAAACACTTCTCTTTTTAATAAAGAGCAATTTAGAGGGTGGGATAAGAACAAATTTCCTTCTTGGAAAAAATCTGTGTGTTGTAAATGCGTCTTTTATTTAAGGAGTGGATTAACCTTGTGCCATCTGTCTGCATGCATATCTACTTTACAGAGAGTAAAACTGGATGGAAGGAGATGCCCCACCACTTCTCAGCATACACATAAATGCTAGAACGACACCCTGAGAGCATTCCCTTCTATCCACATCTACTTACACTGTCTTTTCAGTATGGAAATTATGTTACTTAATCAAAATCCAAGATTGGATGTGGCACTAAAACCCTGTCATGATTTAAAGTACTTAGAACTGAAAATGTCGCATAGACACAGCCTCTTCAAAGACCCAAAGCATTTGAAACGCCTTGGGGCATGGAATTATCTACACTCATTTATTCATCCAGCGGGCAGTAAAGACGCAACTTTACAGATGGCGGCCAAGCTAGGAAGGAAACACGACACTGGCCTGTGTTTCACCACCTTGAGGAACAAATCCAGGCTTTCAGGAAGTAAGCTGTAATGGGCTTTGAATGTTCCCTGGGCCCTGCCTCAGCATTGTTCGGGTTCAGTAAATGAAAGTAATACAGGCTTTAAGAAGGATTCCAAACTATGATGGGGAGATTTAGAAATGAAACCCAGCATCACCAAGGATATAGATGCCAGGAAACACTCATTTCACGGTGTTCTTTAGGCTGAGATGGATGCTGTTTACCTGAGTGGTTCAGAAAGAAAGCTCCAAGAAGTGAGTAAGAAAGGGAGGTTTCTGCGGGTTGAACTATGATGGGCACTAGGAACACGTTCAGAACCACCGTCCTCCTGTAGACATCGCTCACTAGGAACAGGTTCAGAACCACTGTCCTCCTGTACCCATCGCTCACTAGGAACAGGTTCAGAACCACTGTCCTGTACCCATCGCTCACTAGGAACAGGTTCAGAACCACTGTCCTCCTGTACCCATCGCTCACGAGGAACAGGTTCAGAACCACTGTCCGCCTGTACCCATCGCTCACTAGGAACAGGTTCAGAACCACCGTCCTCCTGTATACATCGCTCACTAGGAACAGGTTCAGAACCACTGTCCACCTGTACCCATCGCTCACTAGGAACAGGTTCAGAACCACTGTCCTCCTGTACCCATCGCTCACTAGGAACAGGTTCAGAACCACCGTCCACCTGTACCCATCGCTCACTAGGAACAGGTTCAGAACCACTGTCCACCTGTACCCATCGCTCACTAGGAACAGGTTCAGAACCACTGTCCACCTGTACCCATCGCTCACTAGGAACAGGTTCAGAACCACTGTCTGCCTGTACCCATCGCTCACTAGGAACAGGTTCAGAACCACTGTCCACCTGTAGCCATCGCTCACTAGGAACAGGTTCAGAACCACTGTCCACCTGTACCCATCGCTCACTAGGAACAGGTTCAGAACCACCGTCCTCCTGTACCCATCGCTCACTAGGAACAGGTTCAGAACCACTGTCCTCCTGTACCCATCGCTCACTAGGAACAGGTTCAGAACCACTGTCCACCTGTAGCCATCGCTCACTAGGAACAGGTTCAGAACCACCGTCCTCCTGTACCCATCGCTCACTAGGAACAGGTTCAGAACCACCGTCCTCCTGTACCCATCGCTCACTAGGAACAGGTTCAGAACCACCGTCCTGTACCCATCGCTCACTATGAACAGGTTCAGAACCACCGTCCTGTACCCATCGCTCACTAGGAACAGGTTCAGAACCACCGTCCTGTACCCATCGCTCACTAGGAACAGGTTCAGAACCACTGTCCGCCTGTACCATCGCTCACTAGGAACAGGTTCAGAACCACTGTCCGCCTGTACCATCGCTCACTAGGAACAGGTTCAGAACCACTGTCCACCTGTACCATCGCTCACTAGGAACAGGTTCAGAACCACTGTCCGCCTGTACCCATCGCTCAAAAAGTAAGAGCAAAGACACCACGATTCAGAGTGGTTTATTACAGACAGATGGACGATGCTTCAAACACTAGCTCTACCCACAGATCATAACCCCATCATGCAAACTGAGGCAGAGAGGTATAGCTGTGCTCTCCACCCATCCCAACCCTTGTCGTAGCTCCTCATAACTCCTGTCCCCACCAGATCTGTAGAGGCAGTACTTTCTCCTGTGATTCCACCGGGATCAACAAGTTGCAGGAGAAAGCCAAGTGAGGAATTAGGATTGGAGCACACTATCAGGTCATTTGGGTTGACTTTGAACCATTACTGCCGCCCTACTTTAACCTTGGGCCCATTATTCAAACTCTTTCCAAGTAAAGTTCACTCAACCAGACTTACACGTCATCTCACGTTCATGAATCAGTCTGATACAGCATTTCTTCACCCTCTTCACTCTTTTGAGCCAATATCCCTATCCCAGATATACCAGCAGACTGTTTAGCTAAAAAGGAAAGTTGAAGATTAGTCATTTAATTGAAGCCCTGCGTTAAGTAATGTAGCCACATGTTTTGGGGTGGGAGACCATGTACATTAAAGCCTGATGTTGTTTGGTTTCCTTTTTATACCCCCAAAATAATCAAATATAAAAAGAAATCACATAATTTTTTTTTTGCTAAAAATTGAGTTGAGGAGAGCTGGGGAGATGCTCATTGGATAAAACTGTTGGCTATGCAATCATGAGACCCTGAGTCTGAATCCTTAGCACCTATGTAAAAAGTCAGGCTACAGCCGGGCCTTGGTGGCACACGCCTTTAATCCCAGCACTCGGGAGGCAGAGGCAGGCGGATCTCTGTGAGTTCAAGGCCAGCCTGGTCTACAAGAGCTAGTTCCAGGACAGGAACCAAAAAGCTACAGAGAAACCCTGTCTCGAAAAATCCAAAAAAAAAAAAAAAGTCAGGCTACACATGCCTGTAACCCCAGTTTTAGGAGACAGAGACAGGGAGATCCCAAGAGCTCATTGGCCACCCAATCTAATCAAAATGGAGAGCTTCCCATTCAGTGAGATACCCTATATCAAGACAAGCCCACATGCATGCAACACACACACACACACACACACACACACACACACACACACACACAAACTGAGTTTAAGAAATCTTCAATATGAATCTGCATGTATTTCAAATGTTGTGTACTTCAAATGCCCACATCTATCAGCCGGTCTTTCCTTCTCTTTTCCAACAGTTCTGGGCGTGGGCCCCAGAAGCCTTGCAGAGATTAAGGGGCCCATTGTTGGTGCTCTGGTTGGAGGCGGGCCCTCACAGCAATCTGCTCTGATAACATTCTTGATCATTTTCAGGGAGCACTTGAGATTTACGCTCACGTAAGATCACTATCTCTTGGCCGTCGGCCTATTGTCCTGAAGGCATAACCTTTGTCCATGAGCTGCTTAGCCCAGTGCCATAACCACAGGCTGAATAGAGGGAGTGGGAGCTCTTCCCTCACAATAAGAAATCACGGATGTTACAGTATAACTGGAATTCCCATACCGAGTCCAGAGCTCTGGAGTGGTGGATGATCCCCAATGACGATGGCTCTATAAATCAGTCACAGGGAACTGAGTGGTGAAACTCTTACAGAGACTGTGAAATGCGCATGGTTGTGCTATCTCACCACTTTTGAGTTGCTCGAGTAGACTTAAAACCTGTTAAAATGTTTTGTTTTCCCTTAAAGAATTACATTTCCAGTCTTCATCCTATGTCTGCTGTGTACTGGGAAATAAGTCGAACTATGCCACTATGCCAGTTCAGTAAATACTTAAAATGATTTCTCCGAAACCTTCCAAGTATCTTCCCTTTCCAGCCAAACCCTCCCACCATGCCACAGTCCAGCCACTCCATCTTCTTGTCTCCTGCCATCTTTGTGCTTTCTGGAAGCTCTACAGTTAGGAATTCCTCTCTTAAAACCCAGTTCCCCCAAATTTAGACAATAACCCAAACAAGCTGGGAACCAGAGGCGAGTGGAGCCCAGCTAACCACTGCCCTGTTAAAGCAGGTCACTGCACTTCTATACGGGAGCCTGGGGTTCTATTCGCTTTTACAGCCACTCCAACACCTTGTTGAGTTATATTATGATTTGTCGAGGCCTCACGCAGTAAGTGGTCCTAAACGAAGACATGAACTTTTTCCTGTTTCTTGTTCTGTCGCAAGCTAATGAATTCACTTGAAGCAATCTTACTTTATAACCGTTCTGTGAGTTCAGTATCCAGCCCTTAGCCACAGCTCTGGTTGTTGAGGATGCTGCCATGTTGGCAAATGTGGAATTAATTAAATGTCAGTGTGATTCCATCAGATAATAACACGGTTCATCTTTACTCATCCGGCATCGCAATTACTCTCTGAAAACAAGACAGAAGCAAAGAGGGAGTGTCTGACTAAATCAGGCCAAACCAGCACGATTTTCCCTCTTCCATCACAGCATTCTTTCCTTCCTCTTAAAGCTGACGCGTGATTACAGGAACACAGAACACTGTCAATAAAGAAAACTGGCCATTCCTATCCCGGGAAGCAAGACGCTAGGCAATCCACCCTAGGGAAAATGGGGACAAAATATGCCTTTTTAAACATCCGAATTCAGACAATAAGCAGCAGCAGTGTTGATAGCCCCTGGCTTTTCACTCCTAGGCAACAATAGTGGCGCGTCCCATGACTTGACTTTGTCAACGCTCTCCCCAAACAAAGCAATGAAATGTAAGATGCTGGGAATGAGAGTCTGAAATCTAAGGAGGCAGGATAATGGCTTGCAGGTGTGGACATTACTCATATTTTAAACTAAATTAAATTCTTCCCCATTGCTCTAGCAAAATCAATACAACGCAATTACCAAAGGTGAGATGCTTCTAGTATTTAAATATGCACTAATTTTGATGACAGTTTTCACTCGTGCTAATCAAAGAAAGGACATTGATAGGATTTATATTAAGAATAATACGCAGGTGGAACATAGGCACTAATCCTTCATTTACAGCCTAAAAATGCTATGAAATTCATAAACCCCAAACACGGCATCCCTTTATGTCCATTTCCTTCAAGTATAAATCACCAGGGAGGAGGTCGAACCCAGGAGAGAGAGGAGACCCTACAAGGGTCCAGCTTGCTTAAGTACACAGATGGTGTTCAAAAGGAGCTGTCATTCTGCAAGCTGCTGGGTTGCGGGTTCTTGATTGGTTAGTTGTGAGGGGGGGGGCACAGGGAGGGGCACAGGCAGAGAGAGACGGAGAGAATGCCTACCTCCGGCAATGTGTGCTGAAACTGAGCATGCTCAATCTACGTTTGTGGCTTCAGGAGAGGTAGAAAAGGAAGAAGAAACAAACACATGTACAAAGTCCTGTTTGCCATGTTAGCAAGGCGTGAGATAACAGAATAGGCCTGGGGGAGACAGTCTGAACCCTGTGGCCACACCTACACCCAGGGAAAGCTGGGGCTCTTCAGAAGTCTGCATCCTTTAGCTTGAACCTCCGCTTGCTTCTGTTGCTTTTGCAAAACAGAGGCAGAAAGAGATCAGGAAATTAGCATAGCACGAGTACTTGGCAATTATTTGCCTCAACGAGTTGTATTTCATTCTACAACATGGAAAGAATGACTTTTTACAATCAATTTGGAAGAAAATGAAGGAAAAAGTAACCTTTTTTAATTAATCAGGATTATACCAACCTTGTCTAATTTCTTTTTATAATTTCCACAGAACCAGCCCTGAACAAAATGAGTGGGCTCCTCATCTTGTTCTGCTGAGGAGAGATGGGGTGGGGCTTGGCTATCTCCCCCCCCCCTTCACAGTGTTTCTTTTAAGACTGAGTGCCAAAAAGCCACATCGAAAAGCAACCCTGTTGTTGAATGTCACCTAGCAGCTAAATAAGTAAGACTTCCTGTGGAATTGGGGATGGTAGAAGCTGTGGGACAAAAAGCTGAATTAAGTACGTGGAGGAATGAGGAGGAATGGTCTCGGGATGAGTTCTATATTCTCTATAAATTCCAAGCCAAGCACCCACCAACAGCCTCACTTCCCTTCTCCCCACAAAACAAGTAAATTCCTCACTATTCTTTCCTCTCTATTTGAAGACACATTGAGATCATTTTCTGAAAACACACCTATGGAACTCATGGCCAACTCTTTTCAAATAAGGAAGTGTATCTGTTGCTACTCTATTTGGTCTTTTTTGACCTGTGTGTACTAAATGCCAACTGTGGCCTTGGTCTGCAGATTCATAAAACACGGAAGATATTCCGGGGCCATTCACACCAGTCTGCAACCCCTAGGATCAAACTGAGAGGAGAAAGTGTGAGACAGTAGGGCGAGGGGTAAGCACAGCCATTCACCCCGCCAGGGCATTCAAATACAAGTGCTTTTGATTTATTTGTTCACTTGCTTGCTTTTATGTTGGGGAGGGATGCGCGTGTGTATGAATGTGGCACAGATTTTGTGTGGTGGTCCGAGGACAACTTTCAGGAGTCAGATCTCTCCTCCTGCCTGCGGGTTCCAGGGTCAAAGGCAGGTTGTCAGGCTCGGCGACAAGAGCCTTTCACACGGGGCCTTCAGCACACTGTAGCAGAAGCCTGCAAACAGGGTTTGCAGACCTGGTGTTTCACGAATGCTGTACGGTCTTTCAAATGAACAAGAGTCAAATCCTCTCTCCAATATCCTAAATGCAACAAAACGGAAGTAAAAAGAAGGGCTGTACTCTCCTCTCTGCCCTTCACCCTCACCTCCTGCTACTACCCCATTAGGTTTGTTTGGGATTTTTAGTTGTCTTCTCTTGCCTCCTAGCTAAGCTAGATGGCCATCACCTAAATGGTTCTTTCCAAAGAAGTAGAAGATGAGCTTCTAAACAGTGGGGGCAGATGCCGAGTGTCCACAGAGGGCTGGAGAGAGCCTGGGATTGCAGCACAGAGGGCTGGAGAGTGCCTGGGCCGCAGCAAGATGAAGGGTTGCTTTTAGGAATAGTGAAACTGGTTCACTGGAAAGAGTCCAGTCCACGAGACTACAAGAAGTGAAGACTTCTTGTGTTTGGTCAGTGGAAGCAATTCCATTGCCCCTCATGCATGAGCAATGGGCTCCGAAAGAATTTTTCAGTCCCTCAACCCTCAAAGAACCAAGTAAATGAAATAATCAGTATCATTCTTGGCTCCACAAATACTCCTAAAGGCCAATCCAATTATGTACTTCCTGACAAGCCCGCCGCTCCAACATACTTTGCTGTTTCTTTTAGACACTTTTTTACTGGTGTCCTAATTTAACTTAGTCACAGTATCGGTTTACCCTTGTCTGCTGTTCACATAAGAAAAATGTAATTTAGCAAAAATTGTTAACAAGTACGAAAATCGGACAGTCTATTAAAATGTATATCCTTAGCACCAATCTTGTTTTCTTCTGTTTGAAGCCAGTGATTGAGTAACGAAATGTATAAAACGCAAGTGAGCATAAAGAACTCTGTGAGAAGTAGGGACAATGAGTCGCTGCTTTTGTCCACTAGCCCATGACGGTCAGTGCAAGACCCATTCGAAAGTCTTTTCTAATATTCTAGACATAAACAAGGGGCTGGAGAGATGACCCGCACCCATGTCATGTGGTGCATAATTCCAACCCCAGGGTATCTGACACCCTCTTCTGGCCTCACACGCACACACCTGGAAACACATGCACACATAATTAAAGGTAAAATAAATCTCTAAACATAGTTATCTGAAGTAATGGCCAGTAGAATATATCCCATGTCCACAGTCAGCCACCCCAAACTGAATCAGCATTGAAGATATCTGATACTATAGTATGAGAAATAAAGCAATTTAGGAAGTCCTTAGTCATGAGGGCTGAGTTTTGTTCCTACCCCTGTCCTGTATTTTTCTCTTAATATCGTATTGTTAAAGTTATTTTTATGAACATGTCTTTTCCCAGCCAAATTCTCTCCTGACACTTGTGGTCAACTCTTCTTATATACCAGGCACTTTGCTGATATTCCTGTTTATAGTAGATGCTCAGCAAACTTTTATTACAGTGAGATCTTGGGAGAGCTTACAGATTTCTTTATTTTGTTACCAATAAATTCCTATTGCTGTGAAAGGAAAAGCACTCTTAATCAGGACGAGTGAGGCTACAAACACTGGGTACTGATAGGATCCAATAAGTATTAACAGGATTGGTGAAGGCTCATTTGAAAATCAAGCCCCCTGGCTTTTTATACCATGATTTATTGTACTAGTTATGGTGAGCTGAGAGGGACTTCTTAATTCCTCATACAACCATCTTTGGTGCAGTCAATTAATTCCAGATTTTATTGCATTGCTTAAGACCCCTCCTTAATGCTTTAATCTCATGATACAGGGAGATGGAAAAGGCAGGTGCCACAGGTCATCATGGGAGTCAAGGGGAATCACAACCTGCATCTCAATTACAAGTCAGGGATACATAAATGGTTACCTAATCATGGGGCAAAGTCACACCGTGTTTCTGAGTTCTACAAGGGAGAAAAGAGAGAGAGAGAGAGAGAGAGAGAGAGAGAGAGAGAGAGAGAGAGAGAGAAAGGGGGGAGAGGACGAGAGAGAGCAGCCCAGGGAGGTAGAAGGCAGGCAGGCGTGTCTTGCCAGCAACCAGAGCTTCCAAGATACTGGTAAACTTATGCAAGAGATAAAGCTGTCTCACAATGGACACGTAGACTGTCCGTGCCAGGGCCCAGCCCACTGGAAATCAGAGTTGGTGGAGTATGTGATTAGGGTTCTGTTTCACGCCACACCTTTCAGTGGAGGTCATCTTTCCAGTCATTAACTAATCTAAGAGTGATGTGCACACAGAAGAGTTTGTTCCTTATCTTCTCCATGTCACACCTGGTGCTTTCCATGGACTCTTTGTTCTTGTTTTAACAAAGTTGTGTAAAGGTGTTTTTTTTTCCTTCCCAGTGACTTTCTTGAACTTGGCAGTTTAACCCTGTAACAGCCAGAGTTCTTGAGGTTTCACTCCTCTAGAAAAAAGTTAGCTGTTAACAAAAGTAATACAGAAAAAAAATGATTTTGACTTCAAACAATATACGCCAGCCGTGGTTAAAGATCTTCTTCCTGCAACTGTATTTTGCTAAATTTCTTGTTACCATTTCTTTAAAGTAAATACATTAATTCAGTATGGGTTGGTAGCTTAACTCTACTTATCGTTTCTATGCCACTACTGTGTGGGTGCTTAAGTTCAAACAAATGAGGAAATAAATTCACCATAATTATAAGATATCATATAATAAATATAATCAGTCCTTATAGTACATAAGTACAGAGAAAGCATCAATTTCATTAATATATTCCTTTAACGTTGCCCATCTCAAGACTGGGTGGCAGATCATCTAGACTCATTTCACTCCATTCAGTGGGTGAACAATGCAAGGGGCTGGGGATGTGGCTCCATGCTAGAAGACACGCCTAGTATATGCAAGTCCTTGAGTTCAGTTGCCAGCACTGCAGCAAGACTGGAAGACGGAAATGGAGAGAGGGAGGGAGGGGAAGAAGTGGAGAGAGACAGGTTCCGAAAGGAAATAAGGAGGCAACCCTTTCAGACATTAGATGAACTGTTTAAATTAGGAAAGAGAGAGGAAAAGAGGGAAGGAGAGAGGGAGGGGACAGGCTCTAAGCTAGGACTGGGGTCTCCTGGAGCCCCACAAGTCACAGAATGCTGACTTTCAGAGACAGTACATCCTCCTGGTTTGCTACCTGCTGCTGTCCTCCTTCTCTAGGGCTCAGGCCCCACCCTGCTTCTTCCTTCCACACTTCAGCAGACTCCTCTATCAAACCTGTGAGTGTCCCCACGTGGCACAGCTAACAGCTGATCACTTCTGAACTTTGACTTCCAATCCGGACCCCTTGCTAAGGGGCTTAGTCACGTGGCCGACTGTCACTGGGTGGCATCTCTTCAGGGTTTCACAGACAACCCAAGTTTTCCGCATCGTACTTGCCATGCGGGTTTCTCTCTCATCAATGGGCACAGCTGTATTAGCAACACCGTGTCCTCAGTTTCCCTCCTCTACCCCTAAAATCTGACCTCAATTCCTAGACAGTCATTACAGACAAGTCCCAATTTCCCCTCCCCCTGGGTGCTGCCAGGACTCTGCTCTGGGCTGCATCACCCCTGCAGAGACTATGCAGCCAGACTTTACTTCCCCTTGCCTCATTCATGCTAGTCTCTGTCTGATACCAGCGTAAGCCTTGTCATGTTGTGATATAGTCTTACATAAAACTGCATGCGACTTCCCATTATCATTTCTAAATTAAAACTATTAATAGATAATACATTCAAATGTTCCTAATCACCCAAAAAAGATAAGGAATGAATGCCTTCCCACCATCCCTGCCTCCCTCCTTCTCCCACATGCAATTTCTGCTCCTCTTTCTTATGCCCCTTGCTATGTGACCAAGATCTGAACAGCTACCTCACCAGACTCCACTTCTCAGCCACCAGCCCTCTTTTTATACCCAGCCCTTGATGTTCCCCTCTGGCATTCATTGCTGCCATGAACGAATCTCTTCCTGCCTCAGGTATTGCCTGTGCTATGACTCGGGTAAAACCAATGTCCCCTTTTCTCCTCTACCCTCGTGCTGTTGCTTGAGGCGTAATGGTGTGGCAAGGTCCATTTGCCTCTATTGATGATAGAGCAAAATGATCTCATGTCATGATCCTATGTCAATTTATTCATGGTTTCCTATGGTCTCTCTTACTAGAGGATTAACTCCAAAGTGGCAAAAGTTGCGTTTATTCTACCGTTCTCCAGGGAGCACACTTGGCCTCTTAGAAGAAGAGGCCACTCCATATTTTAGACTCAATAAGTATTAAATAAAGTGAATAAATTAATACTTCTTCTGTAAACACCAGAGGTGTTAAGATTCTCTTAAATTGTTACACCTCCAGAGACAATGAAGCGCACTGTGTAGCTGAGGGGGGGTGTTAAAGGGAACACACTGTTTCTAAAATAATGAGGGGGTAGAGCTCTTTGCCCAAAGAACTCTGTATGTTAAAGAATGTCATGGTTCCTTACCCAAAGTGCTGCAGGCATTGTAAATATTCTATCTACTCTTCAAAAATAAAGGGCAAATAAGAATTGCATATTTCCCATGACATCTTACGATACATTCGCAACTCTGAAGACCTTGTGTAATTTCACGCAGTATAACTAAGCTCTTTTGTCATTTGTCAAGTAACAGTTTTCTTTTACTTATTTGCAGGCACATGGCTATTATTTTTCAGGTCTAAATAAAGGCATTTGCGTCCATAGAATTTTAGGGGAAAACACTGTTCAGTGTTTATTTTGTTTTCCTCTTTGAAAGGGAAGATGTCTAAGGGCTTGGCCCGGGTGAACTTGGTGTGATCAACTTGGAATTCTTCCCCATAAAAGGCATGTCTTCCTTCTCATCATGATGGGGCTGGACATCGAGGGATACTTCCAGACATTTCCCTTTCGGGTTTCAAAAGGAAGTATTAATCAAGCAGAAGATGGGAAATTATGACATTCCAGTGCTGAGGTTTCGTTCCAGAGGCCAGAATTCAGTTGATCACAGGGTACAGGTGACTATCCATCAAGTAACCATCATAACACACATTAAAATGTCTGGGCTAATCAGGACAGAAGCCAAAAATAATATCTTTTGCTGACACTCCACGAAGACTATCAAAGGAATTCCCCTGAAAATATACTCTACAAACAGGCAAGACAGAAACAGAAAATGACGTAAAAGGAATTCTTCCTCGTGGTGCCCCTAATGGAAGCAGCACTTTCTTTTGGTGAAAAACATGAAAAAGCTTCTTTCCCACATACAGCTTGCAATTACAAAATTGTTAAGGCAACCTCAAAAGCAAATGCATGGCATTCTGGCCTAACAGCTACCAGGGAGTGTAATAAATCTTCAACTTACATTAAACACTAGTCACAAAAGGGTATAACTACTGAATCCTCTCCTATCTTCCCAATCCTTGCCCCAACAAGGAGCTGCTTCTAAAAAACAATGGCAATTACATACTCAACAAACCTGAAGGCTGTGTGGTATAAACTGGAAAAACAAAAACCAACCAAACAAAAAAGCCTCTCTATTTGATTTAAGATCTGTGCAGCTTTTCTCCACAAATACAGGAATTGCTCTCTTTTCTCTACTGGCCTCAATTCTTCACCTAAACTCATACAACCACTACCAATATTGGAGGCAGTTATTGTTGAAAAAAATCATAGTCAAAGATGCAGAATAGAAGTAAAACCTTGAGTTTTGATTCCTATGAACACATGCTATCCCTTCTCAATCTTAGGACCTCTTTCTCTTTCTTACATTAATTGCATTCTCTTCTTACTGCGTATTTACCTAAAATGCTCTTAGACTACCAAGAGCATAGTTTAAGCTTCTCTCTGTCACCCACAGCCTCTATCCCTGAGTTTTTAACATGTAGTAGATACAGCAAAACCATCAACTGGATAACAAATTAAATTATAAAGGTAAATGTCTGATGGGAAAAATAGAAAAATAAGCAAACACAGCATCCATGGAAAAATAGATATTTTTCAGCTTTGACAACTCTGCTACTATTTCTCATAAGGTGTCTTGGGCCAGCCAGACCCTGCTTGATGATATTCTTCACAATGACTCTTACAAAGGAAAGCTCACAGGATTTGGGTTTCAGGCACATCCACCTCGTGAGATAGATGGGTGCTCTGGTCAGTGCGAGCATTGAGTTATATCACTGAGCACAAGCTCCCAGCTCTGCCTTAGGAGAGTTATTAAGAAAATATCTCTCAGGAAAACACACAAAAGGCCTGCACTGTGAGTGAATACTGGTGATTTTATACAAAAGCCATGGACAGTTCAGGACAGCCAACCACAATAAATCCTTCGTCAAATGGGCTTTTCCTCAAAATAAACAAATAGCTGAAAACACCCTCATTTTGAATAACTATCTTGAAACTTGAGTACTGTACCTATCTAAAAAAAAAATCAGAAACACTTCCCCAAATGATTAGCCTTGGGTGCACGTATCAGTTGTCTTGTAGATGAAGAAATGTCAAATGGCACCAGAAACAATGGCAGGCTTTCCTGAACAGCGCGGGCATATTTCTTCCTTAGACATAGTTTACATAATGCAGGAAATGGCTTCATCTGCTTCCTGGTCTTTCTGATCAAGTGAAAAACCTTAAAGGAAAAAGTATTTCTTTCATATTTTACTTTTTTTTTCAGACTTTTGTTTTTCACAAGTTCTATTTTCCCTAAATTGAAAATGGGAACTGGCTGTGTGTGAAGAGTCATGCCTTCCAAGAAATGCTTCACTAAAAGCAAACGCATGGCCCCTTTCACCAGTTTGCAGGTGGTCAAAAGAAAGGAAGAAAAAAAAAAGTCTGTGATATGGAAAAAGTTGATTTTATGGTTTATGATAAAATGTTCACTTAAAAGAATTGACTCCAAGGCCTTCCTCAACAGAGCAATTCCTTGGAGTGTTTGAAAGTGTGGCTGATTAAAAGGAAGAACTGGTGGTATCAGGTGAGGCCAGAGGGGGTGGGGCCGGACTGTATAGGGCCTTTTGGGCATGGTAGGTACCTTTGCATTCTGCTCCCAGGAAACTGGGAAAGCATTGGGAGGTTTTGAACTAACTCGTGTTTCTAATCAATCACCTTGGCTGGCTGCAATGAGCAGAAAGGACAGAGACACTACAGAGGGGAAGTCAGGAGCGGTCAGTTACACGCTGTCTTCATCAGGCGGGAGTCGGTGGTGCTCTGGGTCAAGACGATGGGGATGTGCTCAGAGTGGAAGGATTCTAAACGAAATCTGAATAAACAAACTAATGTGCTCTGGTGCTTAACTAACTACGGGTGAGAGGGTGAAAAACAACAAGGATACTTCCAAGGGTTTCCTTGATGTGAGTAGCTGAGAAAATGAGAAATGTTAGAGAAGGAGCAGGGTTTAGAGAGAAAGGGGAAAAAAGCCAAGAGTTCAGCACAAGCAAGCAAGTAAGTGCGTATTCGCAAGTATGTGTGTGCGTGTGTGTGAAGTTCTTATATGTGTGTATTGTGTGTATGTGTGTGTGATGAGCTTGTGTGTGTTTGTGTGTGCATGTGTGTATGTGTGCATGTGTGCATGTGTGCATGTGTGTATGTGTGTGTGTGTATGCACATGCGCTCGAATTTGCATGATGTTCTTGTGTGTATAGAGACCAGAAGAAAACCTCAGGTGTCATCTTCAGAAGCACGATCCAGCCTGAATCTCAAACTACTACAGTTAACAATTAGGCTAGGTTTGTTGGTCAGCAACCTCCCAGCGTTTCCTTTCTCTATCTCAAGATTACAAGCACATACCCCTCGCATCACCATTTATACATGGGTCTAGGAATGAAACACCAGTCTTCATGCTTATGAGGCAAACCACCTCCTGAGCCTCGGAACTGAGTTTTTAATGTTAATGTTGAGTGCATGGTGGCACACGCCTTTAATCCCAGAATTCCAGAGGCAGAGGCAGGCACATCTATATGAGTTCAAGGCTATCCTGGTCAGCATAGTGAGTTCCAAGACAGTCAGGGCTACATAATCAGACTTTATATCAAAGCAGATAGATAGGAGAGGGGAGGGAGGGAGGGAGGGAGGGAGAGAGAGAGAGAGAGAGAGAGAGAGAGAGAGAGAGAGAGAGGAGTCACTCGTCACTCTAAGACCTGGTGCAGAATAATGAGGGCAGGGCCAGCAGCTGAAGCCCTGATGTGAGTGAGATCATCTTCCATTGAGCATGAATGTGAACGAAGATTACAAGAGTTCCAAGTACCGAGCCTCAGTGTTTCAATGCCTACAGATCGCCAAGGACAAGGAAGCCACTAGACAGATTTGGCAGCAGCCAGAGAGCTGGAAAAGGAGAGTTGATTGAGTTGCAGGAAATCAAGCTGTTTTCGTTTTTCCAAAAGAAGGAAGTGATTAACTGAATTGAGTAAAGAGAAGCTTGAGAACCGAGCCTAGACTTTGGCAATATGGTGGTCACCAAAGTCTAAATAAGAACCTCTTTGGTCCAACGTGAGATGAGAACGTGCAAGAAGGAGCACGTACAAATTACAATACTCAGCTCCAAGAAAAACAGAGAAAGAAAAAATAATGGAAGAGGCAGTATGATACAGGTTCAATACCAGAGTGGGATACAGGGTGAGTTAAACTTATTGAGTCACTGGCTAAAATAAAAGATAGAAGGGGGGTTAAAGGAAGTTGAGGGTATGACTAGTAGAAGAACACTTGGTTAGTATGTCCCTGACCTCGGTTAAGCAACATAAACTAGCCTCAAACTCACAGTGATCCTCCTGCCTCATCTCCTGAGAGTTGCAATTATAGGCACGCACTACCATGCTGGGTTAAAAGATTCACTTGTCTAGTACGGTGTGCTTATACATTGATGAAAATGGTCACAGGAAGAATAAAGTCCAATGACGCTCCAGGGAGGGGCAGCATCGCTAGAGGTGTAGACAGATGGAAGAGGATTGGATCCAGCAGACTTGGGAAAGAACTCCTCTTGGGTCTGAGTAAGAACCAGCAAGGGCAGAGTAACAGGGCAGAAAGCAGACAGAGAGGGTCGGATAGGGGAAGGGCCGCTCAGTCTAGCTCGCCTTCTCACTTGGAAAGCAAGGCTACTTTTTAGCCACAGAGAGTGAAGGAGAGAAATGTGTGGGTTGAGGAATATAAAAGGAACGAAGTGTGTTTTTCTAGAAGGTGCAGAGAAGGATAAGCTGGAAGCGATAACCAGGACTGGGAATTGGCCGAAGGAGGGACACAGGAGTTAAGGTCATATGTAAGAGAGTTCCCATTCTTGAGGAGCTCTTACTCACTAACTGACTCAGATGACCACACCAGG
The DNA here is from genome assembly GCF_037038515.1 of Microtus pennsylvanicus. Lineage (NCBI taxonomy): Eukaryota > Metazoa > Chordata > Mammalia > Rodentia > Cricetidae > Microtus > Microtus pennsylvanicus. The sequence continues at coordinate 12,370,994 of NC_134594.1, forward strand.
GGAATCAGGTAGCCCCTGGCCAAAAGACAACCGCCCTTTCATCAAACCAAGACCTATCTGGGCCAGTCTTTCTGCATCCTAACCTAATTCGAAATACATTTTGCTCTGCTCTTCCCTAGAATCTCAAGGAAGCCCTACAGTTCACAAGTCCATCTCCCCGTTTCTTCTTGCACTCATTTTCCATCGTCTTAATTATCACATGGGAAGTATGAGAAGAAATGAGAGGAGAAGGGTGAAAAGGACAGGAAGAAAAAACGATGTCCAGAAAGGAATTGGAAGAAAGGAGAAGGAAAATGTACAAGAGAAAATGGAATTCAGAATAGACACTGACATAAAGAAAAGGCAAACAGGCCATGGAGAACGAATATCATGGAAGAAAGAAATTGCAAAACCACAGAGTTCAGAAGTTCTAGAAGGAGGCTGGGATACCTTGGACTACCCGTAGTTAACCTTTATTCCACTAAATGTTTATTCATATTATGAATATTATCTATGGACCACATTTACATACTCAGCCATATGACCTTCAATTATTCGTGGCAATGAATATTGGCATCTTGGAGCAGGAGGAACAACTAGGAAGAGGGTGAGTAAGATTCCTGATCCTCAAACCCAGACTGGACCATGCTATTTCCCTTCAGGGTTCATGTCCTCTCCGCTTGTGTTGCTTTTGCAGCGAGGATATGCAGACCAGGGTGAGTTCTGAGCCAGCTGACAGGGCTTCCCACATAGCTCATCCTTTTCTGGCCAAGTCCAGAGGAAAACGGAGAAGAAAGACGGGGTAACCACCAGAACAGGCCCTGAAGCACTGACCCCAGGGATCTGAATGCAAAGCAGATGGGACCCAGACACTCATCCAAGTCTCACACTGTCCTGTTCAGCTCGTGGGACACTTCATTTGGACAAATTTGTTTATTCTTTTGAAAATATACTTGCACTCATGGATGGAGCATTCAAGTACATAGACAGAAATATTTTCTAGAGAGGTTTTGGCTATTTTCTCAGAAGGAAAGATGAGCTAAGAAAGAAGAATTCAAGTCACTCAGCGGTCGTTATCAATGCTGTGTGTGGCTTGGCATATTAGTACTTGCACGTTTTCTGGGGGCACATACGGGGATGAACAAGTTTATACCAACATTCGAACAGATTTCCTTCTACAGTCAACAGTAGCTCTTGCTGCTTGACCTTAATTCGTCATGGAGGCGAATGCAGCCCTTCCAGACAATCACCAGCCATAGGTGAGAATAAGCCCAGGAGTTGAAATCAATTTGTAATTTGTGATGTAGAAATATGTCATGATTAGATGCTGAATACTGGCCTATTCCCATGATATCGAAAGATATCACACAGGAGTCAAATGTGAGCAAATATTTAAGACTAAGCTCATTTGTGCTTTGATAATTAATTATTTACCCACATAGTCAATAAGAGTTTTTGCTTTCCTGATTAAAGTTTTAATTTGGGGGAATAGCTAAGATAAGTAAGTTATCCTTACATGGAGAAAAGTTACGTGTTTTTGTAATTCAAAATAAATTTAGAAGCCGAGCCAGACCTGGGCTAAAAGCCATGGATGGCATCTACACTGTTTACAAACTTTGTTCTTTTAATAACTTCAGAGAATGATGTTTCTAAGTAAATATTCAGCAGAGAAATACCAAGTGACTCTCCCCTCACCGCATACAGACTCATCGTGCCAAAAGGTGCCAATCCTAACTAGGAAGACAGTCTCCAGAAACCATCTGCCCTAGATATCCAGAAACCAACTGCTCCAGATATCCAGAAGCCATCCACCCCAGATATCCAAAAACCATCCTCCCCAGATATCCAGAAACCATCTGCTCCACATGTCCAGAAGCCATCCACCCCAGATATCCAGAAACCAGCATCCCCAGATATCCAGATCTAAGTAGTCTCACATATAAAAGCAAAACTACATCTCTCAGGGTGCCTTAGTAAACCCTACTACCTAGTTAAGAGTCAAGCTTTGGAGTTCAAATAAGTCACCTTTAAAAGGTCTCATGGTTTTGTCTTATGTCTGTGGCTCTGTAGATGACACTTGGAACACAAATGTCACACATCAGGTGTTGTCCTGTACAGGCACATGTCACACACTTCCCAGTGACGTGAAATATAATTTTAATCATGTCTTCGCTATGTCATGCCTCATTAGTAAACTAAAAATGTCTGCATATTGTTCCTCATTTGCATGCCATTTATGAAAGCAAAATATATTAACAGTCATAATTTTCAGTAAACTAAATTAAACATCATGACCCTCACGACATAGAGATGGAGTTGACTTTATCCCAGTGTCAAGAATCTTACTAAATAGTTCTCTTTGTTATTACAGTCCTCGGGAGCGACAGAGCCCAGGGATGGAGGGTTGAGTAGGGACCAACAATGCCACCTACTTAGGCTCCTTGGAAGAATTTTATTTGTTTTATGGGAACTCCTTGCCAATTCTGGCACTGAAATGAAACAAACCAGTGAAACCAGAGCACTCAACAGAGCACACCTAAAAAAAAATGTTTTAGGGCTCCACATTTTCAGAATAGTTAAACAGTTTTAGAAAGTATTTGGAGATACTTTCCTCTCTTGCTATGACTGTCATTATATGCCATTCCAGTCAGGGTTGATATCACTGAAAAGAAGGGGGACGAGGATGCCTTTTGTCAAAGTCTGGTCTGAAGCTTGCGACCACACAGAAAGGGCGCACTTGAAAAGGTGTGAAGATGCCAGCCGCCGCTCCACATGTTCCCCACAGCCTGAGATGCAAGGCCATTCATAACTGTCTCCACCCCTCTCTCTTCTCTCCAGGGTGTAATTACTTCAAGCAACAAAATCCTGGTTTATTTTACTCAAATCCAAAAACTCACCACTTCCACAGCCACGGACACTTCCCTCGTCCCTGTTTTAAACATCCAGCTCCACAGCCATCGCCAGCCCTGGCATATGCCGCAGGACAGCCTTTAAACTCCAGAAGATCTAATTCCCAGAATTCACCCCTTCCCCTCGCTCCTCCCCGTTTTGCCCCCCCTTCCTTCTTTCTCAATTGTGTGTGCATGTGCGTGTGTGCATGTTTGCATGTGGGTATATACGCACACGAGTGTGCCCACATGCATATGTGTGTAGATGCCAGGGGGACATTTGCAGGTCTCATTCCACAGACTTGGAGACAGGGGACCCCATGACTTGGAACTTGCCGATAGGCCAGGCTTTCTGTTCAGCACGTTTCCAGGGATCTGCCTTGTCTACACTGCTCTAGCCCTGGGAGTACAAACACGCACCATCGTGCCCAGATCTTTATATAAGTTTTGGGAACTGAACTCAAGTTCTCATGCTTACAAGGAAAAACCTTTCCAATTGAGCCAGCTTCTCAGCCCAGAATTTACATATTTTTCTACCTTTCAGCCAAGTAGTCTTTAGTACCTAGAATGGATTTCTCCCATGGCTGGAAGAAGAGCTAGGATAGCACAATGAAGAGCTAATAGGGTCCATTTTGGAGATTAGAACAAAGCTCCATTATTCGCTCTCTGTAAGAGAAGGAGAGTCACTCACTGTGTTGCGCCTAACCGGAAGGTGTCACAGGGAGTAATACCCACTTGGGAAGGTTACATTTGTGACCCAACTGTGTGTATACGAGTGACGTAAGCTGAAAATTTAACAGGATAGGAATCAGGAAACATTTCAATAGCGTGGAGCTATGGAGATACAGAGAGACAGATGGCTGAGAGAAAAATTCAGAGAAGTTGTAGATCTGCGGCTCTCAACAGGATGGGTATTTGAGTATTTTCAAGGGTAAAGATCAAGGACAGGTATAAATAGGTGGACTGTGGAATTTATCAGCCAAGACATTCCCGACAGTGAAAGCAGGTATTAGTAATTATCACTGTGGAACAGTTCCAGTGAAGAAGGATTCTCCTAGGCCAACCAGAAAGACACTGTTACATGAACTGTAACTTCACGAAGGGACGGGGGCTATCACCGGGGTGGAAAGAAGAAAGACACCAGTAATGCTTGCGGCTGTATCTAAATTAGGTGTCAAATCAATACAACTGATGCAACGATGATTTTTTATTTTCTAATTGCCAAGGCTGTTGTCCCAAAGTTAAAAACATCGAGGGTCATCCAGCTTCTCCACCTACCTTCAGCTCTATTAACTTGACTTTATAAGCTGGCATTGGCTTTCCATGTGCGCCCTGTCCACTCTCTGTGTTCTGAGGATTGAACACAGGGCCTTGAACATATTAAGCACATGGTCTACCATTGACCTCTATCCCCAGTCAAAAAGCATCATTTTTGATCCATAGGATGACACTAGACTTTTTGGCAGTGATATTTTCTGCATGTTTAGCTAGGTGCACAGGGGTTTTTATTAATGTTAAGTATATTTCCAACTTCACTATAATGTTTAGACCAAAATTATGTCAACACTACTGAGATGTCATAAATGTGACAGTGAAATCATACTCACCATACACCTCCATCAGTCTCTATACGTCCACACAGGCCGGTCTTATTTTAGACATCTCCAGAAGAGATCTAAGGCCAGGTCTTGTACACTGCTAGATTAGCAACATCCATGAGCCCCTGGAAGCTCACCACCCCCCGCAAGCTCCAGCATGAAATTTCTTCATTAAAAACCATTTCAAGCTCTTTCCCCACCTGACCACAAATGACCTAACAACGTTCCCCGTGTGGAAACTAAGCCATCATATGATTAATTCTTTCTAGAGGAGGGTTTCATTCTCCTAAAAAAAAATTCTTCAAAGCAGAAAATGCTGATGAATGACTAACAAAGGAAAATGATTCCAGTTCATCCATCACGTGGCCCATAGGAGGGTACAGCTTGTGTCTGGGGAGGAGAGGTAGCAGTTCTCGAGGAAGAACAAATATCAGGAAGCCAGGCTGAAGCCTGAGGATGCAGGGCTGCTGATTCTCATACACACGCTTCACACCTGCTATCTGACGGAGGAAGTGCTGCCACCCTGGGATTCATCCAGGACTAAGAACCTAGGAGTCTGAGGAGACCAGAACCAACGCTCAGTAAACAGACAGCACGTGTTCATCCCTTGTTCCCCCGGCAGTGTGTGTATGTTCCTTCTAGGGCTGTAATTAGGGGGCTTTATTTGGCAAGGCAGTATGAAGTCCTTAGAAGTTCATTTCATGGTGGATTCCATCAGGCAGGGTATCCCCACTGGATCTGTCTTCCTGTGGCCTGGGAGCACTGTGAAGATCTACGATGCTATAGAAGAAAGAGACAGCCTATCTCAAAACAACAAGATGTCAAAATGGCAGTGTTGAACCAAGAAATTAATTTGGGTCCAGATGTATGTCTTTCTGTAACACAACATCTAACAAGTTACCAAATATGGCCACAGTCCCTCTGCCCAAGAGGCCACCAAAGAACTTGAGTGCTGTCTCTACAGCCTCTCTTCAAACAATGGATCCTTGTTCCGTGGCCTCCCAGCTGTGACAGGCATGATAAAAATGGAGGTTGTTTTTATATTCTCTGTGCTATTTTGACACTGACAGCAACATGGTCATTTGCCAAATAATCAGAGCACGCTGGCATTTTTATAAATAAAGTGCTGGGATTTGACAGTAATCTGGGCAAGGAGGACTTGGAGGATGGACAAAACATGCCTTCTTTCCCATGCCTAGGAAACAGGCCTCCTTGGCGATTTTTCAACAGACGCAAATTTCTTTTGACCAAAACGCAGCCAGGAGGAGAGCTATGACATCAGCCCCGTCCCAGCCCAGTGAAATGACACAGGGAAGTGTTTCTCTCTCTCCTCTATGGCTTGCAGGAATGTGTTCCTGGACCTTGGTGAGTTATGCAAGGAGGATTTTATTTCATGCAGAAGAGGCAAGGGTGTGGAGGAAAGGGACAGAGGGGAACCAGGGCTCCTCACACTCCACAGTGTTAGTGCTCACATGGAGGCTTTGTTCCTTACCAGAACCCCAGTTCCTAGCTTAGTGATGAGGAAACCACATGTACCCCGGTGTGGTAGCAAAGGCTCTTTCTGCCAAAGTCCAGATGAGCAAGACTCAGAAGTGCAAGAATATTCAAATAAATAGGAAGGGATCTACATATGTGCTCTGTACGAAAGCCGTCTTTGAGACTCTGCCGTGTTCAAACATCTACTTCTTACTCTGGACATTTATGTCTGCCTTGTCAAAAGCAGTTGTTTTTTACAAGTTTCACGGCTCTTTTATAAGTAAGACCTCTCCAATTTTCACTTAGGAAGCTCTCTGAGTGGCAAGTATATTTAATTATTTGACAAGTGAGAAAACCGACCTTTAAGGAGTTTAGGCAAATTACCAATCCCAGCTAAGGAGCCACGACTCAATTCAGATTCTCCAACCCGTCTTCCTCTGCCGCTGGGGCTTCCCTCTCTCAATCCTTCCCTCATGCTGAACATGCTAGAACTCCCAGAGCCCAGACTTGCCTAGTAGTAGTACAGGAAGAGGGGCCAAGGACCTCGCCATTGGTGCAGTGAGCCAGGAGGAACTTGCTGAGACATTTGGAAGATTCAACGACAGGGACTTTTCACTGTGGGTATTTCCATAGTGTCTCCCTGCCACCCTTACTCCCTCTGTGCCACATCCGTCATCCCAACAGAGTCAGACCACACTTCGTAAGGAGCAGTGCCTTGTGGGTATCAGCCCTGCTCTGACAGCTTTTCACTATACATGGCTCGGACTATCCAGGAAACAGTAAGTCCACAGCGGTCTGAGGCAAGCGCAGGATCTAACTCAGCATGGCTTTGAGAAACCCTATATGAACAGGGGAAGGTCTTGCAGGGGTGCACAGAAGCATGCTGAGGGAACAGAGCAGCAGCGGATTGTGCAAGGCCCTGGAGAACAGTGCAGGGTCCAGTCTGTGTTACTTTCAGACGGTTTCTAGAAGGCACTTCTAGCAAGGGCCGAGGTTAGTGTGTCACAGTTTGGTAACAGACCAAATTCCAAGTGGCTATGGACGACGTTTGCTCTCTGTCAGAGAATTCAGAAACACTGACTAAGGGTCATGACATGCGGTCTGAATATGTGACCGTGAGTAATAAATCCACTCCTCACTACCGCTTTTTTCTTTTGCTGCTTTCGTGTGTGTGTGTGTGTGTGTCTGCCTGTATACATGTATATGTGTGTGACAGGTGTGTGTCTGTGTGGGGATGGTATATGTGTATTTGCATGTATGTGAGGTATGTGTGTATGTGAGAGAGAGAGTGTGTGTGTGTGTGAGTGTCTGTCTGTCTGTCTGTGTACATGTTTATGTGTGTGGGGTGTGTGTCTGTCTGTCTGTGTACATGTATATGTGTGTGGGGTGTCTTGTGGGGATGGTATATGTGTATTTGCATGTATGTGAGGTATGGGTGTATGTGAGAGTGTGTGTGTCTGTGTGTATGTATGTGTGTGTGTGTTTGTTTATATGTGGGGTGAGGTGGGCAGAGGTTGGTACTAGGAATCACTCCATCATTTTCCACTTTATTCAGTAAGAAAGACACTGCCTCTCAAAGTCTCCATAGCTTCCGGATATCTCCCTAGCCAGCTTACACTGAGGAACCCTGATTCTGAATCCCTAGGTTAGGATTACTGGTCCAGCCAACAATTACATGAATTATGGTGTTGTGAACTCAGATATTCGTGCTTCCATGGTAAGCACTGTAAGCTGTCTTCCCAGCCATCTCCCACCACGTTTAAAGCCGCATTTACGAGGCCAGCACATCCGTTCTCTAACAAGATAATGCAGCAGCGCTGGGCAGCCTAGGATAGATCTGTCTGAAGGGAATATGAACTTCACATTTGACTCTGTACCACACTAACTCCAACTAACTTTGCTTCTGAGCTTAGGCACTGCTGGATACAGAAGGATGTAGCTCGGTGCTGATCCATCACGGATGCTAAATACACTGCATTTGTCCTCATGCACTCTCTGACTTCTGGGTGGCCTTCGTATCCTTCCTAGAAACTGGTCAACAGATACACACACTCCTTTTACTCTCCCTCTAACAAATAATAGAATAACTTTACATGTTCTGTATGATTGGGACTTGGTGCAATATCTGCCAGACTTCAGGTGTTTCATAGAAACCACAGTAAGATAAAGATCCCTGAGACTGTGTGGATTTCCACAAGCAGACGAGACAACGGGTCAAAAACAAACGCTATGAAATCCAAAACATGAAGCACTGAGTTTGGAAACACTCTGTGCCTATCACTGAGCTGGGCCCCAGGAAAACAAAAGCCAGCCGCAGTGGCTGGGGAGACACCACAACAAGCAGAGGCAACTTGGTACAAAGGGAGCCAACTGTTGTGTGGAACAGATCTGAAGAGCCGGACAGATGTGGGGGATCATATACATGGGGACAGGCTCTTGGGGTGACCTTAGACTGCAACTAGCAAAGGACTAGTTAGGAAGGATGAGCGAGATCTGTTAGTGGTGAGGACACCTAGAATAGAAGAATAGCCACAGCAAGAAACTTCCCTTGGCCAAACAGAAGAGCCCAGATTCTCCTGAGCTCAGGGAGGAGAAGCGAGATCATAGCCCCCCAACCCTCACAGTGTGCAATTGTGAAAAGTATATTCATTTCAGAAGTGAAAACATTTCCTTGTGTACAAGTAAATACTGTAATTGAGGTGACAGAGTAGACGTGGAGGATTTATTATCTGAAAGAAAATCTAATCAATAGGTATTTCATTTCGAAAAGTTAATGAAATATTATGGAGAGAGTGGCCTTTTAAGCTTTGATTTTTAGATTCCGAGAAAGAGCTTAATTCCCAGTGACAAGGTCAGTACTAGTTGAATGGTCCCCTGCCTCCCTCGGAAACAACTGCTCTTTCGGTCTTGAATTATTTATTAAAATCAGGCCTCGACAATTAGGGGGCACCTAAGCCTCTTTTGGCCGATCAGCAAGTTAAGAATCACGTCACCTTCATTATTTCTACCAGTTTTCAGGGTATATTAAAACACTCATATGGCATGAAACATACATCTCCGAACCAGGGCTGGATGTGTAACAAAATCCTCTTGTGAGCCCGTGCCAATTAAGGTCCGGTGATAGAAGTACACGTGCATTTAATACTATTATCATCAAGAAAGGGCAGAGGGTTCGAGTCATTGCGAAGGACAATGTGGGTATATTTTATCTCCTGCTAATCAGCCAAATTAGATGAGCTTCTGGAGGATTATTTGAAAGCAAAGGTTTGCCAAGCCTACCTTCCAGAAGCAGTTTTTATGCTCCCGATGGCCTAAGACTCAATTCTTAGATGACAAAAATAAATCTTCTGGTACATCCATCAGAGTTAAAGTGAGCCAATTCCAAGGTCAACTATAGGGTCAGATACAAGAGGCGTGCCAAAAAGCTGCATATGCAAATCACAGGCATCAGGTCGTCCCAAGCAGATGATCTTCCTTGCAAAGAAAGCCCATGTGTTTGTTTGCATTTACAGCAATGCATGGACATGCCTTGATGTGGGGTCCTCATGAAAACTCTATGTTTTCCCCAAATTGATGAAATCTTCCTACAGAAGTAAAATAACATCGTATAAAAATATCGTGGTCTTTTTTTAAGATCTACGGCAGTGAGTCAGCTCGGCATTGTAGGTGGCGAGCATGAGGCAGCAGACATCACACACTGTCGTGACTGAGGCGGCCCTTCTTTCAGAAGGATGTCTTTGTTAAATAAATGTGCTGCCCATAACTGTCTTTGAGAAGCAGACAGATGCAGATCCTGCTGCACTCTGCACTTCCTTTGAAGCCTTTAAAGGCCTCACTTCAAAAAACATGTCCTATTTTAATTATATCATCCTGGTACATGAGAGATAAGGTGATTTCTCTACTTCCCGGATCAAAAGGAACAGCGGGATTAGACAGGAGCAAGACATTGACAATGGTTCCGGCTGCCTCGGGATCACAACATTTGCGAATTTTCTGCCTCTGCTCCGGCCGACCGTGCTTTCGGCGTCTATGAGGAAGTTCCTGCACTCTCTGTGACCCGACTGAACTTTGTCACACTGCCTGCTCACCACCCCTGCTGAAGCGAGCCACTAAATCTTAGCAGCTATCTCTTTGTTGTCTCTTGTGTGTGCCCAGCCCCTCCTTCCCATCTTCCCAAGCCAGCTAAGTTGCACTTTTCACCTTCTCTGTTGACACAAAATGAAGTAACTTCAGTCATTTGAATATTGACTGCACATTTTTGTCAACATCTCAAATTTTATAAGTCAACTAGATTGTGTTTCAAGCGAGAAACCTACAAGTTCGTAGCTACAAGAACGGAATGAAAACCCAGAAGGCTACGAGAAAGTTTGTTTAGTCCTGTCATCAAAGAAATAAAGTACATTATTCAGCACCCTATAAGTGTTTTTAAAACATTCTATTGTGGAGAAGGAAGCTATTAGTTTGTTCAAATATACTTAAGTTTGATCGGTGTTTAGCTAATGTCTGTGGAAAGGAGAGTGTGTTGGCATGGAAGTATTAGAGGGCTGAAGGCAACGTGGATTGACTGTGGTAGAGAACACAGATGTGGCCGCTACATGGATGTGCCCATCTGCTAGGGAAAATGGCAGGCCTGAGGTTTAGCTCCCAAGTCCAGTTACAGTGCAAGGCAAGGTCATATTCCAGTTCTCCACCCATGTTAGATGGGTGTTCTACCTGATGCCTGCAACCACAATCTTCTGAGCTTTTAAAACATTTCTTAAACTACATATCCAACCCAATTACTACAGAATGTCAGACTTATGGCCACTCAGTCTGAGAACCTGACTTTTGGACAAGATCCTGGCTGCCTGAGTACTGTGTTCAGGCTGTCGGTAAACATCACTAGTTCCCTGACTATCACCCGTAGCTGGACACAGAAACTGCTTCTTGGGACACTACACATCCTCCAGTAAAGAAATGTTCCCTGACACAAATATACAAATAGACTGATAATGAGAGGGACAAGTTCTCTGACTCTCTAAAATTACAAACATTTAATCTCTGTGAAGTTGGAGAAACCTAAATGATTTTAAGTTGAAGGTTAGTCCCATCAGAGCTGATTCTTGAGTAAAGACCATGCTACATTCTAAGGACCCCAAGTCGGTCCTGAAGCCAGTCCAAACATTCTGCTACATATTATATTCAGTTGCTGAGATGGAATAAGATTGAAATTTTCCTATGGTGCTTCTGTTTTGGAAGCTGTTTGATTCTGTTGAATGAAGCGAAGAGGTCCAGTCCTGACATGAAGGAAAACATACAGACTAAAGCCTATGCATACAAGTTCATCCCCAAGTAGCAAACCAAGTATCTGCCTACACAAATGCTCAGTGCCTGGGGCAGATGTCCTGAGGTCCAGGAAGAGTAAGGAGGTGCCTGTGTGGGGACTCTGAGAATGCTTAAGTTCTACTGGCTCCCTCTAGTTATTGACTAGACTCACGGTGAAACCAATGCAGACAACGTTTTAAATGCTTCAAACATTTAAGGCAGAATCAAAATAACTTACATGAAATATGCCAATGTTTAAACAATAAAAATGCAGCCACAGGCTCAAAACCCTTGAGGCAAACACCTGTGGCTTGCATGTGACACCTTTAATCAATGTGTCAGTGGGACATCATAGAAGCTCATTGAGTTACAAGTCTAGTTACAAAAGAGCTCGTTGCCCTTCAGAAACTTAGCAGCAGAAGAAAGAATTACTGACATTGCTGCACGTGGCATCCCAGTATAATAGGGCTTTCCTCCTTGCCTTCATTCCAAAACACTAAGGGGTATTTAGTATTTTGTGTGTGCAAGGACCCAATTCTTTCCTGGAACCTAGAGGCACAATGATAAAGATCAGACTCACTTTAGACCAGTGGTTCTCAACCTGTGGATTGTGATCCCCAAAAGAACACCAGAAAACAGATATTTATGGTTTGATTCATAACAGTGGCAAAAATAAAAGTTCTGAAGTAGCAATGAAATAATGTTATGGTTGGGGGTCACCACAACATGAGAAACTGTATTAAAGGGTCCCAGGATTAGGAAGGTTGAGAACCTCTGCTTTGGAAGAAGCAGTCGCAGACTTCAAGCTATAGACTGTAGAAGTATTCCCTTTCACCCTGTAGAATTCATGCATGATTGAGAGAAAAAAAGAAGCAAAAACAGAATTTGTACACATACCTGTAATCCCAACATAGAAGCAGAACCAGTAAAAATAAATCAGGGATATACTTGCTTACAATCCTAGCTTCACCAAATAATTTGCTGTTTTTGAACAACTCCTGCAGACAACCGGGAGATCTGCCTGTTACTTAGAATGTTGAAAGCATCCCTTCAGGAAGGACTCTGATGCAACTGTGATAGAAAGGTGAGCTTTCTCTAAAGCGGACACAAGGGAAATTCTGGAGTTGAAGCCATTCTGAAGCTCTTCAGTGTTGCAATCTGATAGTGGCCTAGCTAGTATCTCCTCGTCTTCTGAAATGAACACCTAGTCGATAAAATGGAAACAGGAATGCTCACGTGAAACTTCATGAGATGGTGGAATTAACATTTATTCCTTTCCACCATTTTCTCGTCTATCACCCAAATATGGTAACTGCAGCTTTAATGGCTACACTGTGTAGCTGAGAAGGAAGCCACAGACCAAAGACAATGAGACTAAAATACTGAAAGAATCTAAGGCTCAGAGGACATCATGGAGTCATTGTACCAGAGGACATCATGGAGTCAATGTTCCAGAGAGCATCATGGAGTTCGTGCACCAGTCCTGAACAAACTAACTACTTCCAGAGGGGAGCCAAAGACCAGCTGTTTAGACAAACATGATGACTGGATGGCTACCACCGTTATACTATTGGCAAAGCTCAGTGCCGTTATGATATTGTCCATGACCAATGCACACTTCACCCAGTAAACTGCATAAAACCTCAATCATCAAGATTTTAACATTGAACCTCCATCAGTTTCTATACTTGACTCGCAGTGGTTTGCCTAAGATGATTTCTGTCTTGAATTTTATTCAAAACCAATGAAAATCAAACTATTCCTTTAATATGTGATAGAGGAAGTAGTAATGAGACTCAGTCTGTGGACTATGGCCGCACTTATGTTCTCATCTACCCCAACAGGCTTCATGTTATGTGTGAGAAAGAAAACAAGCGGGAGCTGCGTGTGGCGGCATGTGCCTCTCATGCCAACACGAGCGGAACAGAGACAGGTGGATCTCGGGAGTTTTCTAAAGACAGCCTGAGCTACATGAGACTCATCTAAATTAATTAACAGAGAAAAGAATAGTCTCTTACCAGGTTCTTAATTCAAATTCAATTCAAACTTGACACTGTGCCAATCAATCCAAAGGGATGTGTCAAAATATCTGCAATAGCTTTATCCTGAAAATCATTTGGAAAGTATAAGCCAGCACCATTTTGTCCATAGACAATGCTTGGACACCCTTCACTGGGTCACTGAGAGGCACCTTAACTCTGGGAAGCTACTACAATTCCAATGAATCCTGAGCCATCCATGTTCTCGTAGGAATAAAACAGGTTTTGGGAGCAGACAAGTGGCCAAGCCTGACGACCTGAGTTCAATAATTGGCACTCACAAGGTGAGAGCAGAGAACAGACTCTTATCATCCTCTCGTTGTCACACACTCCTGGCGACATTTGGGAAGCCATGAGCATGCACACACATACACAGGTCAATAAATAAATACAGGTCCAAAACATTTTAAATGGGAGTCAGAAGACAGCTCTTGATTGTACAGAAATTGAATTTTTAGCCTTTTTTGTTGTTTGACAAATAATTAGATGACCAAGAGGAGTCCAGATATAGTGTTTGTGTAGATTAAGTTTTAGATTATTTTAATTACAGTTCTATACTATAGGAATATGGGAAAAATAAGACTACTGTATCTCGGCCCATTCACACTTTTTGTGACTATACTGTATGTCCATCCTTGAGCACTTAAGTCTGAGTCAGGAATATGTCTAACCATAGCAGTCAATGGAGAATGTAGGCCGTAAGCAAAATATTCCCACAGGATGTGTATCAGAATTAAATATGTGAATCCAGTTCAAGAACCAAGGGCTCTTTAAGCCAAGGGTAGGGTAAGTAAGTGGAATTTTAGTGTGCCTGGACATGAGCTAGGCAAAGAAGAGTGGAAGGTGTCCCAAGGAGTGGAGGGAAGAATCTACTTGCTCATGGGATTATAGCAAATGACAAATGATACCTGGCTCAAACCTGTGCCTGAATTCCACAGCAGAATCCCTAGAAAGAAAAGATTGATAAATATATTCACACGTCTATGTTTAAAAGACTAGAAAAGTGTGAATGTCAATTTTAAGTAGATGATAGCCTATATCCAGAATGAGGCCAACATCTGAATTTATGGAAACATTTATGGACATCAGAAATGATTTATCAAAACTAAATTTCCTTTCGCACTTTTAGAACATTCTAGGATGATAAATATTCCCCCCTTGATTTTGATTCTTTAAGGATGAAAAGGGGCTGGGATCATAGTTCAATTGGTAGAGTGTCCATCTAGCATGCAGGAAGCCAAGTTCGATTCTCAGCCCTGTATATCCTGGACAGAGCGTGTGGTGCATATCTGAAATTCCAGCATCTCAGAAGAGGATATAAGAGGACAGAAAGTTCAAAGTCATCCTCAGTTACATATGGAAATCAAGACCGGCCTAGGAACGTAGAAACCATGTCAATAGGCACAGAGGTTAAGAGTATCTGCTGCTCTTGCAGAGGACCCTGGTTCATTTTTTAGCCCCTACATGGTGGCTCACAACTGCCTGTAACTCCACTTCGAGGGAATCCAGTGTCCTCTTCTGGCCTCCTCAGACTGAATGCATGTAGTGCACAGATATACATGCAGGCAAAGCACCCACACACATAAAATAAAAATAAATAAATGTAGTCATAGAAAAGAATTTTCATATTAGCTAAGTATAAGCATTTCCGTTTAAGCAAGATTTTGATAAGATTTTACTGAACTTAGGTAACAAAATGCACTGTATTTCCATAATTATATGTATATATACTAAATCTACATAAATAAATATGTCTATATAGCTACATGTATTATTAATAGCAGTAGAGATGTGTGATGTTCAATTGTCTACAGATTAACAGTACTTAACTTTCATATAATAATGCTGACCTTTATGGTAGCACAAATCTTACCATTTCTATCCCTAAAAATACTACTAAATAAAATGATTAGCAGTCTGATCGTTTTTTCCACTTACAATTTTCCATGTAGTGGTAGACATCTTCGTCTCTTTTAATTCGATGGCCCCTACCACCAAGATGCAGATCTCACTTTGCAAATGCGTAAACAACACAGAAACAACAATAGACAGATGCCATTGTCATGAAGGGAATCACGCAGCAAGGCGCTAAGATAGCTTTTGACCATGTGGGTTGGTAGCTTTCTGAACAAAGGTTTCCTCATCTCAAAACTTGGGACAGCCATCATAACTACCTAACGTGTTGCTTTGGACATAGAACTCAATGTTGTTGATAAGACATGCGCAGGGGAAAAAATATTATTATCTCCTCAAAAGCAATAAAAGGTTTATCTGAAAAATGCTCAGAAATAGCATCTCTCCAAAAACGGTCTGCAGTGAGTTATGCCGGAAAAAGGCAAGAAGCGTTCTCAGCAACGCTCCTCTTTCCACAAGTGTCACAACACGCGGAAAGACTGCAGGAATCTTTAACACATCGTTTCTCTTCAGTCCCATTAAAAACTGAACTGAAAAGACATAGGATGGACCGCATAAATTGACCCCACCATAAAAATTCAAAGGGCTTGCCAGATTCGTCTCTTTTTTTATTTTAATCTTTTAAAAGCATGTTTAGATTGTATTCATTTGATTTGAGTGGGGCTTTTCTCTAAAATAAATTGCCTGTACATGCACACACTAACACATGTGGAATTCCTTTTCTGTAAGCCTCAAAGAGGCTTTTGATTCTTCTTCTGATTCACCAGAAAGGAGTGTGAGCAAGTGAGATGCACCCTGGGATTTGGATGGCTCCGGAGTCACAGCATGCGCTTACATGGAAACCAGATGGCTGCAGAAAATGTCTCTTTTATGAAGAAATAACAATAATAAAATAAATAGATGCATGAAATTCTAAGGTGTTCCTAAGACTCTTATTCTCAAATGGTTCCCCAAAATGGTACAAACCAAAAGACAGCTAGAGGAAACTATACAGAAAATAATCTCTCAGTTCACCTCAGCTTAGCCTGGGGGGTGTGAGGCCCCAGCTTAGAATGCAGCATTGAAACACTCACGACACAGTTGAGGAAGGGCTGAGCCTTCCCGCGTGCAGGGAGAAGGGAGGATGGAGCAGAGGAGAAATTGCAGTTAAGAAAGTTGAAGGTCCTTGGAAGAATTCAAGTTTTTCCTCCCTGAGAAACTAACTGCTGTCCCTGAGACGCTTCAAGGGCTCCACTTTTTAATCTCGCTATATTAATTCCCCGAAGCTTTGAACTGACAGGCAGGCCAATGTAAATGAGCCAGAACACGGGTCAGAGCCAGAATTTTTGTTGTGCCATGACATAAAAAAAAAAATGTGTTATTAGTGTCCGGTGATTAATGGGCAAGCGAGAGGGAGGGTTGCAACAGGCACAAGACTGTCGTGGTGTGTGCACGGTTTCCAGTGTCAGGGCAAATACAGTGAAGTGCCCCGCACACTCACATAGACACACTTCGTGTACACGCATCCATACTATGTGGGCTAGTTTGTGTAAATTTTCACTAACACTTAGTACTTCACGAGATGTTTAAGTCAGCATGGTGGCAGGCATCTGCCGCTCCAGCTCTGGGAGAGAATCCCGTGCGAGAGGTCAGGCCAGCCTGTGTTATACAGCGATAACACTGTCAACATAAAATAAAACCAAGTTCTGTATTTAAATCTGTTCATGGATGCCACATACTGATGAAATGACATGCGCACACAAGAAACTCCGCTAACGAAGTCAGTTACTTACAATGGATCTTGTTTAAATAAGTCAGACTCACCTCTTACCCATGAGTTAATTTCACCAATAAAGGAAATTAACCAAAATATTCTGACCAGTGAATTCAATCCCAGAGAATAAAATTAGTATATAAAAGAAATGTCTTTAAAATTCTAATAACTAGAGAAGTGGAAAAAAGCAAGTCATTAAAGGGAAAATTCTCGGTTAACAAAGGACAATGTCTTCCAAAAATATAGTACTCTACCAAAAACATAGCATTCTAGTTTATGAAATTTAAATTAACAACATCCTCTTCCATCACAGCTGACCACCAAAAATGTTCAGAAGCAGCCTGCCTGGGAATCACGCACGTCTGCAAAGCACAGCCATAACAGTAACGGCTCGTGAGGCTCCGCTGGAGTCAGAAGGAGATGGCTTAGAGCTGAAACAAACGCGGAGGACTCGGAGGGACGTGACATGCAGGCGGCGATCCACCAGCCACTGTCACCTCACAGGGCCAAAGAACAGACACCGATGAGAAAGAGGAAAGCAGCCATAGTCTTTTAGAGATGAATAAATAAGATAAAATGATGGCAACATAGTAATTACACACAACAGACACTGGGAGGTATGATATATTCATCTTATCAGTTCCTTGGTTCACACTCCTGTACCTTGATCTCTTCTTGGTTTTCTTTCCTATTCACTCTCTCTTTAATAGTATTCCGTGCGTGTGTGTGTGTGTGTGTGTGTGTGTGTGTACATGTGTATATGTGTATGTATAAGGGTACATATATGTGTATGATTTGTGTGTGTGTATATATATGTGTGTGTGTGTGTTTGTGTATATGTATATATGTGTGTATGTTAGTGTGGGTTTGTATGTGTGGGTATATGCATATGTGTGCTTGTGTATATGTGTGGATATTTTGTATAGATGTATATGTGTGTATATGTGTATATATAAAAATGTGTGTATTTACATGTGTGTTTGTATGTATATGTATGTATGTGTATATTTATGTGTATGAGAATATATGTGTATGTGTACATATGTGTATGCATGTTTTTGGAAGGCCATAACACACATGCAGAGGTCAGAAGAGAACTTTCGAGATCCAGCCCTCTCATTGTACCACGTAGGTCCTGGGGATTGAATGCAGTAACAGGTCCTCAGTCTTTGCAGTAGGTGTAGTTGCCAGCTGAAGCATCTTTCCCGGACCCTCTTCTTAGACTAACTGCTAAATTTCCCAAATAAGCTTATCTAGTACCAGTGCCACTTTTCCCAAGAACTGAAATGTAACTCAGTGGCTGAACAAATGCCTTACAGATAGACACACATTTTTAATTTCTTGACTTACTGCGAGTGTTAGAAACACTTGTTGAAGATAAAGAAAAAAAACAAAAGCAAACAAGCAAACCATGTTTATTTGTATTTCTGTTCAAAGGTGTTCATGGGACTGAGCTGTTTTCTTCCACTGTTTTATGGTCTTTTCCTTCCTTGCACCTCCTCCTTCCCGCCCTCCCTCCCTTCCTTCTGCTCTTTTCTTGTCTTTAAAGCCTAAAAGCAAATCCGGTCACTAGCAATGGTCTTCAGGGGCAACTCTTCAGAACTTGCTTCTTCTAAGTGGTTGGTTTTTGTTTTGGTTTGGTTTGGTTCTGCTTTAATAACACATTCTGGGGTTTTAGAAATGGTTTTTAGAAAAGAATTTGCAACTTTTTGCTTCCTCATATGGTTAAATCTGTAAGGAGTTGGCAGATCAGCGTATTTAAACCTAGGTTAGCCCATCGGGTTTTATAACGACTTTTGTCACTTGTTTTGATTTTCTCCCTTTACATCAATGGAACGGCTCTGGAATCAGTCCCACTGACAGACGGGAAACTGCCCACATCAGACTCCACACTTACAAATTTTATCTTTGCTGCTGAACAGAGACAAAAATCAGGTCAAAAACTGACACGCTTAGGTCATTTCAACGACTGTGGGTCTCAAAGTTGGAATCATTTGGAAGCTCCAAAGATTCTGCTCTGATGCTCCAGTCTAAGTTTGGGGTCGGAGATATTAACCACCTCGTAATTCCGGCATGTAGCTGAGAAGTACAAGTGCAGAGAGTGCTTGGTAGCGGGAGAATAATATTCTGGGTAGGACAGGAAGTGTTGTGTTGAATGTAGTCTCATCCTGTACAAGAACACTAAGAAGACACTCAAATGTTTCAGACGCAAGGATGATTTGCCAAGCTGTTTATTGAATTTGTGGGATGAGTGAGAAAATATAGTGGCCATTGGAAGGAGAACGTGCGGTTTGTCTGATAAAGGCAGGTACAACTGTTGTCTGTTACATTTCCCTCAATAGAAGGAACAGAGGCTTCATGGGGCATGGGGGGGGGGTGTGGGGGTAGAAGTTGAGCATTTCTTCTGAAATATTTGATGCCAAGAGGATTTCGGATTCATTTGTTTGCATTTTGCAATATTTGCGCAGATTTCTCTGGCGGGGCATTTCTAATCTGGCATTCGGAAAATGAAAATGCTCCCTAACCAAACACTTCCAAAACTTTCAGATACTGGAACATTTGAGGAATGGCATTGCAAGCCAATAGGGGCCCCAGGTCTGCTACATGTGAACAAATAAGGAAGCCATCCCAGTCTTGTTAGGACCCCACAGCTCCCCACACTAGGAGAAGGTCACGTGAGCTGTCGCTGTAAGCGGTATGCTCTGCTCACTTCTGAACCGAACAGGAGAGCTAAGGTCGGCTAGGAGACAGACCTTGCCATGCCCACTGCGTTTGATGAGATGCTTGGTTCCTAAGGAAGGTTTCTTCTCTGCTCTCCACACTGCTTGTCTCCCAGCCTGGGATCCCAGTCCTTTCCCTTAAGAAAATAGGAACCTGTCTCTCTGTTTAGCCCTTCCTGGTCCTGCAACATGCCAAACACTGAGGCAAGTTCCTACTCGGTTTAATGTTGATAGAATAAGATGTTTCCCCAGCGGAGGCAGAGAAGGTATTCGAATAGTCTCTAAACATGCTCCGCAGTATCAATGTAACTATGTAAGCATACAGTTTGCACCCAGGTGGCAGCAGAAACTCACAACAGTTTCTGACCCAAAGCGCTACCTCAGTTTCTCATTTGTTATATTTCCATTATCTACTTTTAACTCGTTTGAAAATGATGTAAAGTGATTGGTTTTTTTTTAACTCAGCTTTATTTGATAATTCATGCTTACATCCAATCATCGTTATAAGGTTGTTGTTGGCTGGTCTTATGTCCAGTTAATACAAGCTCGAGTCATTTTGGAAGAGGAAACCTCAGTTGAGAAAATGCCCCCACTAGATTGACCTGTGAGCAAGTCTGTGGAACACTGTCTTAACTGATGATTGATTGGGAGAGCTAGGCTCACTGTGGACAGTGCCAGCCATGGGCTGCTGGTGCTGGATGGTATAAGAATGCAGGCTTAACAAGCCAGGGAGAGCAAGCCAGCAAGCAACACTCCTTCGTGCCCTCTGAATCAGCTCCCGCCTTCAAGGTTTCTGCCTTGAATTCCTATCTTAATTTCCCTCCGTGATGGGGTGTGGTGTGGAACTATAAACTGAAATAAACCCTTTTCTACACCAGTTAGTTTGGATCGTGTTGTTCTAGCACAGCAACAGAAAGCGTAACCAAGATGGTTGTACGCTATACAGGTATCGATGATGGACTTATAAAAGATAAGTCCATATCATTTTATAGGGCTAATCCATTTATAAAACTAGTTTTGATGTTCTTGTGCTGTCCCTATTTATTGCTTCATCTAAAGATTTATGGAAAACACATTTTAGAATATTTTTTACTGCGTATGAGCATTTTGTCTGCATATATGTCTGGGTATTACGTGGTTACCTGGGGCCAACACAGAGCAAAAGAGGGTGTTGGATCCCCTCGGGC
The DNA here is from genome assembly GCF_037038515.1 of Microtus pennsylvanicus. NCBI lineage: Eukaryota > Metazoa > Chordata > Mammalia > Rodentia > Cricetidae > Microtus > Microtus pennsylvanicus. The sequence continues at coordinate 12,391,852 of NC_134594.1, forward strand.
TGGAGTTACAGAAGGCTGTGAGCTCCTATACAGGTACTGGAAGTTGAACCCTCTCTGTTGGAGAGCGACCAGCGCTGTTAAACACTGAGTCACCTCTCGCCCCTCTATTCTTTTCTTTCTTTGTTTCCACTTGGTTTTGTACGAGTTCAGAGTGATTTTCCTGAGTCCTTCTTCAATGCACCACGTTTAATGGTCATGTGATACACAACAGCCCCCATGGCCGCCTGGACTCCAGACACTTTCTGCGCGAAATGGCAGCAAAATCACCCACGGCTCTCTGTAAGTCGCGGGAAGCCAGCTTTTCAAAAAACCATCACGCAGCGTCTTGTAATAACATTTCCTGAATAGGATCTAGGGAGCTTTCTGGGACCACATGAAGTCATAGAGACAGAGCCTCCTAGAAGGAGTGAGACATATTAATAAATACAATGTTTCTCCTCATCAAATAAAAGCACACCACAAAGGACCATCTTACGATCTGGAGAGAAAATATTTAATGAAAGCACTACAATGAAAACATGAAAAGTTATGCTATTTTTATACCTCATATGATGTTAAGTCTGGGAAAACTCAAGATAACTCAGTGTTTAAAATAAAATGCATGTTTTAATAAAATAAAACACACATCCATGGCTGACCATTTATCTTATGCTTTTAAAAGATTATCCATTAAAATGCCGTCCTTCTTCCTTAAAAGTTTTGTGCTAGGGTTCCAGCCATTTCCGTTCCTTGCTGCACGGAGAAGGACGTCTGGGCAGGTGATCTACTTAAATGGATGGCAGCTAAATGAGAATGAACTTTGACTCATTTAAATTAACTCCAATATTTATTGTTACAAGCTTGACAATGCTCTTGGAAACGATTAAGTATGACCTCTAGAATAAATGCGTTTAATAAAAGATACTTAAAAGAAGCACAATATTCTAGTTAAGGGGGTCATTTTTCATCAGAAATCAGAGCTGCAGGGGATGATAAGCAGTATCAGAGAAAATCTGGTGGAAACTATTGCAGTCATTTCAGAGAAATAGAACATGGTTCTGTCTTCTCACGGGATCACTAAGATTTAACCTTTAATGAAAAAAGAAAAGAAAACCTACCTCTCTGGAATCACTGCTCAATTTTAGGATTATTTCAATCAAACCAGGATATTGACTCATATGGCTTAGAACAGGGTAAGAGACATAATAATATTGCAGTTAATTTTAACCTCTGGATATAACACACACATATTTTAAGGTTTACTGTATATTATATGTATGTGGGTATATGCACATGTGTGTACATGTTCTCTCAAACTCCAGAGGCATTGGATCCCCTGAAGCTGGAGTTACAGGCAGTTGTGAGATACCCAACATGGTGCCGAGAACTGAACTCGGTCCTCTGAGGGCACTCTTAATTGATGAACCATCTCTCCAGTCCAAATGTATACATTTTTAATCAGGAGGAGATTTAATAAGATCTCTTTGCCACCATCCAACATGTCTCTGCTTGAATGGGAGTGATTCTCGTTCACAGAAGAGGGAGACTCCAACCAGTGACCTAAGAGTCTAAGCTCAGAAAAGATTTAGGGTGTTGATGAATAACCTCCAGAACATATATATCTCTTAGTCAGTTTCAAGAATATGCTAGATGGTATTAATGCGAACTTCCATTATTTTAGCTCAAAATGTCACTATGATTAAAAAAATAATTGATGGCGTCTGTACCCACCCCTAGGGGGTATTTGTTGCCTGGGAATTACTTTCCAGTCGCTTGATATGTGTCTTATAAGCAGACCTTGTCTCTTAACTAGGAACTCATTCTTTGCCATTGCATCACCCTGACCTTGAATCCACTCCATACTGTGAAGCCCTGGTCCGTACTTCGTTGTCAGAAGTTACAAAGAATATGCAGTGGGAACTCACTCCTTGTGGGAAAGTTCTACTAAAATGGAACCTTACCCTGTGCTTGACCTCCAGGGTTCTGCACAGATGTGAAAAGATGTTTCTGTGTCAAAGTGTATTTTTCACATAGTGACTAATGCCCAGCATAGTCTATCCTCGGCCAAACAGGAAGGTAGAGATACTATCAGCAGCCAGGCCTGCATGGCAGCTTATCTGTCCTTTGTGACTATTTTCAATACTGTTTACCAAAGGAAAACACATTTTCAAAACCTCATTCTGTCTTATTAAGAACGCATGAAAATTCGGAGACACCGTGTACTCACAAGACACGTGGTTAATACATAGCACTTATTTGGAAATAACAGAATCTGAGAGTATTTGTGCTCAACCACGCAGAGCTACTTGGGTGCCTACGCTGTGCCTTCTACTTTGTTATGCCAAGATCTGGGGCTCCCAAGCAAGCTGTGCTCACTGCCAGATCCTCCCACACTCCGCCTTACTGCCCTCATTGCTTCTTATCCTTCAGGTACAGCCGAGACTTCCCTTCTCCACAAAGTTTTCCTGGATGCCTAAGGAACACAACTCGGTCCCCTAGCACCTCCTCCTTAGGGAAGGGAACAATTATCCCCCTGAATCATAGCTGCCTGCTTGTTTCTAAACCAGTTTACGCCAGACTGCCAGCTCTGGAGGACTGGGCTGGAGTAGGGTCCCCAATGTGCCCCGCCACGTGCCCAGAATGGCAGCCCCCCCCTCAGATCCCTGCTGAATGGAAATGCTGTTGATCAGAGCTAAGACAACTGAAATAATTAAGGCCAAGGAAACCTTTTTATCAATAAAAACGTTCCATGGCTTTATAGGAGGTGTGTTTATGTCTAGGGGTACATTCACAGGTGTGTTCCCTCGCTGCGCTGCATTCTGTGGTCACAAGACCTTGTACAACACCCAGTTGTGTCTCTGTATTATAAGCTTACAGACGATAGGAATTTAAAAACAAGAACATTGACTATAGTAGAAAAACCAGAGGACAAGGACACAACCTCTGTCTTGTTGCTGGCCCCTGGACCAGCGTCATGCCCTCACCTGGCAACCCATGCTTGATCCCCAGGTTCCATGTGGTAGAAGGAAGAACTGACACCCACACGGAGTCTTCTGACCTACACATATGCCCCATGACATGCACACGTACATGTACAAAAAATTTAATAATCTTAATTAAGAAGCATAATAAATAATAAAACACTGGGCTTCAAGCTCTACCTAAGACCCACTGAATATAGAATCTCATTTTGAGGTCTCCAGCTGGTTTATCATCACCAGTGCAATATGGGATGAGCCGTCTGGTACAAATGTGGAGTAGAAGGGGGGTTACTGGTAGGAGAAAAAGATGAAAACATGTTTACATTAAAGACAACCACATTCCCTAATCATGTCTTATAGACCAGCGGCATTCAGGAAGCACGTATGATCTAGCTAATCACATTTTTACATTATCTAGTATGAGCTGAGATAGAATGGAAGGGCAGCGCCCCAAAACATTTGGCTCTGCTTTCAAACAGAGTCAGGTGGGAAAGGGAAGACATGAGAATTGCCTTTCTACCCCCCAGATGTGGGAAACGAATCTGCTGAGCATTTGTATCTGGAACATGTAAATATTGGAAGTGAAATTTTAGGTTCTCCATCTTTGGTCCCTACACACACACACACACACACACACACACACACACACACACATTTTCCACATATTTAACAAGTAATACTTTTATCGCCCCGATTTTGCTATTGATTCCTTCTTTAACAACAAAATGCATCACAAACAAAAATGAATGAAGCTGTCTGAGGAGAAAATTCCATAGTAGCTTTACTGTCAATGCCCATCATAAATAACCATGACATCACGGGAGTCTTATCTACGGGTTGCCGCGACTGATCGATGGCATCACTCCCGTAGTGTAAATAGCTTCTAATGTCCCATCTTCCACCTTCAAATAGGCTCTGATTATTTATGATGGCTGTTAGGTTACAAGTCTGAGCTGCAGTTTGGATTTATTTTCTCCTCATAGCTGCTGTGGATTTCAGGTTAGATGGGATTATTTTTTAGTTAGGATGATAAACTGAGATAGAACTGTCACGGAAACTGGTACACCATCATCTCCTCTGGTCGATGTCACCGTTTGGCTATGAATTCACAATGCCAGCCTCTTTCTGCCCTCTTCTCATCACCAACCAGGCAATATTAAACGATGGCCGTTAATCACGGGCAGTTACCCCAGGAGAAGGGAAAACAATGACAACAACGCGTGCAGCTCTCACAATTAACACACACGCAGCCTGTGTTAGCAAGCCCAAAAGGGGCACGGGATCTGCATTGTGTGTATTTTACGGTAATGAAAGTGCTCCAGCTCCGACGTGACAGCCCATGATTTACAGAGAAAGTGGGGAATCCATCAGCTCCTTGCAAGGTATTCTTCATAATCATAAAAGACCCTGACAGGTAACTTGGGCAAGGATATATTTTTTGCTGAGAGATATAGATATGCAGCATGCCAACATGAAACAGACAGGTAAAACATTAAAAATCTGCCAATTATCCAGGTATTTTCCCCATAGAATGATAAATACTGGGTCTTTCTGAACATTAGATGGACATCGTAAGTTACCAAAAATATTTCTGAGACTGATCAAGGTGATGGATTATATTTTGCCCCTTGTTTGGGTTATTTAGGCAAAGGGCAAACAAAGGAATCTTTTCATTCTATTAAACATCCTTATTTTCAATACAATTTTAGCAACTTATTACTTGAGTTTTCCCTAATTTAAAGCATTCTGTTTCCATTGAGAAAAGTATGCAATAAACCTGTACTCAAGACATTAGGAAAAAAGGATTTCTCCACAGAAAGCAGCATATGCTCTCTGTCCCATAGCTAAGAGCTGGATAATTTTTAAATAATTACAATAGCTATTAGATTATATAAAATATCAGATTTCAGTCATTTCTTTATACTGTCATTTCTTATGGCTCATCAATTAACCACAGTTATATTTATTGATATTTTAAAAGTGTATTTTTAAATACATAAAATACACACAAACAACTATTTTGTGTGAATTTTAGTTATGCATTGAAGGGCTGCTCTCTTGGGCATTCTTCAGAAGTTTTTATCACTACCTGAAATAACTCGGCATCAGCTTATCGGTGGCAACATTTTGCAAGCAGTAACAGCATATCTAATTACTTAATTTTTTGCAAAGAAAAGGGCACAATTTGAAAAGTCCCAAATCCTATCAGGTTATGAGATCAGCAAAATCTGTGCTTCATCCATTACAGATCGTTTTAATAAAGTCTATATTTTTAGCCATTAAGAAGTGGATGAATTGGAAGCAGTTTCTGAAGAAGATCCCGCAGTTAACCACGACTGCCCTGAAATTGCAGGCTATGCAAGAGCGATGTGACTCTGGGCTCTCTTCTTTCCTGGGGAGTTTATTTAAGTATTTCTTCCACATGTGCCCTGCCCTGCTAACAGTCCCAAGGAAGCTGAAAGATCTCAGCAGAAGTGAGAATGTGGCGTGGCCACTAGGAGCTGACAATGGCTGTTTTGTCCCCTCTAGGCCCTAGTACTTACTCAGGAAGTAGGATTGGTCCAGCCAGCCGATGCCAGGGTAGGATGATTTATTGCCTGGTGTCCTCGGTGGCAATTGGACCCTTTCCCACTGTCACTCACAACTTGCCCAGATTGTGTCGCAAAGAAGAGGTTCCCCTCCATCCCAAAGAGATTACAATGCTTGTCATAAAGTGTCTTTTAACAGAGGGAAGCGGTATGAAAATGGGCAAAGAAAGGGAACAATCAGAAGATGGATGTCACGTAACCTTTTCTCAGGGACCCATTTCTTCTACTTTTCCTCCTGTCTTTAGCAAGGTTTTGTTTTGGCTGATGACAATGTCCAATAGCCTGATAAATTGATTTTCTGAGTTCTTTTTCTCGTCTCCTGAGAAGACACTAACTCGTTGGGACTTCAGAGGACTCACAGGGGCAGGAGACAACAATTAGTGTGTTGAAGATGTCAGAGAGTGGCTTCGGAGTCAGGCCAAGGGAAATCCTTGCTGACAGATCAGCGCTGACAATGTTGGCAGCTGCTTGCAAAGTGCCGTGCGGGTCCAAGGAGGAAGGAGGAAGGCCCTACACAGCACAGCCTGCCTGACTCTGTCTGCCTCCTGACTCAAGAAGGAAGCCCCTGCATAGCACAGCTTCCCAGGCTCTGTCTCTGGGGCTGTGACTTCCTCCTGACTCAAGGAGGACCATCGTACTCCAAGGGAACTCGGAGGGCTGCAGTCTACCAGGCATTCTGTAAAATGCCTCCCCTGGCAGCTATGCTGGTAGAAAACCGCATCTCAGGATTGCTGGTCATTGGGATTTAAATCGGGGTCTAGGTATATTTTTATAATTGTTTTCAAAACCTTTTTTGATGAATGGTTTCAGGATTCAGTTCTCCATATTTATTGAGAGTCCTGTGGATGTCAGTTAAAGCGATACACTGCTTTAAGCATCTTACACTGCCATCCTCGAGACACTGAGAATCAGTTGCCTCCAGACCCACTCCTTGCAAGCTTTGCTTTGAAATGACCAAAGAGGAACTTCAATCATCACTCTTCTAATTGAAAGCAACTTGATTTTTCTAGCTCTCCCTCAAACTGGAAGTTTATCAAAAACTTTTAAATAATATTAATTCTCATTATATTTTAGTAATGTTATCAATATTAGCATTTCTCTTTTGCCATGAACCAGCAAACAACAGACTCTTTCTCTGGGCTATCGTAAGACAATATTTGTGGTTTGGTGTCTTGATAGTTGGATATTTCTTTAAAGATGCATGAAGTGGAACATTATACGTTATGTGTATAGCATACCTAGATGTAAACAATTTAAATAAAACCATCACTTCAGGCATAATGTTCTAGAAGTTGTAACACAGCAAGGAAATACTTGTCACTGTTTATGCTTCCAGAATATCCTCCAAATAATGCTGAATTACTTTACAGTTCAAAGAGAGTTAACGAACTTAGGAGTGTTCCTCTCATTTTTGGCAGGAATATTCAATCCTCAATTATAGAAGACAGAGGCAGGATTTTCTTAGTCTACAACCAGGAGTCCAGGACAGTCCTGATGCAAGAATCTGAAGACCAAGGCTTTGGCTTGCGACATACTAGCAAGTGACCTTGATCCCTGAACCTTTCCTTCCTCATCAGTAAACTTGAGAATCCTTAGGACTCTTTGACAGACACAAATTGCAAAGTTGTTATTGTTAGGAACTAGTGGGACAGGAGAGATGGCTCAGTGGTTTAGAGCATTCCCAGCTTTTCTAGCGGACCCAGGTCTGGTTCTCAGCACCCACATGGTGGCTGACAACTCTCTGTAACTTCACTCCTAGGAGATCTGATGCCCCCTCCTGGACAGTGTGAGCAAAGCATTCTACGGTGGATATATATGTGGGCAACACACTCATATAGAAGACAAAAATAAATCTTTCTAAATTTCTTAAAAGAAGCATTCACTCCATGCAATTCAAAACTTAGCCAGGGTGAGGTCTCTAAAACAAAAGCCATAACTTTGTGAATGGCCAGAGTCATATACTAAAATTTGAGGAGCACACATGCAGATCTGGGTGTACTGGTTTCTGGCTTCAGCCTTTTCTTCTATGATTTGTCCTTTGCCATGTTACAGGATAGGGGGGAGCAATACAACCGGGGTGTCATCGTATGGGTTTGACTACTGATCTGCCTCACAATGGAAATTAGTGAGCAAGAAGAGAGAATCTGGAATCCCAGTGGGCTGGAGAGGTCCTCCCAGAGTTTAGCCTCCCCACAACTGCTGCATGTCCTGAAGGAATAGTTCGACTGCTGGGGAATAAGTGCATTTAACAGTAAATGGGAACGCCACGGAAATAAATTCCACGGTCAAATTGTTTGTTAAGTGCATTAATCCAGTTGTGAGAGACCTGCATCGGGGCATCAATCGCTCCGTCATCACAAAGCTTTTAAAAGCAAATCAATCCAAATTATATCAACTTGACTTACGCCTTCCCGGCAGCAGGGCTGTCGTATCACGCTGCAAATATAAATAAAAGACGGTTTCCTGTGCGTTCAGAGCGTGGCTTGAAAGCTTTCGTGAGTTTTTGCAAAAACAGGGATTTCCCAGATAAGAGAAGAAGGCATCGTGTCTGACAAGTCTGGCAGCCTTTTCCCATCTTACCTATTGAGGCGGACTGCAGTTGACCCAATGCACCTGCTATCAAAACAGTCTCCCCGATCCTGAGAGCAGGAAGCCAGCTGCCCCATCCCACAACAAGCAGCATTCTGGGGCAGCAAATCTCCTTGGCAAGAGACTTTTAAAACCCAAGCAGCGCCCCGAGAGTCACAAACTGAGAGAGATTAATTCTGTCCTCCGGCACCCCTCATTACCAGGAGACCTGAGGCAGGGCAATACAAGTTAGTCTCCCCAGTTCCACTTTCGTATATGCGTGTTTGGACAGCCATTCCAGTTTATCAGCTAATGTCTTTAAGCCTTGGGCACACAAAATAAGCAATTTGCCCAGCCAATGTGAAATACAAATAGGAATAAATGCCTGAAGTGTTGGACACAATGGCACTGTAACTACATAGAACCCCGAGAAGGGCACATGCTATCCAGAGCCTACCTGGTAAGATCAATTATCCAAAAGTACCAACCCAGGTGAAGAAACCTCTATTTTAACCTACCTACTTTGAAAGGTTACAAGGCCCTGCAAAGACAAGTGCGCACGACCCGCGCCTACCCCGTCTAAAGGCGGCAAATGGCTCATGTGGAGGGTGACAAAGGCTTTGGTGAAACGACACTGCCATCACTCCGTGAAGGTTTGTTTTCCATTCTTTGAGAGAGAGAGAAATACAAGGCTTAGATGTCAGCACGAAGCTAGTAAAAACCAGGGTCGCGCTAGTCCGGGAGGCCTAGTAACAACCTGACTGTCTCCTCCCTCAGCCCCATCGAGCCTTTCCTGCTCTGTTGGCACTAGGAAGTCCTTGCTTTTTCAGAAGTGATAAATGGTGCAGTCTCTTCATAAAATTAAATGAAACATTATCTCCTGTTTCATGGCCTCTTCTTTCCAGAGTGTGCCTGCATTCCAACACTCAATGTTCATCCGAACCCAAAGTTGGCGGGGTGCAAAGGATAGAAGAGGTCGGCCTTATGCACTATACTAAGAGCTGTGTTGAGTTAATCAAAATACCCATCTGGTCAATAGCTGAAGAATGGAAATTTAGTCTTGTCTTCTCATAACTAGACATTGTAACCAAAGATATGTAAACAAGGGAAGAAAACACTGTCTTAAATTACCCCACCTGAGGAATACTTGAGTGGCCCTTAAATATTGGGAAAAAGACTACCATAGTGTCATGAATAAGAAAAATATAATTAAATGCAGTCAAGCACTACTCTTTACCCAGACTGGCAGAAAGAAAATGGTTTATTTCTGTATCATGCTGGTGCATAAAAAGAGAAAAACACATTTGCTATTCTAAAGACAATTGGTTAATATTGCCAGAGAAAATTAGCAAACCCTGAAATAATTAGAAATGTACGCTTAGTTACTCACTTAGCACTGTTGCAATATCAAAGGAGGGTAACAATCAAAACAACCCAAATGTTTAACCATAGAGGAATAGTTAAAGAATGGTACATCTATTCTAGAGAGTACTGTGCAATCAACAAAAAAGAAGGTCCTTTACATATTTCCATAGGATGACCTCAAGAAAAATTAAGTGGGCAAAAAAAAGCAAGCTCAAAAAATGTGTGCTTAGTATATACTATTAGCATGAAAAAGAGAAAAAAAACATAGATGTGTATAAATTAATAAAACACATGTGTCTGGAAAGAAGAATAATAAAAAATATTGATTGTGTGTGACTCTGAGCCAGATAGGTATAATGGATGGGGGTATGTATGTTCACATAATTAAATAAATATGTAAATTAACAAACTAAGAAGAAGAAAGATCTCTAAAATATCATAAAAGTAAAGCAGGTTTATGAAAACATAGGTAGATATTTGCAAGAGTGAGACTTCTGTCTCTAAGCTTATAATGTGTTTACATGTGTACACACAGTTTCACATAAACCTTTTGGAATCATATGCAAGAAATCATTGAAGCCAAGGATAATGTGGAACATCTACAAGGATAAAGAAGACGTATATATATGGTATTTGAACTTTATTATAAGCCCGTGTTTCTTTCATAATCATAGTAAGCACAAACAAAAGACAAAAACAAGTTCGGTATAGAAACAATAAAAAAAAATGTCCAGCAACAAGTTATCAACTGTCTAAACAGGTAGCAATGTCCCATAGAAGATTCTGTTTCTGCTATTGTCCAACCTTCTCTTCCTGAATCTCAAATAAATGTAAGTATGTCCACTTTAGAAAAGAGAAAAGTTCAATTGGAAATCCTGGCTGGGTGGCAAGCCCCGGGGAACATCAGAGCACCAGCTCAGAGACAGGAACTAGCCAGGGCACCACATTACGGATGCCATAAATACATGCTGTCAGTCATGAGAAGCCTACCAGCTAAACCTGTTGCAGACTAAGTGCAAACCAGCCCACTGGCACAGTGCACCATGCTGGGACCACGCCTGATTCCAGCGTGCCGGGACTCTATTGGAAAGAATGTCAGAAGGTAAATTGGCGACAAGGCAGCAATCCTCTGAAAGTGGATTGTGTAGTCTGCTTTCCACAGGGCATCTTCCTGGCAAGACACCATGCTGGAAGAAGTCACTTCTGGGCTCTAAAACAGCCCTCCCCTTTGCCACTCCCCAAGCTCCTTGACAGTGGAGAACAAGGGGGGAGATTGTGGGCTCCTGTGTGTGCACACGCGTGTGAGGACCAGAGGCAAGTGCCATGAGGAATTTTACTGTTTTACCTACTGAAGTCAAAAGAGGCTCTTTCTGTGTGTGGAGTGTGAAAAACAGACTTACTAGTCCACAGTCACACCTCATAACATAATCCTGTAACACCTACTGACCCAGGGTCTCCAAGAAAGGGATAGTGTTAATTCTCCTGTTCTTATGGGGAGTTGGGGGAATGTGAAGCCCAGGCCCGCCAGCCCTCGGGTCGTCTCACAGTTTTAACCCTGATGTTCCCTGCTCGACTTGACGTGGCTGAAACAGGCTCACACGTTTCCTTGGGCACAATGCAATCCTGTTAAGATGAAGGCCACTCAACATGTAATGACTAGCTTTGTGTATTTCATAGGACAAGGAAATGTCTTCTGTATGAAGACACCCTTGAAAACACGGCTATAAAAACTCGCCTCTTGGTCCGTTCAAAGGTTAATAGGGTCATCGTGCCTACTGTCATCAGTGATCTTATCAAAAGTGGACTTCCTTCTTTAAAATATTTGAGTAAATTAATTGTGCAAAACAAACATCTCAGAATGACTGTACAACCGCCAGTGGTCATTTCCTGCTTAGACCTCCCTTCCCCACGCCGTGTCATAGTGGGGTGTTTTTATTTTTCAAACATTGAGCCATTTTACTGCTGGCTGAGTGAAGGCCATTGTCGACCACTTCTCTAGAAACAGAATGGCGTGGGTTTGGGGGATTTGTTTGGTTTCACATCAATATAAAGTCGTGTTTCCCTTTCACCCCTCTCCGCCCTTGCTCGTGAACGTGTTTTCCCTCCTCGCTCTTCAGACACATTTGGTAGCAATCAGGCCTTTATTTAAAGGAGGCGTAAGATAAGGTATCTGTGAGTGTCACACTTGCAGTAATTGATCACACTTGTTTCTTGTTCGTAGGTTAGACCCCTCACTCTTGTTCCCTTTTTTTTTCTTTTTTCCTCTTTTTACCTTGGCATGTTTCTCATTACCCTCTGCCTTGTTAGCCTAGTGGAGTTCTCTACTGGGGGGGGGGGGTGGGGATGGAAACGGGACACGATACGATTACACAGCCTGTCTTGTCAGGGACAGCAGCCTCTCTCTGGCTTCGGTACTTCTGGTCACTTCATGCTGTCATGGAGGGCGCTCCCATGGACACGGGTATGCAGCCTGCAGCTGAGGGAGATTCTGTGGCACTCGCCGGCTGCTCAGTGGGTTTCAGTTCACAGCCCTGGCTGCGCTGATTCATCCCGAGACAGCTTCTGCAGAATGGCAGCATTGCTATCATCTGACTCAACCTGCCCCACCTCATCTCATGTGGGAATGTTAGCCCAGGATCAATGCTGGCAGCTGTCCATCCTCCAAAAGAAGACCCCTATCTTTCCCCGTCCTGATTTCCACAGAAATTCTCATCGGTGGCCTTTTATTGACACTGTCAGATGGGGCTGAATTTCAGATGTTGTCTATGGTCTAAACCATAGTGGACACTCAGGCTCTCTTCAGGGTCCATGGGCCAACAAACAGGAGACCCAATCATTTTCCTATTGAATTCCAATCAAAACAATCAAGTTAAAACCTCTAGTTATTCATGACAAATGAAACAAAAGACCCTCTGTTTTCCTTAGGACTGAGAGAAGCACCAAAGTAAATGATCTAAATGAATGCCTCTATGCTCAATATCAACTATCACTTAGAAAAACTCTACGGATTATAAGAAAATCATATAAAATCTCCAGTAATGGTCTCAGTGCCCTCAGGTCAAGATCACCTCAACAGTTTCTGATTCTTTGTATACTATGGTTGTTTGGTGGGTTAGTGGCTTAGTAGGTCTTTTTCCCCCCTTATATTTCGTTTTACATAAAATTAACAAAAGCAGCATAGAATTCCAGATAAACTTAAACTCTGGAAGCCAATCTAAGTCCTTGTCTACTGAGAAAGGGCAACTGTGGGCAGGCAGCAGACCTGACCTGACCTCAGTGTCCTCAGCACTCACAGGATAAGTGGACTGGACCAGGTGGTCCCCATGGCCGTGGCTATTGCTTCCTTCACCTTAATAACTGAGAAAACTCATCGCACTACTGAAAATGGGGTTTCCTAGATAGTATAAGACTCCATTAAATACTGGAGCCAGTAACTACATCGGTTACTGAAGTGATGGCCAATCTACATTAAAGCTTTCTGACTGGATTTCAAAGGTTTTAGTGCCAAATGGGTAAATATTTGAGTCAATAATTCTTTTTCTTTAATTTCCCATTACTTATTTATTCTGTACGTGTGAGGGTTGAGGGGCATCCACACACGCTGGGACGTGAGTGTGGAGGTCCCACAACCATTTGCAGAAATCAGCTCTTTGCTTCGATCATGTGGGTCCTCAGAATGGAACTCAGGTCATCAATCCTTCAGCAAGCATCTTTACCAGGAGAGCCATCTCTCTTCCTGAATAATAATTCTAGCTTGTCTTGCAGGTATAAATGCTAATGTTTAGGATTCATTGATAAAATAAAGAGATGTTATTAAGATTAATTATGCCTGTGTCCTTTTACTTATTTTTAAAATGCAGGTTCTGAAATAGTTAAATTATTGTTGCTGATGCTACATATACAGACGAGGCAGGGAGGCAGTAAGAGGTCTCAGAGTTGACCATGGTGATTGGATTCAAATGGAAAGAATCCGAAATATTCAATTCGTTGTGGCTTTATAATAAGACAGAAGCAGTCTGGATACAAACTACTCAAATAGAGTCAAGTTTGAACCACCAAATGCTTATGAAGAACATTTAATGTTTAAAGGTACATTGTTTACAATTACAGGGCAGCAGATAACCAACACACAGTCGGACTTTAAATGGCTAAAAAAAAGGTAAGTTTAGTAGCATCTAACTGTTCCAAGTCACTTTTCTCAGTACCTTAATTATATTCATCCACATAGTAAAACACTTAGAAAATATGGATGGAAGAATTTTTATTTACACTATCCTTCATTGTTTAATATAGCAATATTGACATTATATCATACCTCAGAAAGATTACAGAAAAAAACACATTTTTTTGCAACTTGTCAGTACTTGGAAAATTTAAATTATTACTGAAAGCTGAAGTTTCACATACATTAGGAAGCATTACACCTAGGTGAAACATATTTCAGTAAATAATTAATTCATGTAAAATATTATGAAACTATACTATGTACATTCACAAAATTATGTGTCTTTCTAGGAGGCATATATACAGACTGAATACTTACTGCATTAGCCATGAAAACTAACTTCTAAAAAAGAAGCATCCTGATTCCATACTGCAGGAGACACAAGTTTGACAGAACATAGCCCAGAGCAGGAAACAGTTATAAAGCAGGTATGCTCATTTTCTCTAATAACATTAAAATATCATTCAATCTAAGAATGCACGATAATATTTCCCCACGTCTTTTCCAAGTGTTTACATTCTCAGAGCATGCCCAGAACTGACACCTCCCAGCCCACTGCAGATATGGGCTTTTGAAGACACGCTCTTCTTGGCCTTAATGAGGCCGCTGACCTTTTAGGCTCAGCTCGTATCTTCATTTCCTTCCCTATCATTAGTCTAAAATGGCATAAACTACCTCTCAATTTTCCTCATCCCCTCAAGGCCCCACCTCTTTAGTCCAAATTCACCTAATTAGGAACTTAATTTCCTTTTTTCCCAGATGGGCAAACTGATAAAGGAGAGAACCTATTCATCTCTGGGTCACGGAAAGTTGTGTCGATGACCTCTCGTTTAGGAAAGAAAGCGTGTGTTCTACAGGTTTGCTCTTGTCTTCTGGGGGCCCAAGTTTCTCCATGACAGATATTTCTAACCCTAGAACTCAATAAATTTGATTTTTATTTGTTTGTTTGTTTGTTTGTTTGCTAACTAAAAATGAAAAAGAAGGATATAAATCTGAAACATCTCTACATCTTCTTTGTAATTCATTCTACACAGTCGGTTACTTACATTTATAAAGGTTCGAATCCTCACCGCCTCCACAAGACTGCTAGCAGAAGATGGCTGAATGGATTCAGAGTTTTATCCCAGGAGGTTGCAGGAACCATTCCTTGAACCTGGCCATCTTTATCAACCTGGCACAATTTCTTTTACCAAAACGACACACATGGGTTCTGAAGAACTTGAGTAGGAGTCACCTAGGCTCTGTAACTTTTTTGTGACATAATCTCCTCAACTATAGCCCCTTAACTGTAGAGTTTCTAATTTAACAACACAAACTACATGCACGAAAATATTTCTGCTCACTTCTCTGAGGCACTGTGTGGCTTTCAAAGTTATCCAAAGAACAAAGGCCATTCACCCGAAACTCTGAATGTCTCATTTTGTATTCATTCCTTTCCTTTCATTCATTCTGGTAATAACAGAACCATCAGCATCATTACAGGACTTGGGAATGACAATAGAGATTCAAAATAAGAACAAACCAACGTTACGTTCTCAAAGGGATGTATGTCTGGGGCCATTCTCGCAAACTCCTGCCAAGGCACTGAGACAAATCATTGCACCAATGTTTTTCCTACAGCAGAGAAATTTTCTCAACACAGAAGACATACGGAAATAAATGACTGAGAAAGAGAAGGACAATGCTTCCTAGAAAGTGCCCCCTTTAAGTGCATGTCCTCACCCCTCTCTGCTTTGTAGTTACATTTGAGCTGAAAGGGGGCTAGGGCTCTGTTGTCTGAGCCAGGAGCGTACTAACAACGGAGACTTCTTTCCTGAGGGGAAAAAGTTGCTCTACTGATAATAGCTTATTTAAAAACTATTAGAATTTGATTTTGTAAAGAAAGAAATTTCTAAACAAGTTAATGAAATGTTGCTCTTTTTCCTCCCAAAGTTAGTATGCCTAAATATGCCCCAGGCATTTGGCTATTATAGAAGACAATTAACCATAAGATGATGCCACAGAGGACAATGAGGCAGGTTGTAAGAACAAAGCACTTTAAGCAAAATTAAACAAGAACCTCATCGGAAAATTTTTCCGAAAAGTAAGAGTGGAAATATTTTTCATGAAAGCGTAATGGCTTAGGTCAGAGAAATTACGAATACTTAACAAAAATTAAAATCGAGAAAATACTGTAGTTAAGACAAGGAATTTAAGTTGTGAGTATCTCAGAGTGCCACATAAAGACCCCTCTGCGTGAGGATGAAAATGAGGGATCACTGGTACAAGTCCCCCTGTTTCCTCTTTCACCTCCTGATATTACTTTATGTGAGTTATAAATAAACAAACAAAAAGGTGAACTTGAGAGCCTTGGGAAGGCCTGGTGCAGCAATGGCAGGAGAGCCCTGGTCTTGGCACAGCCTGTGGCTGAGACAGTAAGGGAAAACAAAGGAGCTAAACCCGAAAAGTGTATTCTGAACTCAGAGATGCTCATCTCACTCCCTTCTAAAACGTCTTCTAAGGACTTGCATTTGTACAACCCCATAAATTGTGCCTATACCCCACTTCCCATGCCACAGTACGCGTTCCGCCATCTGATGCCAAGCAAGTGGGACTAGCACAGAGTACCTATAAGACTTTTCTCAGGATAGTCAATGTATAATAATTTTCCCTAGTTATCTTGCTAATAAGAAAGCGGTACTTTTTTCTGATACATTAGACAAACACTAGATCTCATAAGTAACAGAGAGATTATTTGCTCAGCTCATCCACAGCTCACACTCCATTCTCAGAGCTTAAGAGCATTTGTCACATCTTTCTGCTTTAAAAACTGCTTAAAGCTGTTCCATAAAGTCCAGATTTTTCCATTATGACAGGAATTAGCCCCAATGTAAACCAAAATAAAAAGTGAAAATGACTATTAGGAACAAATAAGAGGATGTTAGAGAATTTTTTAATCCTAATGCAAGAAATGCCAGAGCTGGTAACTAAGCCCATATTCAGAGCAGGTTTTAGACAGCCATGCAGACAATATTGCAAGGTCTGCAGTCCACACCCAGACGACTCCAGGACGCATGAACCCCCAGCTTCCTGCCCAGAGTTACTTTTCTCCTTATTCCAAACAACTCTTCACTGTTCTCCTTCCAGAATTGTCAGAAATTCCTCAGTGCCCCTAAAGTTTAACTTATTAGCCCAAAACCTCTTACATCTACCTATTAAGCAACTTTCACGAGACATGAAAGAACACATTTTCCTAAACTAGTAGTTTGGGGTTCTCTTTTTTTTATTGCTGTTGTTCAGTTTGGTTTTGTCATATTAGCAAACATTCATTTTAGCCTAACTTTTTAACCCGTAGCTTAGAAATATAAAGTTGCTTGTACCCCTCGGAAATGTGTGCAAATTTTAATTGCATTCATGCTTTATGGGTAATTGCAGAAATGCACAAATACATAAAGAACAGGGACTGCAATCTCCCACCATCAGACCAACGTGAACACACAGCTGAGTATGTTCACCCCGCTTCTGTGTGTCCGGGCCCCCTCCCTTCCCCAACTGGGACTTCAGCTTTAGGCCATTCTGCAAACAAGCCTCAGGAGACACACAATTACACTCCCCTGGAGACTGACCCCTTAGAGTGCCCACCTGTAGCCAGACCCAGATAGCATCCCTGCGCAATGAATTAGCACTCTAAGCTGATTAGAGCGGCCCGCACAACTCTATTTTATTGACA
Organism: Microtus pennsylvanicus; assembly: GCF_037038515.1. Lineage (NCBI taxonomy): Eukaryota > Metazoa > Chordata > Mammalia > Rodentia > Cricetidae > Microtus > Microtus pennsylvanicus. Next base: position 12,409,267 of record NC_134594.1, read on the forward strand.
CAATGAAGAGAGGAGAGAAAAGGGTCTGAAATGAGAAAATCATTTCCATGCTGACTGAATTAAAAGAACAAAAGAGTTCCTTGCAGTTGCAGCATTCAATTTGTAGGGGGAAAAGGAAGCCACTTAATGGCTTACAATAGATCTGAGCAGACAGACGAAATCTAAAACTCGAGCGTGAGTACGATTAGCGGCGAAACAGACTCTAAATCATTTCCTCCATATGCAGCATTCCGCCTGATTGTTTAGCTCGCATTTTTTTTTTCCAGAAACGCTGGGCTAGATGTTATCTTCAAAATGTCTTCGCTTTTTCGTTTTTTTCAAAATCGCAGGATGGTTTCTCGTGGTGCGACAACCTCCTCGGTGGCGTGAGGACAGCACCCGTGGTCACTCGAATTCTCTCACCTTTGGTATCTAAAAGTGTGGCCTGGTCCCGTGAAGCTGGGGGACAGTGATAAAAAGCAACCTGGTAAAGAACCCGTAACTCAAAATCCACGTATTCCACACGAGAGCCACGTGCCAACCAGAAAGCGCGACTAACTGTGGGCACACACATGGCATCGCCCCGTCTCTCTGCTTTAAAAGACACCATCGCTACACTGAAAAGCAACACAGGGAAGGCAGAATTTTTCGAACTATGTTCTTTTTCTAATTCTTCTCTGCTCATTGCTGGCTTGTGGGCTTGCTCTGACCAGAAATCTTGAATTTTTTTTTTAATTGCAATTTGAAATTCTTCAAATTTTAAATCTGGAACTAATGTTAAATAAAATGATCACTGTATAAGCAAACATGGTCTTTACAGATCAATGTATGATCAGATTGAAGATCCTTTATATTTCCTTGTCCTTTTAAAAAAAATTCTGGTTTTAGAAGAAAATTCTAAATGTCCAACCCATATATGGAAAAGAGATCTCGCCTCATGGACTGATGGAATGCGGCCTTCGGTGAGGCCAGGAGGAAACTTTAGCTCCCTCTTGAAGAAAAAAAAAAGTGTAGAAACGAGAATTCTTAGTTCTTGATTACTGGAAACTCACGCATTCATTTTTCTTGCCTATTTCTAAGAAAGGGTTTTTTGTTTGGCGTGGCTCCCGACTTTTAGCCTTTCCTCTTGGCTCCTGATTTAAGCAGAGGGGGTTCCCTCTCTTCTTGAAATGCCCTTTGCCAAGCATCGAGGTAAGATGTAAATTAAGCAAAAATTATGCAACTCATTTAAAAAAAAAACAACCCTGCAGTGAGCTACTTTGGGATTGGATACTTGAGAGGCATTGCTGCTAACATGTGAAAAGTCCCCAGAGAAAAGACAGTTTAGGAGGGGTCCGGGGATCACTCGCACTCGCTCCATTGAATGAGGGAAGAGGGTTGTTTGTTGATTTGGTTTGCTTTTTATCTCTAAAGAGAAGCTGTAAGGCTTGTGGATATTTTAGCAAAATCAACTTAGTATGAGCGCACTGACAGCTTGTCAGGTTTCACTGACTGACTGTCTGGGGTACCACGAGCACATCTGCATTCAGTCAGTGTGAGAGCTGCACATAAGACCCAAAGTAGGCCCTGCCACGGACGGCTCCATCAGTCTGTCAGTTCTGACATGACATCTGAATTTTTTGAATCACTAAACACTTTTGAGACTCTGGTACTTATTATCTTCTCTTAGTTTCTATACATCGCTTGGCGATGCCGGAAGGTTTGAAATCTGGGAGGAAGGTAGCGAACGTCCCAGGCTTTTTGTTGTCTAATCCATGGGCCCTCATTCATGCTCACTGTTAATCTCTTAAGACATTATAAAACTGTTAGACAAAGAAATGTGAATACCACTGCTTCTTTTGAGAATGGGAGGAAACCAAAGAAAATCGGGACCATGCTAGGCTATTCTTTTCACTATGAAAATGGTGAGTTAAACCTGTTGCACGGAATTATCTATAATTCCCCACGCTAAGGCAAATGTTTTTGAAGAATGAACAAGAGTAATGTCTCCTAGGGGAAAAAAAAAACTGATCATAGAATTTTCGAAATCTGTCAAATTTAACGTCAAGTAAGCGCTGAGACCCTGGTTGCTAAATTTCTCACTATTTCTAGCCTTTATGCCATGAAGCAAGGTACAAGGTTAATACGTTTTTGTAAAACTCTCATAAAACTCTTTGCTGATACCCACTTGTACTCAGTAAATAGCTGAGTTTTCCTCTCTGGTAGGAATGCTGGAACGCTGGCAGGAACACAGCAAAAGCCTTAAAATGTGCCTGGTCTCCAGGAACACCACAGATCCCAAGATTTAATGAGAAATTTGGTCTTCAAAACTAGAAAACTTGACGGCTTTTTTGTTTCTCTCTATAGCTCAGACATAAGTGAATTTTTGGAGCTGAGGAGAACAGTTACAGGAAGCAGCCAAAAAGCCAACACTGCCTGTTTAGCCCCCGTCACTGCCATTCCGGGCATTAAGTGTTTTTCTCCAAGTAACCAAGACATGGGGGAGAGTGAAAATGACCTTAATTTAAGAGGCAACGTTCCGGACCGAACATGCCTCCTCCTTCTTTATCAGCACATGCGGAACAGCTGTGAGTCACTTCAGAGAGATGATCACGCCACAAGTGACTCACCGCAGGTGTTCCCCCACCTGTGTCCTCAGAATGACTAACTGTCCCTCAGATGGTCAAACCCTGGGAATAATTATTCTAGAGGAAGGCTAGAAACATATTAGGTGGACATGCAATTAGTTTAACCAAAACTATTAGGTAAGGAGAGTTATGTTGGGACACAGCTAAAGAAAAGTAGAGATTAAAAAAAAACTGGGAGAAGAGAGGGGAGGAGAAGGAAAGGGGAAGGAAGGCAGGAAGGGGGAGCTACAGATGCCCCTGCATAGTCTCCAGGTTCTAAGAACACATGGTGTTCAGGTGACACATTTGTGGAGTTCACATATTAACTAATAAGATGCAAAAGCAAGAGGGATTTTCGGAACCACATGCTCACTTCTGAACTTCATCAATGTTTCATATGAATCCAAGCTTAAATAACTGTCCACATAAACAAAGCCTTCTCAAGGCAAGAACGAGGCAGAGGCATCCACAGTACCACAGAGGAACTTGTAGCTGCCTCGCGCTCTCCTCCCGTTGGCATCCCCCCATCTTGTAACTTTCTCAAGGGCTTTGATGTAATGTCATTTGTTTGGTGTTTAGTCTGTGCCTAAAATGTCAGCTGTTTATTATTTTTACATTCCAACACTAACACAATAGCACCTCCGGAATAAAGGGCAGGGTTTGTGACACATCTCAATGACCAAAGGACTTACATTAAATAGAGGTTTCCAATCTCTCTGAAAATACAGCCCCTCATTTTTTAAAAACGTAGATAGACCAGTTTTCATTACCACATAATTTTCTTCTGACATTTGTGTAATATTCCTGAGTGGCCCCGTGGAAAGGACCAACACATCACTTCAAGGAGTGTGTGCTCTGTTTAGAGCTGTAGGAAACTGGCTTCTTCCACAGAGCAGAAAACCAAGCTTAGAGGCATTGAGCAATAGGACCAGGAAAACAAGACAACTGTTCAAAACCAGAGACCTCGCAGGAAGGATGGATTTAGTATCCAGACTAAAGAGAAGTGTCATTTCATTCATGAATGAGTAAAAACAGATATATTATTCCACAAGAATACATAGGACCATATTCCAACACATCAGGGACAATATATAGAAGATTTGTGGTGAACGTTGTACTGATTAGTGAAAAAAAAGAATATGTAAAAATGCAAGTGACTTTCAAAAAGATCACAAACAAATCCACTTGGACGGACTGCTTGAGGAGGGCAGCTTCCTGCTTGTTTTTAGAATCTACCAGTTTTCTGGTGAATTTTTAACACCCTACAAAGGTAGTTTTTTCCCCAAATCAAACTAGCTAACCCATGTAGTCATGCTTGCCTACATAGAGAGCACATCACAGTGTTGCCTTCTACCCTTCCTGAGTTCAGAGTTCGAATATTCCAAGAACCACCATGCCTGACTGAAGGACCTTACACCTAAGTCCACAGAAACTGAAGAAGAAATCCTATTTGCCTGCATTCGTACTGGAAGCACTACAACTTCTCTAGGGTACAAAGCTGGACAAATCATCGACATCCGCTCCCCAGCTGGGTTAGCCAATGGCAACTCACCTCTAAATCTGATTCAAGGAACCCTGAAGGTGTTCAACGTTAAGCCAACTGCAGAGCCATGTTGCCCACACTCAGCTGAGGTCCACGAGAGAGGACTGAACATCAGTGAGATAAATTCACCATGTGGCTGCGTGTGTCCCTAACAGAGCAGTGTCAGGGACCCATGTAACTAGTATTGCAATGCTTCATTGTTCCATAATATATTTTTGCTATTTTTTTAAACTGAAGTGTCTATAGGCAAATTCAACTATTCCTCAATATTATTACTAGAAATATCCTTATAAAATTAATGTCTTCAAATAAGAAGTTTCAGGCTTTGGAAGGCACACAGAGAGATTCTCTTGAAAATGAATTCTTTCCTGGATTTCCCAATATTGATGCCTTTTCTAACATCTCAAATTTCTATTAAATATTATGAAATCCACAATATTCTGAATGGAAGCCCCACCCCACCCCTACACACAAGAAATCTTAGGATAGCACAATTTGAATGAAGAATCATAAAATATAGCAAGGATTTTTGCAACAAACTAGTCCTATAGATGTTGGCAGATATTAACCCAGAGTTTTTATAGCCAGGGGAACTGAATGATGGGACTAATTGCATAGCTAGGGAGTAGAGGTTTTCTGTACAAGGTCCTGGCCCTTCTCACTTTTCCTTTGAGAAGTTTCTATCCATACCCAGGCAAACTCAACTTTGGGCTTTGGACTACTGGTCCATTCATCTATAAACCCTCAACTGTATTATCTAGTCTGCCACTGTAACATTCTGTGAGCTCAAGAGATTGTTGCCCGCCATTTCAAAAACTACAGATGATAGTTCTCCCTGAGAGAACCACACAACTGTTGATGCTTCTTACACGCAAAAAAAAAAAAAACAACAAAAAACAGAGTTTATAACAAATAGCAGAGTTTAGCATGTTAGAAGTCACTGAGAATCTTCTATTCAATTTGATTCCCCAAATTTCCATTGCGCTAACACTATATATAAAATGCTACGTGTGAACAGATGACAATATGATAAGATCAGGAGATGTGTGAGCACTCATGATATATGATGTCTATATAACCTAGTGAGTTATGATACGGTGATAAAACATCACTGTCATATCATAAACCACTGAGCAGAGCCCAGAAGGAAAACCAGTTCACAAGATGGCCATGTCATTTAACAAGCAAAAGAATCTCGTGGAGGGATAAAGTATATTGCCTTCATTTAAGATTAGACATTCATAATCCATTAAGAGACTAGCTGACACAAGGTATGTGTGCTCTCTAAGTTAGTCAGGAAGGGTCCACAGCAGCGGTTCCTGAAGACCACACACAGGAACCAAAGCATTCAGACCTTCCCCAACTTCCTGACCAGACCACACACCTCCCTCCCTCCTTGCAGAACAAACCAACCCACCCATCTTTCTTACCAAAGCCTAAGAGAACAGACCTGGCAGGACAGGGGAGTACCGAGTGTCAAGTTGAGCAGTGAAGAAGCAAAGCCTGCACATAAAGTCACCGCGAGTGGACATCAACAGACTCAGGGCTGGGTGAATCTTGGAAGCTGTGTGTGTACAAGTGTGTGCACAAGCTACAAGATAACCCGAAGACTGTAGTCAGATAATACGGTCGCCCTTTGTTTCTGTTTTGTTTGTTTGTTACAGAGTAGCTCACTGGTTTAGAACTTCCTAAGTAGGCTAGGTTGACTAGTCAGTGAATCTTTGCCTTTCCCAGAGAAGGAATCACACATGTAAGCCTGTAAGTTTTTAACATGGGTTCTGGAGGCTGACTTCACGTTCCGAGCCATCTCCTGGGCATGCTCTGTAGATGCTTCAATGCTGAACCTCCCTCACCCACCCTGCCTTGTTGAAACCCAGATTCATTAGACACAAAGGTAAAGCCCCTCTTCCTCCTCCTCTTCCGTCTTGTCATGGATAAGGGACACTTACTAAAGTCTTCACTTAAGGTCTGTTTAAACTTCCTCGGTGTCTACTGATGGGAGCTGGGTCTCCAGGAAAGCATTTCTCAAGAGACTCAGAGCAGGGGTGCTATTTAACCCTTGCAGGTTGTGGTTTTGCAAACCCAGAACATTTAATTTTCTAGTTTTTTCTTCTAGATGGTGAGACGCCTCCAGAACAGAAGGCTGGTGGGAAGGGGATCATGGAGGCACCAAGCAATGTGCTATGGCATGTGCTCTATAGTTCCACACCGTGCTTGCACCTGTGTGCACCTTCTCAACATCACCTTTGCAAGACCCCTGAGGTCACTGCTGCAGTTACTCCATCTGGAGGAAAGTGGTTGAACACTTAGGTCCCGTCAAGAAGCCAGTGAATGGAATTCAAACAAAAGAACCCTTCCTCTCTACCTTACATTGTCTCCTTTCTTACCGTTTTGTGCTGTTTTTAAAAATCCTATTATATCTAAGTTCTATTTGAAGGGGCACAACAATAACTTTGAATACTGCTTTGAGGATGGTGCAGTGTTGGCTTGAACTTGGCCTACTACGGAAACAGAGAAATCCATACCCCTGCCTTTCAAAGCAGAGCTAGGAATAGCTTCTCACCTCTAGCCCACAGACTTTCTACTCAAAAGGGAGGTTTGGTCTTCAGATGACCGTTCTATTAAAACATCAAGTTCCACAGAGGGATGCACATACCAAAGTTGCTTTCACTTCAAGTCCGCAAACCACAAGTTTACAGTCATTTTACCAACAGAAACTGTAAAACAAGCACATATTTTTTACTTAATTTGAAGCGAATCCGTATTCTTCCCAGAACACAAAGACCCAAGCATGGCCTCACTATAAATAAAACCTCCAACCCGTTACCCTAGGGAGTATTCCACATGAATGAAAGGGGAGGCGGGGAGACAGAAGAAAGTCAAATGACTTTTCCAAGGTCCCGAGTTTGACTTAGGGCAAACCCTCCAGGTTCCTGGCATCTGTCCCAGTGTCCGTTCCACCGTGTCACACACGGCCCTGAAACACAAACCACTCAACACATGGTGAAGAAGTGAGCAAGGGGCGAAGCCACATGAATGGCTAGATTGTTGAAGATGGGGGCTGGGGGCTCCAGAGGAAAGGCCTGAAGGATAATACACGTTACAGAATCTATTTGCAAGTAGCTACTGCGGTTACCCATGTGGCTGCCTGAGGGGGACTGGGAGTGGAGGGCGGATGACTGACAGCAAGAACACAGGTCTCGACAGTCTCTGGAAGAGGGACACAGGAGTCACCGTGCTTCCTGGGCATCGTTCGGAGCCTTCATCACATGAAACCTGGAACACAGTCAGGAAAGCCACCATCCACAAGGACTCCTTATTCTTGGGACTCTCCTGTTTCCCCACTTTACATGATAAAATATTAGAACGTCTGCTTCTATTTGTGGGGCTCCTTTGGACCTTTCCACATCCAACTTGCATGTTTCGTAACTATCTCGGAGCCCCCTTTTTGCATATTCATATGCTGTGTACATTGGTGACATACAGAAGTTAATACAATGCGATGAAAATAACTTCGATTAAATTTACCCATTCCTTCACTACCCCGTGTGCCACCTACTGTTCACCCATGAAATACTGCAGTTCGCACATCAATAAAACTTCATATTAATATTCTCTGAGGTAGAATGACTTCATTAACCATTTTCCCCCTCTCCTGTCCTCTGCTTCCAACTGTGTTCAACTTTGGAACTTCTGACAAATGGTCATTATTCTCTGGACTAGTAAAAAAAAAAGAAAAAATCCCAAGCTTTGGGGAAACGTAGTTGGTCTAAGCCCGGGGGAATGGGGTCGTTGAATTAAATGATAAATATATGCATTTAAGGTCATTAGAGACTTTATCTCCTGTGAAGGCTGTATTTGTCAGATTGATATAATTTCTCTCAACTGAGTACTTAACTCCACGGGCCACCGTTATTATGATTATTCCTTCCCCTTTAAGTGGGAGACTCTGGCTAAAAGCACGTGTGCTCACTCTCGGGCAGCTTCCAGAGGGCTCAAGGCACACCTTTGTTTCATTTAGTATGCAGTTTTCACCTCTGACCCAAGAAATGAGGCCTGGGTTTCCTGAGCTTTATTGCCTGTTAATAGACTGCGGGCTGTGTTTTCAGCAGTAATAGAAATGGCGGACGGGCATGTCGTTTAAGAGGCTGGCAGGCTGCAGCCTGAAAGACAACGTCAGGATTCAAAGTCAGCCTGGCCCAGAAATAATAGAAAGATCACGGCGACATGAAGGAGGAAGTTTTCCATATTCCCTCGCACACGAGGCACCCTGCTGCGAAAGAGTGACTGGCCGGCTCTAGACACTTCCCCGCTGAACAATGGCAGACACCCTCGGTGGTGCTAAGTGACTGATCCAATAATTCATCTTCAGCTTACACCTATCTACATATTTGGTTTCTCCTCATTAAACTGGGAACATCAGTGGCAAACTTATAAAGTGCAGTCCTTGGCTCTCCATAAAATACACACAGATGCCCATCAGGGGCTCTGGCCTGGCCGCTGCCTTCGTGACACGTGTTTATAATTTTGTCTTTATTTTGTGTGCTGTCGTTGCCTCTTCGGGACATCTGTTCAATTAAAATGGGAACGTGTGACATGGTTTGCACGCAGCAACGTGGGAGCGCGGTAATGAAATGTTCTAAGGCTCCCGTCTCTGCTCTTAATGCAGAAGGATTTTGTGCCTTGGAGCTCTGCTGACTGAAAACTACAAATAAAAATATCCTTGAAATCACACAAAGAAGTTGACTGTTTTGTTAATAGTTAAGCGAGGGTGTTACTACCGCATATGGACGTTATTTTACATGAAAAGACATTATTAAAAATTATTTACTGCCTCACGTTTGGAAACTTACAGGAAAAGTCTGATAATATATTCAACTTGTTTATTACGACTTCATATGATTTTGAATAATACTACTTTTTCCTTTGACAAGTGCAATAAACTCTACTGGTATAGACATGGGTTGATTATCACGACTGAACTGTGTTGCTTAAAGATACATGCTGGAACAATCAGCCTTTGACGGCTGCATCTCAGTATTTACACTCACCGTCATGGTAATAACTCACCATTTCTATATTAATAAGGCAGTGAAATTTATTATGATGGTATTGAAAAGTTATTAAGTACTGCATCCCAAGTGACAAAGTACCACGGCACTGTCACTAGCCAAAAGCAGTTGCCCATCCATCACCCGCCTTTCCAGATGGCCCTGCATCTTTATCGCTCCCAGGTTGGTGACATCACCTGTTCACCCACTCAAAATTGATGATGAAAGCAAACAGATCTATCTTACTTACATTTACCAAATCAATTTAATTTTTACAGGCCGTGGCTTGGTGACATATTGACTGTTTTCCTTAATGGCATCTACCGTATTTAATGCAAGGATGTCATCTTTGATTCCTGGCTCGCATAATGTGTCATTTCATAATAAATTTTTTTCTAACATATTTACTTAATGGAAAGAATTATGATTGCTTGTCATTTCTCTTATTAAACACAATGATAATTCTTTTTCCTTTTGAGTATCTCTTTTGGAGCTGTTTTGATCCCTCTCTGATGCTTGAAAGTAGCAAGGGCTTAGATGGGTAACAGATAATGAGCAAATGCTGAACGTAGGCACAGCAGCTGTCAACCTGGGGAACTCATGAGAACTTTGCTTCGTGTATTTGTAACAACAACCACAAGAGAACCAGGTCTCCAAGAGCTAATAATTACAACAACGCTGTCAGTGGCAGCCAAAGCTGGAGAAGCGAAGTGGCACAGTGGATGGCAACAGCTCCAAAGCTAACTTTAATTTCCTTTATATTTGCTCTTTGTGCCTGCGCATGATTGTGGGCAGTTCTCGGACTGTAAGACCGCGCCATGAGACCTAACACACTTAAAAATAAGCACGGGCTCATCAAGGTGAATACAGATCTAAAGGCAGCCTAGTGACTCTCAGATCACATGCGTGATATCCTTTTTTTACCACAAGTAAAAGTTCCATGCACTGTCCTTCCAAACAAAGGCTTCTGTAACACACAGCAAGGTGGCATAGTGTGACGTCTGCACCACCAAAGCACGGTGTAGATTTACCCTGGACTGGGCAAGCACAATGGCACCAACTTTGGGTTTTGCTATTTGGCATTCATCTATGTGGCTGTGTCCTTGGGCAATCCTGGACTAGGCTTTCATTAGAGTCTGTGCATACTCATAGAGGGGCTGGGGCCAGAAGGCAAAAGACCACACTGGGGATCTTCCTGGCCTCCAAACCCTAGCTAGTAAAGGTGTACTTGGGTGAGAAAACAACTCTAAACAATCTGTAAGTATTTCTCTAAAGAGAAAATTAGGGGAGAGTCTATAAGACAGGAAACAGAGATCATGAAAGTGGGGGCAGAAAAACACTCATTAGATTTAGCAGAAAGCAGTCTCTCCCCTTCCCCAGCTATCTTGCCTATCAAGCACTGTGATTTAATCTCCTCTACCCTGATATGAAGGCTAGAGGGGACCTAGAACAAGCTCCAGCTTTACCTCATCCTCTACTAAACAAGAGGAGTGGAAGGATTAATGACTTCCTGGGGAAACCCCAGAAAGATGGAGAACTCCACCCAGAACCAACCATCCATTTGTGATCCTACAAGTGGGCAGAACTGTAAGTGCCAAAGCCCGGACTCCGGGATGATTTAGAGCCTTCCAGAAGCCATTTGAGAGATTCCTGTATAAGTGTAAAGTTATGGGTCTAGTCTAAAGAAAACAACCCCACAAAGGGCAGGGGCAGGTGATCTGTTCCTACCTGCACACTAGATTTACACCAACTCTTCCTTCTCCATGAAGATGCTTCATGGCCATGTGAGATGACTGTTCTAGCTCCACAGTGAGACACTGTCTTGGGTGAGATTTTCAGGAAAATGGGGACTCAGGCAGGCAATGCAAGACCAACAGGGATTGCTCTTTTCTTGGGGCAGCTGGTGTCTGTGTCAGAGTGGACTTTCTAATGCTAGCATTGAAGGCAATGATTCTACCAACACAACAATTTAAACAACAATAACGACAACAGCAAAGAGTGCGATGCACACCTGGGACTGCTGACCAGGTGAGGTTTCCATGCCAAGCAACCTAGGAAGGGAGACGTCGGCGGTCAAAGGAAAGCAACACTTCCCTGCAAATGGTGCCTACCACCCCTGGGTCAGCAACATGAGCTACTAGCAACAGCATTATGTATGCATACACTTCATGTCCACACAAGCAAAACTCTCTGTGTAACAGGGACAGAGATGCCATCCAGAGACATAACCCAGTCATCCTCCAGAGCCCCAAGGAAGAAGAGTGTTCTTTGCAGTTTGGCTTCTCATTGGCCAGCTAGTTCCAGACACTGGGTTACCAGAGAATGCAGAGGGCCATGCTGAGCCAACTCACGTACATGACTAAGTTATTTGTGTATGATTATATGCAGGTGTCTTCAGTGTACAAAGAGATCGGATCTCCTATTGCTAGATAGAGTTAAAGTCATCTGTGAGCTAGTCATGGTGGATGCTGGGAACTAAACTTGGGTCCTCTTAACTGCTGAGCCTCTTTCCATCCTCCATGGACATCATTTTCAAAAGGCCAAGGAACAAGGTAGATTCCCAGATCATAGGAAAGAGACTGAGAGAGTTCTGAGAGGGAGACATTTGAAAGGCATTCCTGCTGATTTTAGACCTTGAGAGAGTCAGAGAATGAGTGAAACACATAAGCAGAACATTTAAATATAATGCCAAGCATTATAAAGGGAATCCTCTTTAGATGGTTTGGAAAAGTACTGGTACTGGGGAGATGCCAGGGGGTGAAGAACACTTGTTCCTGCAGAGGACTCAAGCTTGGTTCCCACCACGCACACAGTGGTCCACACCATCCTTAAATCTAGCTCTAGGGTATCTGATGACCTCTTTGACCTCCTTGGTTCCAGGCACATACACGGCCCACTGGCATACATAGAGACATGTAACATGAAGGTTGGGCTCGTTGGGGTATCTGTCCCGCCCAGTACCCCACAGCCAGCAAGTCCCAAGGAAAATCACGGAGATCTCCATAAGTTATAAAACTGATTGGCCCATTCATTCAGTCTTCCCATTAGCTCTTGTAGCTTATATTAACCCATTGTTCTTAACTATGTTAGTCACATGGCTCAGTTCCTTTCTCAGCTGGGTAGATTACATCCTGTTCCTTCGGTGGTCTGTGCAGGAGTGAGAGAAAGGGGCTTCCTCCTTTCCAGCATTCTCCTGTTCTCATCACCCCACCTCTACTTCCTGTCTGGTTGACCCACCTATACTTCCTGCCTGGCCAATCAGCATTTATTTAAAATATGATTGACAGAATACAGACATTTCTCTCGCACCACAGACATAATACTCACACACATAAAATAAGTAAATCTTAAAAAAAATCTTAAAGGGAAATATTTATTTGGGGAGAGAATGTAAAAGTTATTGGACATGCTAATTTTTATAGTTATTATCAAGCCAATAGATGTATGTAGGCTACACAGAGGGGCATCAGACGTAACATACAATACTAATAAACCCCCAGATGACCATTTTTGTGGTTGGTTGCTTGTTTGTCTGTTTACTGGCACATGTTTTTATTATGTCACCCTGGATGTAGACCAGACTGAGCTCAAATGCATAGAGATGCCACCTGCCCTTGCCTCCCAAGTGCATGGCCAACCTCGGGTAAACTCTCAAAAGAAACAAGGTATGCACACTTGTCTGGGGGGGGGGGGCGGTTCCTAGGCTGTTCAGTGTGTATTCAGAATACTTGTTCCTGTATCAATAAAGATGACTCCCCAGAATTCAATTAGCAGACTCAGCCAAATTATTACCTGTATTGCCAGTAGCATTTGAAGGATGCAACAGGTCTGATCTGAAATCTCTTAAGATGCATATTGAGCAATGCCATAACATCTCTGAGAGAGGGGAAGATCTTGGGAGTGAGTTCTGACCCACAATACTAGAAGGAACATTCATTTGTTTTATGGGCCAGTTTGCATTAATCCTAGGAATGAATGAGCATATTCCTGAGAGACATTAATGCCTCATGAAGTAAGAAGTCACTATAGTGATCATCAATTAATAGGTACTTTGTAACTCAGGCTATTATTTGTGCTTAGAATATTTAGATATAAATATATATTGTATATATTGCACATATGTTATATATATATATATATATATATATATATATATATATATATATATATATAGACACACACACATGATAAGTTGTCTTCCTCACTAATTAGAAGCAACATCAAAAGTATTAAGACAAATAAATCCTTGGAAATCTGGTTCACTGGATATACAACGTGTTCTTATAATCCTGATGTATGAGTCAGGCATCTTAAAAATTCAGTATTGTTGGTGTTAATGGATATTCATGTTTCAGTAAACATACAGATTTTATGTTGTAGTATCTGAGATGATACCATTGTGTAACCCCAGACCCATGAGAACTGCCTGTTTTACAGTGAGATAGGGAAGGACACCTCATTGAACTATTGCATATCTAGATTACAGTCTGGAACAGAATGTATTTTCAAAGCAATGAATCAAAGCTGGGTGATGAATTTCCCACTCCAACATAATCTCTTTCCACTATCCCATCTCATCTATTTAACAGGACAAAGGAGAAATTTACTATCTACGCACATCATTATTTTTCTGTGTACAATTTTATGTATGTCTGAGTGGGAAAAATAAAAACTAAGCACATACCTGAAGTTTTAATGGATCACACAAATTTGGAGCAGTTCGACAAGATGAACATGATAGGGATTTGGCACACAGTAGGCACCTCACTAATAGGTGCACATATACTTGTAGAGTTTTAGAGTAGCCAGTGAGAGCAAAGGTATAGAAAATATGCTAACTGACCATATTTCAAAAAGGCTAACCTTTATATAGTTCTAATAAACTGCTTCGGACTTTTTAGGAGAAAATAATAAACTACTTGTCTTAGTTAGGGCTTCTCTTGCTATGACCTGACCATGACCATGGCAATGCTTTTAAAGGAAATCATTTCACTGAAATGGCAGCTTACTGTTCACAGGTTCAGTCCACTATCATCATGGTGGGGAGCAGGGCAGCAGGGAGCACGGTGGCATGTAGGCAGACATGGCGCTGGCTACATCTTTATCATGAGGCAACAGGAAGTGGACTGACTCACTGGACATGGCTTTAGCACATATGAGACCACAAAACCCACCCCCACAGTGACACGTTTCCTCCAACAAGGCCACATCTCTTAATAGTGTCACTCCCTTTGAGGGTCATTTTCTTTCAGACCACAACTATACCACTCAGATTGGTCTTGGACTTAAAAGTAAGTTTAGAAACCTATCCTAAGTCCTTGTTTTCATTGTTAGTTAGGAAACAGTCAATGCTTCCTTTTCAAATGAGGCCTCAGCTACACAATACTGAACATCCTAGAGATACTTGAGTTTCTAGGAAACGAGAAGATTTTTAAAAGTCTATCTGAGAGAGTGTACTGGCCTCTGCCCAGTGATGGCCCAGGGCTAGTCTGTGTCCTAGCCAATGGCATTTCTGTTGTTTGCCTTGTGTTCCTCCACACCCAAGAGCTAAGCCCTAAGAGCTAGAGGATTTAATCAAATGCAGTGGGTGACATACCTCAGGACATAGCGGTCACAGTCAAACCAAAATGTTTTGCAAGCTTCTCTTTATTAGATCAATACTCTTTTGGAAAAAAATAGGTCTATTACAATATCTTTGGGTTATTTTACATATGTGTGTATAGTTATATATATGTGTGTATATGTATATTTAGCTTATAAGTATGTCTTAAAAATATCCTTTTCCCTGAAATACAAACTTATAAAAATTTTCCAAAATACTATATATATGTGTAATAAATACTTAAAAGCTAGAGATACAGCTTACCTTCCAAGTGCTCATATTAGTATGTGCACACTCTAGAATAACAGATAGTTTTCACCAAAACAAAAACCAGCCAGAATTTTAGTCTTTGACTTTTAGTTTCTAGAGCTGTGATAAAACAAATTTCTGTTGCTTCTGCCCCTGAGTCGAGGCAGCTTGAGATAATACAATCTGCTTATTAAACAAAGGTAAAAAAATATGCTGAGCATTGGCAATACCACACAACTTCGTGAAACACTATCAAGACTGCACTAGGCGAGCGTAACTTTGAAAACTCTACACAAGCCTGCCCTCTTGGGTAATCTACGGAAGCCTGTATGCCACATAATTTCTCAAGCTCCTCAGTAAATGGCTTCACTGTTGCCAGTGAAACAAAATTTAAGCAACACTGAGTTGTGATTTGAAGGCTGGAGATGATGTCATGCAAGAAGAACACTCAGAGAATAAATATAAAAATCCAGAAGGATGAGAAAGGATATACCCAAGTACAAAGAATAGCATCTGTAAGAACAGCGTGCTGAGAGACGGTGGGCGCTACAAACCATGCTGGTGTGGAAGTGGTGTGGAAGCAACACACTCTTTCCTGCTCAGAGTTTATTGGAACAGGAAATGTAGGGAGGGGAGCCAAGAGGAGAGAAGGGAGCATCAGAGACATCACTGGGCTGCTGCATTAGAGCAAGGCAAGTGGCTGAAAGGAAGCCCTTCATGCAGGATCTGACATACAGTAGGCACTCAGTAACTGCTTGCCAAATCAGAATTGCCCCACTCAGATTTGCTTTAAGGAAATGTACAAGACTTGCTTTCTTTTCCACCTCTTCCCTCAGTTCATCGTTTTTAAGAAACGTGAAGCAGTCTCAGAGGAGTCGCTGTGGTTAGAACCCAATTACAGGTCTAATCAGATAAGAGGAGAATGAGCTACAATTAAAGACTCATATGCCATAAGGACAATTCGAAACGGGCACACCGGAGTGGACAGAACTCTGTGTGAAAGTGCCTGAGTTGATGGCAAATGGATTGTGTATTAACCAGATAGAGTCAAGGACTCAGCTACACCACCAAGGATAAAGTTTGACAAAACAGTGAGAAGCCTTCTCAACGGCCTTGTTCATTATATCTCTAGAGCACACAATTCCCACTCTTTAAACTGTGGGGAAGGCAAGCAAGAGGACTCAATGGGCAAAGGGGCTTGCTGCTAAGCTTGCCAACCTGAGTTTGGTTCCCATAAACGGCATGTTAGAGTCTGACTTCCGCATGTGTAAGGTGACACTCGGGAGTATATGTGTGCGTGTGTGCATACACACACGCGTGCTCACACACACACACAAATAAATAAATGTAAAAAAATTTGAAGAGGGTAAATATTAAAATGGCAAAGAACTATATACCTGGCCATCAGCTGTCTTCTAAAAAGGACAGAAACTGAGTGCCTGATCTTCAGCCAGAAAGCCATGGGCTATGTACGCATCTTGGATTCTAGGCAGTTTTAACACAATGAAGGAAATAATTTTATATTGTTTAAGGTAAATATCTGCTCGTGTGTGTGCTGTAGACATGTTCTTCCAAAAAGAAAAATAAAAATATTTTTAAATGTCCTTAAATGCAGAAGTCTATGCCCAGTCCTTGTGCACTGTATCTAAAAAGGCCCCATCTGGTACTTTTCCACCCTGCAACCGGAAGCTGATTCTACAGCTAAACTCTGTCTATTCCTAGACCAGGACTACACTCTCTGAACTCTGCAGATTTGGTAATAAAAGGTCAATGAGTTAATTATTATTAGATAGTTTATAGCCATTATTTTAAGATGAACAAAAATTACATAAAATTCACTCATATCTGCCTTAAAACGTATTCAAACTCACATATCCATTAATGATAGGGCGACTTTTAAAAATCTCTTATTGATACATGTGCCTAAAAGTAAGTTTACTAAACCACAGACTTGGCAAGGTTATATCCAGGGACAAAACTGTGGCAGGCATGCTCAGTTACAATCATGTTCAATCCAGAGCAAAACTTTTGGTATTTCAGAATGTGAATCAGGGCGGTTTTCATTATGGAATTTTGAATAAATTTTACAAGGGGACATATATAAGGCAAAAGGACAAAAAGCAGAAATTACATCCTGCAGGCATTTCTATTTAAAAGCTAAGCAGATATTCTATTAATGATCATAAATATTAAGGGAACATACCCAAATAAATCCTGTTTATCTGATTTCCATCCAGCTGAAATACTGTGGAGAGAGACTTCCCTCAAATCTCCACGGCTGTTGACCTAGGCAGAAGTCACCTACAAGATTTTCTGCTGAAGACCAGATTTTCCAGAAATTATGATGTTATGGTTTAGTCACATCAGTTTTCAAGCTCTAAACACAAGCCAGACTTGATAGCATAAGTTTATAATCCCAGCATCCACTCGGGAGGCTGAATCAGGAGGAGCCAGAGTTCTAGGCAGACCTGACCGATAACAAATTCTATCTCAAGCCATGAGAATGAAAATAAAAGCACAAATAAATATAAAGAATTTATGTACATACCAACAAACACACATACAGTGCATTGGTGCAAAATGATAAACGAACTGATAAATTTAGAACTGCAGATCAGCTAATATTATTGAAATAAAATTAAGGCAGCTATTGTGATTAACGACCTCACATGTTGGATGTTGCCTGATGGGTTCTAGGCAATGCACAGCTAAAACTAGTGACTACTTTTATAATCACTCCATGCTCTTGTTTTAATATATAAATTATGCATCAAATCAATTTAAATATAAAGAATCATCACAGATTTCAATGGTGACTGCTATGCACACTTTCAAGACGCATGTTGAATAAAAATGGTCTCCTTTGATTAAGAAGAGAAACTACATAAAAGGACGATACAGGTAAATGAAAACATGAAGCTAAAGTTTAACCAAATTGACCTATAGCTAGAAAATAGAGAAAACATATGCTTTACCCCAATCCTTCCAGACAAGCCTGCCTCACAAAAGATCACATACTATGTACACATCTCACGAGCAGCTTGTGTGCTCACACCACACGCTCTTTAAGATGGTCAGAGCCAATGTACTGAATGATAGCCCAGAAACTACAACCTCTTCCTGTCATCTTTTTAAGCTGATGGGCTGCCTCGATCATTTTTCAGTTGGTATTCCTTTTATCATGCTATTCCTTTAAGTAACACATTGCTTTATCAAGTAATGAGATCGAAAGAGAGTTGATTCTTGAACATCACCTTGAAGGCACGCTCCCATGAATGGAACACCCTCATGGCCACATGCGTAATTAATCTCTTCTTTATAGACCTGAACGCACATGTGTGCTGACTCAAGAGACATTCTTACCTCCCATCCATAGCTGGAATCTTTCAGGTCCGACCTCTGCTCTCCCATGTATGGCCCGAACTTTTCACCTATTTCAATCTTCCTCTTGGTCCATATTCCAAGTCCTGCTCCCGGCATATTTGACTCTCGAAGTTCAAACTCATCAGGAATGGGGATGTCATCGGGGATGTAGATGGGGGCTTTGTAAGGAGAGCCCTCCTTGGGAGTGAATGACCCACTGGATGTGGCAGGAGAGCATGGCTCTTGGATGTGGAGGGAGGGAACGTTGGCTACCCCATCTGCATCAGCATCGGGCATTTCTTCCAAAGGTATTTCAGAGTAACTGCCATAAGCACACTCATTACCTGCAAATAAATAAGAACTTCATGAATTTCTACTAATAAACCAGGACAAATTCCACAGGGGTATGAACCGTAGTAAAGTTGGTCGTTACAATCTGAACATAGAAGACCATTGCTAAATTGTGTCCCGTTAAAAAAAAAAATCTCTGTTATTCACAGGGGAGGAATGATAGATTATGGCTTCTGGTTTATCTGGGATAAAGTAATAAAGCAAGTGTGTTAATACTTGGATAGGCCAGCCCCACCCATCACCCACATGCAGAGCACCCGGGAGCTTATTTATCAGTCTGAATAAAGTATAGATAAGAAGTAATACAGACAACTACTGTCCCCACACCACCCTATTTATGCACCAGATCAGAAAACTGCATCAATCAATCCATGGAAGCTTCAAATTAACACAGCAGATCCTCGCGGACTCCAAAGGCTGCCACGTGTCACAAGGCTCAAATCTGTGCAGCCCTTGGTATTTCTTTGCTTCAGTAGCTTACGTTGCAGAAACTCAAAAGTACTAAAAGCTAAAATCATTTTCAAAATTAGGTAGATTTGGGGGCTACATAGCTTGCTCGATGGCTAAGAGTACTTGCTGCTCTTGCAGAGGACTGGGGGGTTTGGGTCCCAGCATGCATGTGGTAATCAGTTATAATCATTTGTAACTATAGTTCCAGGAAATCTGACACCCTCTTATAGGCTCCATCAGGCAAGCACTTGGTGCACTGGTAACCATTCACATGCATAAGACAAAAATAACAAATCCTCAGAGGAAAACAGATAGGAGGGTACCCTGGGTATACCCAAAGGAGAAAAAAATTCTCCAGACTAGAAAGTGAGAAGGTTTCAACTGCCTCTACATAGAAAAGAATCCTGAAGAGGCTGCAAGAATTCAGAAGAGACAAAGGTTAGCCTTGACCACAGAGGCTTTAGAGACACAAGAGCACTATGCTGCAGCCATCGTGAAATATATATGGGGACTCTGGGGGCTAGGCAGAGGAATAAAAAGAATAATGGCCATGCTGAATTTCCTACCAGCTGAAGGGAACTTCTGTGGCCCTTAAGCAAACAGGCATGTGTTTCTTTCTACTAGGGTTATGAACTGAAAGTTGTCTCTCATTGGTCTGACTCATAAGGGCTTCAAGGACAGAAGTAAGAAAAAGGAGCTAAAGAATACAGATGCTGATTCTGGTAAGAAGCACCAGAATGTAGGCTGGGTGGCTTATGATTCCTGTCACAGCCTTTCTAGCACAGCCTGTGTAATCCTGAGTTACTCATGACATGGAAGAGCTCCAGTCTCAGGTGAGTGACTTTTACTCTCCTACCACCCCTGCAGCTGTGTTATCAAAGCCTTCTAAGATGGGTTATTGGGCTAAGAAGTAGAAGATACATTCTACCTGCAGTTTCTTCCCTGATTCATTGCTGAAATACATAGCACTCATGAACAACTGACCATCGAGTATTAGGTCCTGCTTTTTACAGTTTCAGAAAATGCAAAGTGATAAACCACGCAAAGCTTTCTTTCAAGGAAGGGTTAGGTGTCATTTCAAACATTGAGAGGGTGCCATTTATACCAACCACATGACGGAACTACAGGGTGCAAGCTCGGGTTGGTTATATAGTTCTCAGCGTGCAAGTTCATTATCATTCAACTTCAGCATGTCCAACATGGTGAGCATTGTCACCTGCCCTCCAGTCAAGCACCTTGCCCATTTCCTCGTTCAATTAGGAATGTCACCTTTCCTTTAATTATCCACATCAGATAAAAAGTAGCTGGAGTTTGCTGTCCTTTTCTTATGATCTATTCTACCACAAAATTCGATGATTTTATCTGGTTCTTCCAATTCATTTTCACACCTGGATTTTCTAACAGTGCTTGCTCCCCACTGGTCTCCAGATCACCAATCTCTTGCCTGCAGCCCTCAATACTGAATTCACCTTCCCCGCCTACCTTCCTTCCTGTTCAGCAGACTCCAGAGGCTCCCAGCATCTCAAGTTAAAGTAGAAACTCTTCACTTGGAAACAAAAATGTCTCTTTTATAAAGTCATCCCCTCTAATTCTCAATGATCAACAGGAGTATTTGAACTGCAAACTGATCTTTGTCTTCTAAACTTGGCAAACAAGATGTTCTTCCATCCTGGCTATCTACCTCCACCCTCTGGTCTAATCAACTCCCAACTTCCAGGTCAAATTCCACGTGAGTTCCAACATGTCCCATGGCCATCTCAGTCAACACAAGCCTCTCCTTCCTCTTTAAGCTTACAGAATTTTAGCTCTCAATTTTGCAATCTAATAATATACATTGTACTCAGGATTTTATATGTATAGCTGTTTTAGCTCCAACAAGAAAGTAGGCCATAGGAAACTTAGGTGTTAGGATACTCACTTCATAGGAATTCTCCAAGCAATCTGCACATAGCTGTTTAAAGAATCCTTGTTAAATAGATTGTTGACCTCATATATAATTTTATTGACAAGTTATACCAAATCAATATTTTCCTATAAAAAAATGGAAAGTATTTTGATCCTAACAATCTTTAATAAATTAAATGGGGAAAGGTGGTGGCGCATGCCTTTAATCCTAGTACTTGGAGGCAGAGGCAGGCGGATCTCTGTGAGTTCAAGGCCAGCCTGGTCTACAGCATGAGTTCCAGGACAGCCAGCACTGTTACACAGAGAATCCCTGTCTTGAAAGAAAAAAGAAAGAAAGAAAAGAAATAAAGTGGGACATAATAGATTACCTGACTTTCCTTTCATATCTAGCATCAGAATAAGCTATTTTAATAACACCTAAAGAGGTACTATCAGGATATGAATGCACCTGAAAATTCCATCTAATTTTATGTTTCATCAAAATATTCATTAACAGTTTGAGTGCAGAAAAAAATACATAAACCATTTCCACACCAGACATAGTCACAGGGGTCTATGTGCCAGCTCCTTGGAGGACTGGAGGCAGGAGGATTCAGTAAGGTAAGTTGTTTGAGACAAACTTAGGCTATAGAGTATTACCATATCACGGAAAATAAATAAATAAAATTAAGATCAATGCCACCTCTCTAGAAGTGTAGCACTGAGCAGCCTAAAGGGAACATTATGGCATAAGTCCTCCAATGGGGCCATTGCTCATTGTGAGGATTTTATTTCCTTTGGGGAACGCTACAAAATGAATGACATCATGGGATGTACAAACGTTCCCATCTAAGAAGTAAGAAATAAAAAGGCACCTAGATAAATAGAACAATATTCTTCGAGTGGTTCTCTATGAAAAGCCAGTAACATTTCCTCTGTTTCCTCCTGAGTGAATGAGTCATACTGCGGGGTCCAGAAAACGGTCTCAGACCCTAGAGAAAGAGTGAGACAATTATGTCTGCTCTTTCCCACTTCATACAAATCCCATCATCTCCCTGCTATCCACGAACTCTCCCGGTACGGAGTCTAAACGTGGTTGCTGAGGTACCAGCTCAAGCAAGATGGCATAAAAATTAGAAAAATTTAAAGCCCAAATACAATCCTGCTAACAATGACCAAAAAAAAAATCTGATTAAGCCTAAAGAACAACTTATAGCATCCAAGCAAATGTAGGAATAAGATTCCGTTCTAATCACCCATATACAGGCTTTATCAGAGACGAAAGCCTAGGCAATTTGTCTTCCAACTACATTCAGTTAGTATCATTTGAATTAAATATAAAAAGGGCGGAGATTACAAAAATGGAAATATAAAACTGCTGACTTTTACCTATCAAAACATACAATCTAGCACTTGTAAAATTTTCAGCAGGAATGCTGTTTATCACACCCCATTGAATATTTGCATAAGTGAGAATAACTAACACCTTTATGGACATTACTCAATAACTCTCTCAAAAGCTGCTAAAACATTCCATCGACATGAAAAACAACCTCCATTATTCTATCGCCATTAGATCTCAGTTACTGGGGGAAATTGGTAGATCTATTCCCTGGGCTATAGCTGTAGCCAATTAAAGATTTCCTGGCTATTGCTCTGGCAGACTGGGCACATTTACAATAGGTAGGTATCAGGTAGGGAGTGTGGCATACATCAGTGGGCCCATAAAGATAAATAACCCTTGTAACCGTGGAGCTGAGCTCCTCAACTGTAATTTGCCTCCTGCATCCTTCGGTTGTATCATTAACTCAGTGAGGACTGGGAGAAAAGCTTGTTGTTGGACTTGAGGAAATGACTTGGGAAACACTCCTGGAATCCAAACTCTTCGATTCAAATTTTAAGTATTCTAATATCCAATGACACAAGCAACAGCCTACACTCCTCAGAGTCTACGTAGTTCTGTGGCTGTGTGAGTAACTATCCAGGTTTCCAGTTGGGATGAATTTCATTCTGAAAATATCAAAATCCAAGGAGGAAGTTGAAATGTAACACTGATAAAAACAGCATCTGGAGCTGCATCCATACTTTCCAGGTCTGACAAACATGAGGAGAAAAATAATCCTCCTTACTCAAAGGAAGAACCTAAGAGTCCAAGGCACTAAATAGGATGCCGACAGCCGGCAACTGCTCAAACCCACGCTTGCTTTCTGTTTCTTTAAAGCTAGAAGTCTAGGAGTTTGTCTCATCAAAAGAATGGCTCTTGTGTAGGTAATCTGTGGTCCAGCCTTTTCACTTGAGAGTTCATTGCAAACAGTTTTTCTTTATTCCGATTTTCTAAACTCACATGCAATCGCTGCATATACTTCTATTATTGGAATCTGCAATAAGTGAACGGTTTCTATAGTATTTATGCTGCTTTTGGTAGCAAAGCATCAGCAAAATGAATACCATTTATACAAATATTTTCATTCACCCATTTCAATTTCCTTAGATGGGATCCCTACTAAAAACTAAATAAAACCTACTGAATACTGGCAGTTTCTTTTCCAAATGCATTGATCAATTTTATACTCCTACCAACCACACTCACGGGCACTCCTATGTCCTGTTTTTCAGTTTTATCAGTAGGAAGATTATTTATCGGTAGTTTCTTTAATTTGTACTTTAGTGATTACTAAGATTAAATATTGTATTAGTCACTCCTACTTCTTCCATTAAAACATATACATTGCTTTGTCTCGGTTTTTAAAACGGGCTTCAAATCTGTTTTATTAACGATACACAAATTAGCCCTTTGATGTGCTTTTATTTATTTTTTCTATAATTTGCCCCTTGATTCCATAAAATAACTTTTTAACTTTGGTGGGACCAAGTTCACATTGTCTTCATGTTTTACATTTTCTTAGAAACTCCTCACCTATTCTGCCAATGGGTGGGACATTCTCTCATATTTTCTTTGAGTTTCATAGTTGCTTTTCTTCCAGCCTTGGATTACCAGTGATTTACTACTGAGTGAAAAGCAGAGGAAAAATGATTTCATTTATTTGAGCTCCCGTGAACGGCAGGCTAGGAAAAAAAAATGCCATTTCACTCATAATTCTTTGGCCCTCATTTGCAAGGCTGGCCTAAAACGCTTTCTCTTTTTGTGGGATTCGTATAACTCACCATTTGTTTCTCTTGGCTTCTCTGCTTAGTTTAACTGAAAATCTTCTGGGCAGATGCCATTCAAACTCCTGAGTTTCAACCCAATACTAGTGTTTAATGGCCATTGAACAGCTTATCACTCCGTGTTGTCCTTATTGAGGGTAGCGGAAATGTTTTTCCTTTCTGCTTACCATATCAGTTCATTGATAGAAACTGTTCAGTGACTAACACCAAATTAATGCTAATATTCAAATCGCATAGCTCTAGTTTAGCTATAAAGTGGCATGAGCAAACAAGAAATCATATTGACTTGGCTGAACAAACTTGTCCATAATACACGTATCCACATGCATCTGCTAGTGTGTGAGTGGTGTGTGTGTGTGTGTGTGTGTGTGTGTGTGTGTGTGTGTGTGTGTGTGGTGTTTAGCAGCTCCCTAATCTTAAAAATAGGCTGAGACAGAAACACGATTTGAGATCTCAGGCAGACTGGTTGAGATCATAGCTGCATAAAACAGCTGCCAAGAGGAGTCCAACAAGGGAATTGAACAGATTAGGTAACTCAGAAATTTAGACATTTCCCCCCATTATGTTCCTCATTGCAGTTTTGTAATAAAAACATGAGCAAACTTCAAAGGAAGTTCTGTAGTAAAGGTTAATTGCTACTAAAGAAGAGGGTGGGCCCAAGCGCCGGTACTTTGTGCCCAACTCACAGGCAGACAGGAAGGATTACACGTGGCTGAGCACAGAGGATGTGCGCCCAGCTTTAGGAGAGGAGGCCTGGCCAAACCTCAGAGCCCCACCAGGGACCTCCAGGGAGGACGTGAGCTTACGGACACAAGCCTGTGAGTCCGTGCATGCTTACCAGTAGCCAGGGGAGGGAGGAGAAGACTACAGTTTCCTTTCCAAATTCAAACAGGACATGCTCTTCTTCCCTCCTCAGGACAATTCCAGAGTGGTGACAGAGGCATGTTTCTGAGAAAGCAAAGGCCCTCAAGGGGCCAACTCTTCTCCACTAGCAAGAAAACGTGCAGGGTTATGGGGGAAAGGGAGGAGCCCAAGTAATAGCACATGAATGAACGGAACAAAAGAGGAGGCAATGAACCGGCCATTGAAACACGCTGTGAAAATGTCCCCAAGAAAATGAAATTTAACATCCCCATGAAATGAGGAAAGGAAGCTATAAAAGTGAGGAAAATAGATTGTTTTAAAAAACTGACAGGAGCTGCAAAGAATTCTGTTAGAATCTAGCAGCCCGGGTTCCCAAACAGAGGTATCTCCTAGACAGGTCACTGTCCTAGAGAGGTCATTGTCCCGGAGAGGCCACTATCCCAGACAGGTCACTGGAGGACAGACTTCAGAGCACCATGCTCTCAGAAAAGGATGAAGAGAAAACACTCCTCAACGACATGTTCCTGTCCCTACTTGTCCCGTCCGAGTCTCTACAGCGTGTTTGCGACACAGCCGCCAACATGGCTTGGCGTGTGGAATTTCTTAATGGTCTTCCAAGCTCTTCTGCACTCCCGGCCTTTCTGTTAGCCTCCTTGTTCTGACCTGTTTCATCTCTTCCCAGGAGGCCTCGCTACCCACAGAACCCCCCTAAACGCTCTTCATCAGTCTGCTATCAAAAGACCCAGAATTAAAGAGGGTTGGGAGAGGTAGCAAAGGAAATGACCAGAGCACCAGACGGGTTGAAATCAAGGGACGCAGAGAGAACAAATATGTATTTTTCTCATGTTGTGACATAACTCTTTGCCTTCTCTGTGGCTTCTAAAGCTTGTTAAGAATTTTCCCACCACCCTAGGAGTTCCACAGACATTTCACAGAACAACACAGTTTGAGAATTAAATGGGTAGCTCCTCCACTCTTATGAGATAGGCTGATCTGCTTCCAGAAGCTTCTCTTCAGAAATGGTGCTGCGAATTTTTTTTTCAAATGGTTATGGAAAGAAATCGCTAGGAAATTCATAGCTGAGGTTCAAGCAAAGCCCTTTGGCATCTGTTTACCGACTCCAAGACAACCAAAACAGAGACACTAAAGTTTTGTGAGTCGTGCCGTGAGAGAAAGCATGACCAGGTTAACGTTTGCCATTTTCTGGTGTGAGGGAGCCTAGTGACCCCTTCCTACTGGAAGGCCAGCTAGGACCAGACTCATTACATGCCAGACAGTGTTCCTTCCATAGTACAGTCATTTGCCTGAACTCTCTTTTAGCAATACAAATTTTCAAGAGATTTTTGGCGACCTCTGACCCGATAGCTTTTTTCATAAGCCTTTTATATCCCCAAAGTGACTTTCCTTCAGATTCGGTTAAAGTAAAGCAGAATTGTCCCGTATTTCCGTCATAACCTACTGGCAGGTTCCTTCTCGGGCAGCTGCAGTGATCAGAGCACAGCCTCGCAGCATGCAAGCCCTATCTCCAGCAATTATTTGCCAGCGTATCTAAAAGAAGGCAGGCATTTCCTGCTGCACACAAATGGGACACTCTTATCTAAATCACTGTTTAAACAGGTATTTAAGAAAACACTATCCCAGGCAGGAATTTACTGATGACGGAACACATTGGTTTAGGGCTGGACGCGATGGTTTCGGACTAGCCATTGTCAAGAAAGGAAGTATATCAGCATGAGGAAGGTATAGAGAATATTTCACAACTCCCCAGGGGTCAAGATGGAGGACCATAAAGCTTGGGAAAGTGGCGGTGGAAGAGGCAAGTTGCACAGAGGTCTCCACCTGGTAACACCTCTGAACTCTGGTGCCGCCTGAGAGAAGAAGAGGTGGGATCTGTAGTTCACTGTAGACCTCAGTTCTAACCCCATGCACTAAGCATGGTGGGTAAGGTCATGTTCAGGTCCATTCCATTGGAGCAATAATGAAAACCGGGGAATGCTCAAAACTTGGAATGTCAAAACCTTCGAAACTGTATTTCCTGGAAAGACACTTTGAAAACCGATTGGCTCTCCCACAACCTGTAACCTAGGAGAAAGTGTACTCTGGCTCCCCAGCCAGGCTCTAACCAGTGAGACTGGAATTTATTCCCAGTAGAGGCTTATAAAGCCGGGCTGTTGTTTTCACATTAAGTACACTGCCCTCTGGTGAGGGCTGTGGTTTCTCTGTGGGCAGAGCGTGTGGTTTACTATGGCTAATTTGTTTATGTTGTTGAGGGTGGTTTCAGGGGAAAGCAAGCTAAGGAGGGTGCCGATTTGCTTCTTTACAAAGAGTGTTTCGAGGTGGCGGAGACATGCGGGAGCATTAATGTGCCTGCGTTGATGGGCAGAAGTTGGTCTCTTTGGCCACAGCTCTGCTTCACTTGGTTCCGCTTGTGACCCGAGCGCCCTAGCCTGTCTATTAGGGTTACCTAAGTGTGGCTTGGTGGCTTTTAGCAGAAGAGCCTTCTAGTCTCAGAAGGAGAGATCAAACCTCAGGAACTAAGGGTAAAGGTAAATAAACAGTCCGGTCGTACATTCCCTAGCAAGGAGACTGAATTCTAGTATTTCCTGGGAGAGGAGAGTTGGAACTGCCGCGAGAAAATGAAGATCAGGAAGTAGAGGAATTTGAGAGCCCTCGCTACACACGGTGGGCCAAGATGCTTTCCTGAGACGGGAGTAAGTGAGTTCAGGCCCTTTCCACGGTAGACCCAATGAAGACCTTCCCTGCTGCTGAAGAACAGAACTTCCTTCCAGCCAGAAGTTCCACATAAAGAAAATAATTATGCGTGCTGGGCAGAAGAGGGAGTTGTGGCTTGCTGATAAGCAGCGATGTGAGCGACCAATTAAACACTCACATAACCGCACCACTGGCTTGATGCGAAGCCGAGCACCCGGAAGAATGAAATCTCGTTAGACTCTCAAACTTAGGCTACTTTTTAAATGAGACATAATTCTTGTTGCCACAGGTTTGTTAATAAAAAGACAGCAGAGATTTGTGTCATAAAGCAACATGATGGGGAAATTCCATTCCGCTCTTCCAGCTCAGACTCTGCCCGTCATCGCAAATAGAGAAGCTTTGGTGTAAAGAAGTCTCGATTCTGCCGAGGAGCGCAGTCTGGGGCCCCATCCGACACTCTAAAGGGTGCCAGACTGAGTTTCCCAACACATCACATGAAATGTGAAATCATTCAAAACCCGGGAGGGGGGGTGGAATATCACTGAATCACTGAAAACATAAAGGACAACGTTTCTGTTTAATTTGAGAAAACATTATACACTTTGTAAAAATTGTTTTCAGAAAAATGTGAACAGATGTGTTTGTGTATGGTGTGTATATGTATATGCATACCAGCTGCACTTCTGATTGGGAAGGGGTAATTTCCAACATTGCTAAGTGGTAACACAAGCTAGGTATTCAAGGGCATGATATAATATGACAACTTCATAGACTACCACACTGTGCCTGGAGTCTGGGAACTGTCATTATCAACACGTGTAATAACTAGTAGCATTAGGTGGTCTGTATAGTATCCTTCCTGCCTAGTTGAGTCACACAGTCTGAGACAGTTGACGGGCACCAGGCAGCAGGTCCTAATGACAACCGACTTCTTAAGAAAGGCATCCAGGGCCTCTTCTGAATAAATTACTATAGTTTATAGCAAGAGAAGATTGTAAATGTTTGTAAAACTAAATTTATTTACAAACTGGGTCTAATTTATTTATATCGCCAGCACAATAGGCTTTTGCTGAAATATTTATGCTGTCTGTACTTCGGCCTCACTAAACTCTATCACAGTCATAAACACGGTTGAAAAATTATTTGCAGTTAGCAGGATTTAAGCCGCCCATTATATCACACGCTGGTGCCAGCAAACTTTTCTCTGGCTGAGAGAGTTTCCTCCATGGAATAAATATACATTTGACTTTCAAAATCTTTGGTGGGCTCCATACTATGAAAAGTGAGGGTTTAAACGGATGTTCCAGGCATTACCAGGACCATATGAACACTTCCGGAGCACGTTCCGATTGGAATTCTGTGGAAAGACTGCAAAGGGGTCCAGGTTTAAATCCCTTCCTAGCATTCAAGGGTGGGGACTCAGACAACAACTGTCAGGGTCGTAGCCCTCGCCAAAGATGCTGTCATTCAGGCTTCCTCGTCCATCCATTTGCAAGTATGTTTTCCGTATCACATTGTGATTGGAGCATCACAAAGTTGCTAGAACAGATATGGAATACAAGGCAGCAGAGATTCTCCCACCGGGTAGCTTAGCATTGACAAGCAAAGACTGGGACGGTAGGAGGTATTCGACTGAGCAATAGAAAAGGACTAAGTAGATCTTAGGAACAGGGAAGAAAATAACAAGACATGCTTCTAAGTTCCTGTGCAGTTGGGCATCTCCAGCCAGAGACTGATGAAAACCATATGCCCTTGGCCTTTTGTATCTCCAGACTCCTCCCATCCAGAGATTCAACCAACAACAGATGGAAGATATTCACACATATGGAAATGTCTCCACTGAACTCACACTTTCTCTTCCTGTCATTGTTCCTAAGCAATTCAGTTTAACAACAAGCATTTAAATAGCTCAAGCACTGCGGTAGCCCTTGGAAGTAACCTAGTGATGACAAAGTTTACAGGAGGGATTGTGCAGGTTAGAGGCAAGTGCTGTTATTTTATTAAAGAGAGAAATACCAAGGGACTTTGTCTCCAAGAGTCTTCTCCACCCTCCCCCCCACCCAGGTCCCAAGGAACAAGAGTATGTGCCAGAGTGTTGCTTTGGTTTGCTTAAGAATAGACTTCTTAACCCTGTCTCAAAAAAACAAAAAGAATAGACTTCTTTTTATTTCAAAGTAGAAAAATTTTATTCATATATATTTTAGACTATCACCAAGCTCTTGTGAAGAGGAACACGGGAGCTATTGGCTTTTGCTGAGGCTACAGATAACTCAGAAAATGGCGGTCCCAGCAGGTTCTCAAGAAGTGACACATTCAGTTACAGGGTTAGCCGAGAGAAAACTGGTCAGAGGAGGGGGTGTCACTGTGATGTAACTGACAAGCACACTCTGTCACAGGACAGACTTCACGGATATGGACTGTACATCCAATGACATGGGACTGCCTTAAAGTAATCAGTGTAGGCCCCAACTGCTGTCAATAGTCCAAACTATGACATCATCTTCCACTACAATTAGACGCCGCTCCATATAGACCAGGTGTGGGTTTAATTGACCTCAGAAGAGTGGATGCACTGAGAGAAACGGCTGACCAGAGTAGCCTGAAAGCTCTGTCCATCCAGTACAAGAGTTGGCAGAAAAAATGGCAGCCCTGCTGCTCACTGACGACCCATACTACCATCAGATGATGGGTTCCACCCCGGTATTGCCTACAGCTACCTACAAGCCAAACGTAACGACAACTAACTAGAAAGGCATGCCTGAGTGCTTTTGTCATTTTTTTATGGGATGTAAAGATCATTCTGAAGGACTTGCTTAGCCTGATAAATATTTTTTTAACAAGCTTTTTGTTTCAATAGGGTACAGCTACAACCTCTAGATTAAATAAAATCTGGCCTCACGCTACTTAACGAAGGTAACAGATCCAAACACCCATTTTCTGAGTCAAGTACAATGACATACATAAACGGTCGCAGCATCAGAGAAAGAAAGGTAGGAGGATCACTTGGACCCAGCAGTTCAGACCTAGCTCGGCAACATGAGTGAGACAATGGAGAGAAGAATATCTATTTTTCAAAACCTTGTAGAATCCATCTCTTAGGAAGACAGACAAGTATGAGCTTTTTCACTGAAGCATCTGACCCTGCTGACTGAGACACGCTGGCGATAGATTTAAGTCCATGTAAATCTGGGTGGATCAAGACTATTCAAGAGAAAGATTCTGTCATGTAACTCTATGAGGAGTAACACCTGACGTATGCAGAATTATGCATGCGTGATTATGCGCGCCCCACTTTTTTGCTGTTATAGTAGGTCTCCTTCATTCAGCTTTTTAAATACTTGATATCACTCTTCGGTCTCAGCAACTGTGATCCCACATAGATTCAACACGCCACAAAATATCAGTCATTCAGTCAACAAGATTTGTACATGCAAAGCCCCATGGGTCCGGGGAAGGGGGTCACAAAGAAGAATCAAGTGAAATTACTGATTGGAAAGGACTTAGACCCTTGACAGGCAGAATGAGTATCTATAAACCTTGACTAAATAAAGTGCAGTGAGTGGTAGAGAAAACAAGGATTGTACCCATCAATCCATGAGTGATCTTCCATTTCATTACTAGAGAATGAAAGCCAAAGATGGCTAAGTATTCTATTTATGATAAAGACAGACAATCAGGAGGACTTTGACACAAAGAGTTATAGACTGTGGCCGAGCCTCTGAGAGGTAATGACTTTTAATTGGATTGAGTTTATCATACTTGCAGGGGTGCAGCAGACACAGAAGGAAGGATTAGCATGATTTCCACTTTCTATTATTTGGCATAATGAGCAAACAGAGGGTGGTCCTCATCCCTGGTACACATTATAAGCCATAGGAGATGCTTAATATGTCAAGTTTGAGTAGTACTGAACTCTCTTCTATAAACATATCTATTTGGACATAGCTAAGTCAAAATAAGTCACCTGGAACAAAGGTCAGAGGTCATTAATTTGAATAGTACTTGGGATTTATGAATTTTAAAATTAATCCTCCCGGATCTCTATCCCATTTCAAACAGTAAGACACATCTGCGTTTTTCTTTAAAGTTTAGATAGCTTATGGGGCCAAAGGACAGCCTTGGCTGAAGGAAAGCCAGCTGAGCAGACTTCTTCTAGGTGGAAAATTGTAAACCCTTCTGAGAAACAACCTTATATACATGAAGACATAGACAAGACAAGACAAACCTGGAAAGCACACTGCACTGACAAAATCCTGTACAGGTATTTATGAGTCTCTCTCCACCTCCCTATTCAAGAAACTAACATGAACTTAACTGAGTGCAATCAGTTCAGAATTTGCGCTGCGCACTCCTCAATGCAACCTTTACAACCATATTTATTACAAAATCAATAAAAATAAACAAACGAGTCATTACTTGCATGGCCACAATTCTATCATTTCTTCCAACATTTTTATTAGTCCTCTACAAAAGGAGAATAAGCCTATCTTAAATGCAGCCAGGATATTTGCTCTACCAATATTTATGGCAGCATCTGATGTGAAGCAACCATGCCCCGTAGGGTGGAAACTGTGATTTCCACAAGGAAAGGGACTTTGCCTTCTTCATTGATTCTTTGCAGTACCAAGAATGATGTCTTAAACAGAATACATGCTCAATAAATATTTGTTAAATAAAAGAATAAATTCAGGAAGGGTGCAGAAATGAGCCATAAGGAATGTAGACACTGGATCAGCTATCATCAAAACAGATAGTACATTCAAAGCTCACAAGGAATAGAGTTTTAAAAACACAAATTAGGGGACTGGAGATGCAACTCCATTGGTAGAGCATAAGCCCAGCATTCATGAAGCCCGAAATTCCCCAGTACAACATAAACTTAGCATCCATAATCCCAGCATTCAAGGGAGTGGAAGCACAAAGATCAAGGTCTTAAGTCAGTCTTGGACATATGAGACCGTGTCACATATAAGCATTCTCTCTCTCTCTCTCTCTCTCTCTCTCTCTCTCTCTCTCTCTCTCTCTCTGTGTGTGTGTGTGTGTGTGTGTGTGTGTGTGTGTGTGTATCCTGTTACTGGAATGAGCAAGAAACAAATCAACTTTAGAAAGTAATCTTTCTTTAGAAGATCTATGGCTTCCTAGTCAAGCATCTGCATTCACAATATCACGATAAACTCAGATATTCCATAAACCTCAGATCCTATTTAAGCCAAAGGATCCTAGCTAGCTAAGAAATTCTACAACCCCAGAAAAATCTTATAATCTATCGGAACCCTCATTTTTTTTCACCTATGACTGATGCTATCCAATATGGTAGACACTGGTGACAGCATGTGACAAGTGACCGCAGGAAAAGTGGCAACGCCAAACTAAGATCTCTTGAAAGTTTAAAATTTTATCATCCTCCAGATTTCTAAAAACCTTACTTAACTCAAGTAAGATGCAAAATACCTAGCTGATAATTTTTATTGATATAATTTATTGGTACCTACTAAAAAGATGCAATTTTGGAAATACTGGGTTTAAGAACATGATAAAATCCATTTTACCTTTTTGTTTTACCTTCTTTAATGTGGCTTCTACATCTTTTAAATAAAGGTACAGTTAATATGTCCTTTTCTATAGATCAACACTGGAGTTTAAAAATATGTCTGACACCAAGTTGTCATAAAAATCACAATAAATCATATTTTCACTTCTCATGAACTTTCGGATAAAGCACAAGTGCTGCAAGGTCATTATTATTATTGTAAAATGCTCTGTGTCTTTAAGTCTTAAGTGACAGCTCGCAAAGGTCATTGTCATTTAGATCTATCTGTATTCCGACAACAAAAGGTGATGAAATGCCTTGTGAACAATTCATTCTCCCCCACTCCCTATCAATATATCTCCACATAGACACTTATTGAAATGAAATACAAAGGAAGATCAATGTGGTTATTGACATGGTGCAGAAAGATGAGGTAATTTGAGAACACTGCACAGCTAGACTCTCGGTGATGATATAAGAAGCAGACTGGGCTAAGCGCGCCTGGAGAGAGGCTCGTATTGGAGAAAGGCACCATGGGCCAAGGAACAATAAGGAACGCTTGATGGTAAGCAAAGCAAATCTATTCCATGAATTCAGTCCGGGATGCAAAGGGGATGCCACGGTCTGAACTGGCTTCTTTCCCTATCTGTGGGTAGAGCAGTTCAGTTTCTCCAACAGAGATTCCGTTCCATCACTCCATAGATAATCCCTGGCAGATAAAAGACCTGGAGAGCTGATAAGGCACCATGACAATCGTGGCACAATTGTACTTCAAAATGCTTCGTAGGTCTGGAGTGGGGAAGAGAAGTTAGTCCCTGACTCTGTGGATGGTATCTCCAAAAGGTTTAGGTTCAGTACATCCAGAGCTTGGAAATCTCCCCACTAAATGTCGAGCAAAGCCAACGTTCCTTCGAGGAAGAAGGAATTGAGCCGTCCTGAACAGGTCTGTATTCTTCCCAGGTCAAGCCTCAAGACGTTTTATGAATATTAATTGATGTATTTACTGACCTTGGGCAGTTGCTAACCTAACATTCCAGCCATTGTTCAGAGCCTATCATGTTCTTCCAGGCTGTTGACTTTGGAGTGGCTGTGTAATCCTAGTGAACTGCTCGAAAAGAGTGATCAATCAACACGCTGAAGGCTTCTGGTTCATCCCAATACCTGCTGGTCGCTTTGATAAATAGTATTCATGGGACTGTGTGAAATTTACATTGTGAGAGAACTTAAATACATGTGGGAACATGGCAGGCTATTGGCCCTGTTTTTTTTTTATTACATTTAAACAAAGTCTTTTGTTTACAGCAGCTCCTTACTTGTGCCAAGTTCGTTCGGTCGCAAACAGGTCACTCACTCTCTGTACCACTGTTCATGTCTCCTCTATGCTTTTAAATATTGCCATGCATACACATTTGCTGTTAGGCACAATAATCAGATTAAAATACAAAAATAAAATACTAGAAAGTATTAAAATTTGAAGCCGTCATATATCTCACTTTAGAACTCTGAACAAAAGTATTGAAGAACACATCATGTTATAATAATTTTTCATGGATAAGTATGTGTCGCAAAGTTTATACCAGGCCCCTAAAAAAGCTTCCTTAAGTGTCTTGAAGATGAGCACCCATCTTTGTAAAGAAATCAAAGAATTAAAATTCTTCAAGAAAACCCACAAAATCAACAAACCTGGATTCGTAGGGGCTTGCTGAGACTTAACCAATGACAATCAGGGAGCCTGCATAGGGCTAACCCAGGTCCTCCGCATATATATTATAGATCTGTAGTTTGGTGTTTGGGGGGATTCCTAACAATGGAAGTAGGAGCTGTCTCTGACTCTTTTGCCAGTTTTTGGGACCCTACTCCTCTTACTGGTTTGCCTTGTCCAGCCTTAATATGGGGGATGTGCCTAGTCTGATTGCAGGGTGAGATGCCATGTTTGGTGGATATCCCTGGGAGGCCTGCACTTTTCTGAAAGGAAACTGAGGAGGAATGGGTGGGAGATGGGGGATAAGGGGGAAAAGCTGGAAGGAGAAGAGGGAAGGGAAACTGTGGTCAGGATGTATGTAATACATGAGAGAATAAATTATTTTTTAAAAACCAAAAAATTGCTGTTCTTTTAAAAAGAAGTGAACATTTCTTTCTCGTAACCTAGTTGTTTTTCTAAGTGACCATAATCTCTCTGCTCATCTTATACTTTAATCGTGCACCATAACCAAGCCAAAGGAATCCAGACCAAGTTCATAAGCCTCCTGCCAACTTTGACTTCTCTGTGTTGCTTTCAGATGGCCTTAAAATCTAGACCGCCCTTCGTTCATCGCCCATTCGCCTGCACCCTAGTGAGGGCCTGCTGAGGTTCTGCACACTGGAGGTGGAGCAGCAAGAAAACGCATTATCAACACGTGACCAGAATGTCTGGGGTAGCCCTGGGTGCTCAGGGAAGAAGAAGTGGCTCACTATGCAGGGAAAGGTGAAGTCTTGCGGCAGGGAAAGGCTCACAGAGGTAGCATTTGAGAATCACACCTTGGAGCTATTAAAACAAGCTCTTTTGCTTTCCCTTTTTAAATTTTTACATATTACATTTTTATCATTTTCTTTCCTCTTCCCAAAGTCCTCCTGGATGCTCCCCCATTTCTCTGTCCACCCAACTTCATGTTCTTCCCCTAATGATGATGTTAATAATAATAATAATAATGATTAAAGTTTTAGAAAAGCACCACAAACCAAATGACCAAAGAAACACCAAATACACACACACACACACACACACACACACACACACACACACCAGAATAAAAAGCCACCACAGAATCAGCTTCATGTGGTCAGCTACTCCTGAGTGTGAGGCCTGCCCTGGAGTGTAGTTGATGAGTTGATGATAAACCCAGTGTCACTCCATTGGAGAAAATTGATTTTCCCTCTCTGAATAGCTATAGTGTAATTGCCTGGTTAGGGGTGGGGCTTTGTGTCCTGTGTCCACTACCCCACTCTGGATTTTGTCTGCACTGAGTTTGTGCAGGCCATGCTCATGCCACCACAGTCCCTGTGAGCGCCATACATTGTCCCTACTGTCTCAGGGAGACACCTTTCCTTGCTGTCACCCACCACTTCCCGATCCTACAACCTGTCTCTGTCCTCTCCCCTGAGCCTGGAGGGGAGGACTCGGATATGGACATGCCGTTTAGGGCTGAGCGCTCCGAGGTCTCGCACAGTGAGCTCTCTGTATCTGTTTCTTCGTTTTGGTATTTCCTTTTCCAGGTACCAAAGGCAGGCCTAGCTGTGTCTCGTGCACCTTCACATCCTCTCTCCAGACCTATGAACACAGGAAACACTTACATTCAAATAGAGCTAAGTTTCAAAAAGCGCTGTTTATGAGCTATTTCATATTTGAGTTACATTTGTACCTTATCTAGCTTGGAATCTTATGAGATTTCAAAAGTCATTGTCACCTCTAGGCTTATTCACTGTTCTCTGTACAGAAAACTTGTTCAAGGGCCACCATGGGCTCATCTTGAGTGTTCAAGTTTAGAAACAATGGTCTTTTCCATTAGTTTCAGATAATTAGGATTTGGTAAATAAAAAGAAGGTATTATTTTGAGCCTTGGAAATATCCTCCATCAGAGGACTCCTAGTTGACAGCCTAAGAAAGGCAGGGTTTCCGTTGACTGTACAGGGTACTGAGAGGAGCCCTACACGTGATAAGCTGGATTTCACAAAGTTGGCAAGAGTTGGCACAGCTTTGCCCTTTTCTTTCTGATGTTGTTTTTAATGGGGTTGCTGTATGTCTGTGTACACGTGTGTGTGTGTGTGTGTGTGTGTGTGTGTGTGTGTGTGTGTGTGTGTGTATGCTCTCAGGCAGGTGCCTGTGGACCGAGAGGCTGACATCAGGTATCTTCTCCACTTTGTCATTTTAGAGGGACTTTCAATGTACCTGGAGCTTGCCTGTTTCCACCTACCCCAGGCTGGCCTTACAGGACCACGCTGCTATGCCTAGTTAGCTACTCTTTAGTTCTTGACGTGGGTACTGGGACTGAACTCAAGTCATCTTGCTTGCATAGCAAACATTCCACCCACTGAGCCATCTGCCCAGCTCTTCTTGATCTTTTCTAAAATAAGTGTCTTTCTCTTTTGTTCTGCGCTTAAGTACTGGGGTCTACAAACAGGGTGTTTTATCCCTTAAGTGACACTTGTAAAAAGAAAAGTAAATTGTTCCCACAGAAGAACGGGCAGGGCAGGTAATAAAAGTGCCCATTTCTGAAGAATCCAAATGTTCTCAACTAGTTGGGATCTGATTCTAAAATTACAGTTTAACAAAGGATCTCCCAAGCCCCACCACACAGAGGAAGGCTCACGGTTTAGAGCGGAGCCACGCATTCGCTCCACACTCCACTTCAAACACCGAGAACAACTGAGGTCTTTTTCCTCCCACTGCACTTGACATACATTTTAATGATGCTTACTTTATAGCATGTCAGAAAAGTGAAATGGCCTGTCGATTTTATAGACTCTCTCCCACCTTTTGGATGGTTATATTGCATTTTGAAATAAATGTATACCTCCCCCCCCCCTTTTTTTTTCTTTTTAAGCCTAAATGGAGCATGTGTGGGTTGGTACTTGGCTGCCAGTGGAATGAAATCATCATTTCTGGGGTCCAAAAGAATAGATCAAAATCATGCCAGCACTTTCATGGATGGATATACGCTGCTAAATGGATGTTTACCTAGAAAAGTCATCGTCTGGCATACGGCATAGAGAATGTTCTTATGCGGCTAACTCATGTATACTAAACAAATTTGGCTGGGCTGCCGTGAGAGCCGCCCAGTGGAAATTCTCAACATACATTTGTTTGATTGAGCCGTCATTCTGGGTTGATCTGCTGATGATCTGTGTCACTTTGTTTAAATGTTCTTGTGTGGGATAAATATATCTATCTCCCAGTGAAAAGGTAGTGTGTTTCTGTGATGGATTAAATAGATGTGAAATTTGAGAACGACTCCTGTTTTCCATTCCTGTGTTCTCAGGCAGGTGGGTCTGGAATAATCAAGACTGTCACATTCAAACACAGGGGAAAATAAGGAGCAACTTTGATTTAAAACACATTACTGAAAAGATATATTTGCTACTGTGCTCTCCTACCATAAGAAGCCATTTAGGATTCCCCATCCAAACAAACACCATATGGACTGCCTCTCAACTTAAAATATCCAAAATCAGGGACACAAAACTCTCTGCGGGGAACCCCGGTCTTAGAGAAGCAAGCAAAGACTCACTGGTGTTTAGATTCAGAAATCAAATGCAAGGTCGGGCTAGAACTGAAGCTCCAGTTCTCAAATATCCATGTAATGGTTCAGATGGAAACCCAACACCACGAGGCCATACGACGTCTGGGGTACTAATCAAGTGGCTGTCTGTTTGCTCCGTGGTTAAAGCACTTCCCGCGGCTAATCTCCCTAGATAGGGTCTCAGCTTTAGTAACCTATGGGGGCTGCTGTTAAGTGCTGGGATCTGGCCACCATCAGCACTGACATCTCTGCTCTGCCTAGGTCCAGACATCACGTGATACACACACATACACACGCCCTTCCCTCAGCCCTCTTGGAGGTGGTAAACCAACGGTCTGCCTTGAGCTGAATCTTCTAGGCATAAATAAATATACTTAACCAACCCATTGTCATCTTAAAATCACCCAACCTCGCACTATCCCTTTAGGTTGACACAAAACAATCTCCCAAACTTCTGACCATTAATTATTTATTCCCTCTAATAGGTATTTAAAGATCGAGGGGCCATACAGGCATGGAGTTTGTTCTCCGGAAATCAAACTGACTGGCTCCATTCCTGGCCTCCAAAAGTAGCATCCTAGTCTAGAAAACATACGCAGTTCACACAGCACCCTATTAACCATCGCAGGGAGGGCAGGGCAGAGTCAGAGATTAGCATTAATAAACTAAGTTTGCCACTCCAAGGGACCAGGACTGGGATGGGTATCTAAGTCATGTGTAAGGAACTGTGGGGAGTAAAAACTAAGGCTGTTGCTCTGGGCAATCAGGCGGCTACAAAAGAACTCTCGGTGCCTGCAGGCCGAAAGGAACATGAAGACCAGATTATCAGTCTGGAATCAAAGAAAAGCATCGCCTTATATTCCCTACTATCAAGGATGCCAAGGAAGGTGCCCAAGGAAACCTTCACTCTGCATGCTAATAAAACGTGTCCGTGCCTCAGGGCCCCGTTCCGTTCACTCAGTCAATACACTTGTTGGTACCAATTGCACTTATTTTCCTTTGCCAGTCCCAGCTGAGGAAGTGTTTACACACAATGCTAGGGAAACACACATCATCCTGTACCATGTTGCTCGAGGTGGGACTTCTAGAGAAAGGCCCGTTATATGGATAGATTTGATAAGACTATATACAGTTAAATTTAATCTGTAACTTGGAGGGGGAAAAGTCAACAGTAATATTAATAATAAAATAATATTAATAGAATGCTATTCAATAATAATGTTATTGATAATATATTTTAATAACAATATAACTTATTACACAATGTTATTAGTTATATTAGTATAACATAATTATTATGATAATCATTTACTAAGATAATTGAAACAACTTATTAAGTGAACATGCAGGAAATCTTAGAAAATTAGACCCCAGAACCCAAGTCTACAAAGCTCACAGGACTCTCTCTCTCTCTCTCACACACACACACACTCACACATACACACACACACACACACACACACACACACCACTAACTTGTCTCTTCTCTGTGTGCTTTCTTCCCCAAGTTATCTATGTGATGCTATTGTGGATTTGGAGGGCTGAGAGAAGAGGGAGAGAGGAAGAATTTAGTTTTCTGCATTACTTATG
Source organism: Microtus pennsylvanicus (assembly GCF_037038515.1). Lineage (NCBI taxonomy): Eukaryota > Metazoa > Chordata > Mammalia > Rodentia > Cricetidae > Microtus > Microtus pennsylvanicus. The sequence continues at coordinate 12,449,485 of NC_134594.1, forward strand.
ATTGTGTTAATTTTTACACTTGTGTGGACATAGCCTTCAACATCCCTCTTTTGTGAGTCAAGTTTTCTCACATATGCACACACACACACACACACACAAACCCTGTCGGATTTAGACATACTTCTAGGTATTCTGCTTTGGTTTTACTAAAGAAAATAAAAGGAAGAGAATTACCTGTAAAGCACTTCCATATTTTGTGGACTTGCACCATCCAAAGGAGAGCGATCATAAAGCCTTTCAAGGCAGGTGGGTGTTTACCACTGGCTAGTCACCAAGGTAAACAGAAAATAAACAGAGAACAAGACAAAAATAAGACAGCAAGGTTCCCATGCCAATTCCCATAAGACTGAGTGCTTACGATGGACTAAGGACAATGTGCCGTCTTATTTTGGCTTTTGCTATCTGGTTATTGTATGAACCTTCTCAAGCATACAAAAGCTAATTAATGTTCAGTACATTTCTTTAGCTGATAAACCTCCTACAACTTGGACAGAGACACTTGTGAAAACATGTATATAGATTTGACTGACTCTGTCCCTGGTTTCCCAAGAAAAATCAAACTGGAAGATGGGTAAAAATTTACATTCTTGGCTGCCAAATATTTTGCCTGGGAACCAAGGGATCAAATCAGTCAGTGCTAAGAGACCTCGTCTTCAAAGGACTTGAGAAAATTGACTCCAAAGTCAGTGAGTGTTTTCCTCTACAGCTAGATTCCCTTGTAACTTGGGAATTTAAAAAATTGAACAAATAAAAATAATCATGAATATCTTTTTCCTTGGGTGTAGAAAGACTTCCAATAAGTTGCTAATAATAAGCATATATTGAGGATTTTATTTGTTGTTTCAAAGCCAAACTTGCACACATGTGTACTTCCACACAGATGCACACACCAAAGCACTCAAGGCCTGGCTCACTGAAGTGACAAAAGCTAGTCTTTTCCACAACTGGAAATGCACAAAGAAAGACCAAACCTCAAACCATCCAAAAGGCAGAACTCAAACATTATTAAAGTTCCCCAACAAACAGAAATAAGCCAGCTCAAAATCAATTAGGAATAAACTGGAAGCGAACGCAGCAAAATGGGAGCCAAGCTGGGCATATGCAAAGCAAACAGTCTTGAACGGCTTTCAAAGCCCAGTTCTGTCCCTGGACTCTTGCCTACAGAGACCACTAGAGAAGGAAGCCTACCAGCCCCCCTCGCCCCCAGGGCAGGCTGATTCCTGAGTTAGTCCCCCAGCAGCCTCCTCTACCCTTTGGCTGTCAAGCTTCCTGGAGCTCTGCACTGCGGACCAGAGAGCTCCATGCAGAGAAGGGCTCTGGCCACCCCGCCGGCCACCCCGCCAGCCACCCCGCCAGCCTGGTATTTGGCTCCCCAGCCACAAGTATGATGGATGATGATGAATCACAACGCCACCAAGACCGTGTGAATTCCCCAGGCCTCTGATTATTTTAATCGAGCCCCCAGAAGCAGCCCAGGCCTTGACAAAAGCCTCCGAGAAAACCTCCCATTCCCCTTGTCTGCTTGACACAGACCTCACTAAATAAAGCAACGGGCCTGATAGGGCTCCTCTCGTTGACACACAGATCCAGGCCTTCATACTCATTGTTCAGTGATATGATTTAGTCTTGAATGCATTTTTAATGAACACTCAAAATCATATCACAGTGGCATGACCATTCTGGCTTCTCTCTGGGGAAGATAATAGTTTATGAACACTTGCAGGCTACAACTTCTCCAATATCCGGGCTCTGCCAGACTATATGGTCAAATTGTTTTCTTGTCTTCTCTCTCTCTCTCTCTCTCTCTCTCTCTCTCTCTCTCTCTCTCTCTCTCTCTCCCTCCCCTTCTCTTCTCTCTCTTCCCCGCTCTTTCTTACACACACACATACATACACAGAAAGAGACATAGTGTACAAAAACATTACTGCACAAAAATACACTATCTTTCTTAACCCATAGCTGTATTAGAAGAAAGAACTTCAATAAAATTCTTGCGTAATATATGAAGAATATCACAGATGAGCATAGACACGATAGTAAATTTTATGTTTAATAATATATGGACTATTAAAAGAGAATATTGCTGTTTTATATTCCAGTGTGTTGGGGACTTTTGACTTATTCAGACTGTGTGTGTGTGTGTGTGTGTGTGTGTGTGTGTGTGTTTGCTTGTTTGTTTTAGTCAATCACTCCAGGGTTTATAGAATAAAGCTTCAGCCATTGTGGCTAACTAACCTCTTTCACTGTCTCGGATCAGTACAAGGAGAGCTAATGATGCCGAAGCAGCCAGTAACTCCACTCAGCTCACATCAGAAATATGACTGTGCATTTGTTCTCTAGGATGTCCACCACAGGCGGTTTCTAGTATGTGGGTACCGAACTACCATTATACCCCCAGATCCCCGCTGGACTATCTCCCGGATTCTTGAACCACCTCAGAATTAATTGTAGAGAGACGTGAGAAAAAGGCTGGCGGTACGGCTCAGAAATCACTCTACACTGCCTACATCAGATGAGTGTGTGAAAATGACCCAGAAGGTCAAAAGTCAGCACCATAAGGAAATTCTTTTATGAATGACTTTGCATAGGAATAAAAAAAAAGCATAAGCTTACTTTTTCAAATAATTGGAAACTTCTGGACTAGCTCGGCTTAGCCATTCGGCATCCCACCCATACTTCCATCGCTTCTTCTCCTTCATTATACCTCAAGTGTACACGCATCTGCTCTCTCTGATAGCCATGCTCCTTTAAAGACAATTTCAAAATAGCGCATCCTGACAAGCAGGCCTGGAACTATTTAACAGAGTCGTTAGTTGCTAGCCATAGGTGCGTAATCCATAGCAATAGAGGACGCTCCTAGACAAGCTGCTCCTTTCTCCTGGCATGATTGTGGAAGTCAAACCCTACAAAATGTCACGAGAGCATGGGTGCTCTCTACGAGAATCGACATAGCACTGTGTGTGCACAGACTCCAGGAAAGCCACCACAGAGGGGCAGAGGTGCCATTTTCCTTCACTCTGTGACAGTGAGAGAGTCAATTCAGGGATGGAACCATGGCAGTGCTAACTTTTCCTGAGTAATGACATGATCCTGTGCGTGCAATCGCCATCACTGTTGCTTTTCCTCTCCCCTAAGCCTACACTACAGTAAGTCATAGTCCCATTTGACAGATGCAAAAAGGAAAAAATAAATAAAAAGCTCGAAGACTCAGAGAATTTATGTATCCCACTGAAATGGACCCATTTTGCTGAGGCCCAGACATAGCGTTTTCACATAAATCTATTTCAAAATTATTCGAAGAGTCCCATCAGTTCCTACCATTTACAACAACTGAATTATCAAAAGACCAATAAATTCATTGAAGTTTGGCAATTACTTCTACATGGCAAGGGAAGACTCCTGAGTAGCTTGGCTTCCCCTACTAGAAGCCTGGTCCTTGCAAATCCGGACACTTCTTTAACCAGTGCGTCTGCAGATCTCAAAGGAAAACAAAAGACAACCTGTTCAAACCTCATAAAAAAATTAAAGCAAAGACTAGGCATCATTGCTTATATTACCAGTTCACAAAATAGCTTTTATGGTCTATTGTTGCCGCGATACTTGCTTTCTCTTACTTCAAATAACTTCTAAGTGGAACGTGCAAAAAACAAAATTAAAACAAAAATGTCAACAAAACATAACTTGTGATGAGTTAAGAATGTTCTTGGGAGGAGCATGCTATTTAATACCTCAAATAATTACAAAGTACTTCATTAAATGAAAGCCAAAATTAGGACTTTTGAGATTGCATCTACTTATGGTTCCTGTTTAAAATCAAGATGGGAAACACACACACACACACACTTACCCTCACACACACACAAGCACGCATACCCACACCCACATGCACATACACACATACCCTCACACACACATGCACGCACACACACATACCCTCACACACACATGCACGCACACACACACATACCCTCACATACACATGCACGCACACACACACACACACACATATGCACACACACACACACACATACCCTCACACACCCACATACCCTCACATACACATGCACGCACACACACACATACCCTCACATACACATGCACGCACACACACACATACCCTCACATACACATGCACGCACACACACACACACACACATACCCTCACACACACATACCCTCACACACCCACATACCCTCACATACACATGCACGTACGCACACACACATATGCACATACACACACACACATAACTGTACGGAAATGTTTCTCTGCAGCTACATCCTACAGATATACCGATGGCATCAGGACATTGCATGATCTTGTGTTGTTAGATCTAACCACACCGCTACTCTTCAAGTTTTTCTTCACGGATTTTCTTTCTGAATGACCAGCCAGAAAGCTCCAACACTGCTATGCAAATTCAAGGTTCATTCACTCATTCATTGGCCTCAGAAGTTGACTGTTTGGGGAAATTCCAAACTTTGGAGATCTGCTCGAACTCAGTTGTGAAAATATCAAAAGACGAGAGTGCAGTGTGATCTCAGTGCTCCAGTCAGTCTGTGAAATGCCAACACTCTGCATATCTTCAAAGAGCAGAGCCTGTCTCCAAACGCAGAACAAAACAGCCTGCTGCAAAAGAAAAATCCTTCAAGCTTTTTGCCATTGAACTAGCACCAGAAATACGAGGAAAGTCCTCTGAGAAAAGTATAAAAATAACCACTGTAAGAGGAGGGCAAGCTTGCCGTGACACGGGAGATGTTCTGCTGATGGATGAGCACCTTTAAACTCTAACCCAATAAAAGAATTAGCACCGCCAATGTATAATCAGCACAGCGAGCGAAATATGTCCGCACGTGATAGGCACGATGATCAATTAACGTGTGAGCAGGACACAACCAGACTAAAGAGCAACCCAGAGCCAGACAGCTTTTCCTGCGGCCTCTATTCCTCACGTCACAGGGACTAGGGATTAATACGCAGACAAGGAAAGCCCCCAACAAGTACAGCAGGCACTTGGAGTTCTCACTTAGCGCAGACTCTGCACTCCCAAAGTGGAGTGTGTTGGTGATTTGCTGTCTCATGGATGTACTCTTGAGAATCATTCTCCGAGAGCCCAGTGGACACTTCCAAACATGAGAAAGAGCTGGGGAAACAGTTCCGTTTGTAAGTGCTTGCCGTGTAAGCCTACGGTCCTGAGTTTGGACACACATGACAGTACACTCATGACTGGGGATGCACTTGTCATCCCAACTGTAGGTGACAGAATCAGGAGTCTCTGGGCTTCCTAACCAGCCAGTCTAGCCACGGTGGAGCAACAGACCTTGCCTTGAAAAATAAAATGGAGAGCTATCAAAAAAGACCCTGAGCATCATCATCTGACCGCGTGTGCACGCATACACATGCACACGCGCAACACACACACACACACACACACACACGTCCACATGTACCAAACACACTTATCATTGTTTTGCCTTCTCACAAAGAATTCAGAAATAATTTTGTTTTAAAATCAGGAGCATCAGACATAATCAGATCTAACTGTTTATCTCTGTTGACCATATATTCACCACTGACCTCAGACAAGTAATTTAGCCAGAAGAGTGAGAGAAGCTTAGCTTTCTAGTAACCATAAAACCAGGAGGTTAACACTCCTTAAAACGAGAGGTTGTAATGATTCAAAGGAATGAGCTGCAGCGGAAGGGCAGTAGGCTGTCAACAGCAAGGGCTCTACGTTGGCATCGCGGTCTCCTCAGACTTCCCATGGTGCTTTGACCACCTACCCCACCAGCCTCTTAGGAAAGGTGATGTCCACAGAGAACAAACATACGCTGACAGCATCGTTTCAGTGTGTCTCAAAGGGACATGGGATGGCCCCAGTGTGAAGGCTACGTCTTCTATCAACAGCCCACGTGACTCTGAGTCACTTAAACTTTCTGGATCCTAATCAACTTCTGGACAATGTTAGGAAAATAATCTTTCATCCTCCTGAGACCCAAGCTATAAGGCATCTTCAGCTCCCTTTGGTGAGGACCAATAACTAAAGATTGTCTCATATATTAACTTGAAAGGGACAATAGTTTGAATTACCAACTATACAACCCTCCCGGAATTCAAGAATGATTGCTTCATTTCATTTTGTTTATGTTTTCCCTTTCTCCAAAGGAGAGTCATTAATATTCTTAGGTCACTTAGTAAGTCTACAGGCTTTCTTAGTATGTTTGGAATAGTTGTTGATATGATTTGCTTTCATTCTTTCCCAACAAATGAAATTATTTTCAAAGGTTTGTTTTTAACTATGTGTGTTTGTCTGCGTGGTTATGTAGGTATGAGTTCATATATGAAGAAGATGGTGTTTTACAAATGCCCTGGAACTAAAGTTACATATGGTTGTGATCTAGCCAAAGTGCTTGCTAGGAACTAAATGCAGGTCTCTGTAAATATAGTAGATACTCTTAACCATAGAGATCTCTATCCAGTCCTACATATGACATGCTTGGCAGATCTGCAAAAATAAACAAACAAAACTAATTCGTAGAGAAATGAACACAAACTTATGAAAATAGCATAGTCATCTTGAGCAACAAAAGTAAAGCAAGCAGGCATCATACCGCTCAACCTCAAAATATACCCCAAAAGTATAACTATCAAAACAGCAAGGGACTGGCAGAAAACCAGACACAGGCCCAGGAAACAGAATGGAGACTCTGAATGCCTTCCGACAAACAGGAGACAAAGCAGAGAAAAAGTAGGCTTCAGTGAGTGGTGCTGGGAACACCGGGCTCCTCCTGCAGAAGAATGAAATCAGACCCCATTTCTCACTGGCTACAGAATCAACTCAAAGCTGATTAAACGCTTAGGTGTGAGAGGATACTGCTAGGAAAAAAAATACAGGAGGAAAACTACAAGATATTGAAATGGAGAAAGATTATTTGTCGAGAAAGAAAGGAAGAAAGAGACAAGTGAAGGCAGACCCAAACCTATAGGATGACATCTAACTAAAGAGAAAAGAATCGCCACAGCAGACCCGGAACTAGAGGTTGGCATCAAAGTAAAAAGAAAAGAATCGCCACAGCAAAGAGATGGTCTACAGCACAGAAGAAATGTGTGCAAACACACACTTGACAAGAAGTTTAAATTCACAGTGAGTGTAGAACTCCCAAACATCAACAGTGAAGAAGAAAAAGAAAAACAGCAAAAATACAATAGAAAACAAGAAATATATATATAAAGATATATGTTTTCAAGAGATGACATACAATTGACCAAACAGTATATGAAAACTTGCTAAAGCACTAATCTTCAGGGATATAAAAAATAAACTACAATTAGCTATCACGTTGCTCCAGTAAGAATAAATGTTTTCCCAAAGGTGAGTGCTAATAAGGTGTAGAGGGGACCCTTATGGACTGCTGTTTGGAAAATACATTGACATCCATTACAGAGGTTTCTCAGAATGTTTTAAAGAGAACAACTGGATGATCCAGCAATCCCACTCCCTAGTTAAACTCCAGAGAAAATGGACTCAGAGAGATCTTCACCCCTCATGTTTATCACAGCACTGTTTTCCTAAGTAAGAAAGAGCAACGATGAAGATCCCACGAATTGAGTGGATAAAGCAAATGCAGTACATATACACACAGAATGTTATTCGATCAGAACAAAGGGTTAAATCATGCCACACGTTGCCACACCAAGAGAAAGGGAGATGACTACGCCAAATGAAACTAGCCAGGCACAGAAATACAATTATTATATGGTTTCATTCATATCACTCAACCTCATAAAAGTTGAGATCAGAATGGAGAGGCTGGAGAGGAAGGGTGACGAGGGGGCAGGGAAATGGCAGCCAGTGGGGACTGAGGTAGAGAGGAGGAAGGGTCTCACGATAGAGTGATGAGCTGAGCATCTCAGAACTGCAAGGGAGGCCTTGAACATTTTTATCACAAAGAAGTGACAGATGTTTGAAAAAATGTGTTTAATGGGACTTCAACAACACATGATAGGTATCAAAATAATGCATGGCACTCCAAAACTACATCTAAGTTTGATTTATATGTGTCAACTTTAAAATAAATGTAGGAGCTGGACCGACAGCTCAGAGGTTAGGAGCTCTTACTTCTCTGCTAGAGGACCTGGGCTCGTACCCAGTATCCCTGTTAGACAGATCATAACCTCCTGTGACTCTAGTTCCAAGGATCTGATGCCCTCTCCTGGCCTCTGTGAGCACCTGTATGCATATGCTGCACAGGAAACTCATATAAGCACACACACACGCACACACACAACACACATACATACCATACACATATACACATACATACACCACACACATACACATACCACACACACATACATACACATATGCACATGCATACACACACCACACATACATACACACACCACACACATACACATACCACACATACATACACACACCACACACATACACACACCACACATACATACACACACTTACACACTATACATACTTACACACACCACACATACACCACACATACACACACACACACAAACAAAGCAAAGAAATAAAAATAAAACATTAATTTTATTTCAAAATCCTCCTACTATCTAGGATATACATACATATTTATAGTGTGTGTGCTGTGTTGTGTATGTGCATGCCTGTTCATGCATGCAGAGACCAAAAGAGGAAGACATCAAGTGTCTTCCTCTGTCACTCCCCATCTTATTCCTTTGAGGCAGGGTCTCTCATGTGGGCCCCAGTGAAGCCCCTGTCTTCTCCCTCAAGGGCAGCTGGATGATACTCAGACCCAGCTTATCTCGTCAGAGCTGTGATCCTGCCTCTCAGCCTCACGTTTATGCATCAAATGCTCTGCCATTGAAACCCCTGGCAAATAAGAGATGCCACTTGGCATGTCTTCTTGGTGTCTAAAGGGTTAACTGAACTGGGTCACTAACTCAGTAAATGGCACCTCATGTGCAGGATGTGGACATCCTGTCCATGGCTCCCTCTTAAATATGGCCTCTCTTTCTCTTTCTTTATGATTAGAATCATTTAAATTCTTACAGTGAACTGAAAAAAAGAGGTATTTAAGAACAACAAAAGAAACAGTTATTATTTTTATTTACCTTCCTAATTGTTCAATTACTGGGAAAATTAAAGAGGACTTACCTATAATCTACAAAGTCATGAGATCTATACTATCCCACTTAGCGCAAATCAGTGCAGAAGATGAACTCTGAGCTCCATTCCCGCCCGTTCTTCTCTACTAAATGCAGCAACCCAGCCAAACTCTCCACAAATGCATATACACACAGGTGCAGACATAATTTACATGTGCGTATGTGTACACACAGAGATATCTTCATTTCCATTTTCTCAAAGCCATGTGAAAGGCTCCCTTATAGCTTCAGGGTGAAATGACCACACCAAAGTTTCCAGAAGTCATCAGCACCGGAAGAAGTTTGCCAAAACTCTTTTCTCTCCAACATTAAGGAAAAGATGGTCATAGGTCCAAAAGGAAAGACACTGGTCTCCAAAGAATTCAGGTTTCAACCAACCTAACGACAAGCTAAATTGTTCCTAAGTGATTCTGTTGAACTCTCTGTTAGACATTTCATGGTACAGAACCATTCTCCCGGGATGAACATCACTCTCTGGCTTCAGTTTGCAGGGTAAGCTCAGAGATACTCTGTACTATACAGTTGTCCCCTGCCATTGAGGATGAGGTATTTGTTAAATGGCCTGACATCTGTACCAGGGGAGGGATCCACTGTCTCCCTGCATGTTGTCACTGCAGATGGTATCTCTAATGTAGGAACAAGGACCTCTGTGGAAGTGCCATTAAGCTTAGAGGTAGCATGACCAGATGGGCCATCAGCACCGTCCACAATCATTTATCCTAACGAAAATCTGTAGGTGAGTCTTCACTAGTTTTTACTCACTTTCGCCATTCTCCCCACTTTGACACACACACACACAACACACATACATAGACACACACACACACAACACACATACATAGACACACACACACAGAAAAAATAGATGAGGCCCCGTGTCTATACCTTCACTTGTGGGACAGGCCTTTGGTAAAATCACCAGCATCCCATCAAAATAATCCCAGACAAATGCTCTTGACAGCTGGGGCCTATAGGTTTTCACAGCACGTTTCTTCCCCTGCAGCTGACAAGAAAAATAAACATCTTCCAAAGAAAATGAAGGTCAATGCCAAAATGTCTCATTGATTCCCAGTAAAAATTCCCTTTTAAAATATTAATTGTGATAATGTTTGACTTTAGCAGAAAGACAAAAAGAAAAAGTTTAAGCCGGTGTATGAACATTAGGGTGTTAGAGGCTCAACAACGTGAGGTAACTGAAGGATATGGGGTGCCACTAATCTTCATTTGACTGCCAGCCAACCATGGGAATTTCAAAGGATTGGAACAACCTCTTTATTTGGGTCAAAGATTTTCTCTTTAAAACTTTAAACTGTTTTGTTCAGTGACCATTGGAATTCAGCTCCCAAAATACTATCTGGTATCGAGCACTTTTGTGTTTCTTTTATATTGAGGACTGGAGTTCAGGTCCCAGCAGCCATATCAAGAGGCCTGAGAACACCTGCAACTCCAGCTCAGAAAGACGCAACATCCTCTTCTGACTGGCAAAGGCACCAGCACACCGGTACACACACACTCACAGAGACACATATAGACACATAAACAGTATAAACTAAAATCTAAAAGAAATTCATAGTTTTAATGAAGCCACATGGCCAATAATGGTTATAGAAAAAAAAATTAGTGACAACATTGAGAAAAATTGATTCTGAGCCCAGTGGCAGAAGAGGTGGCAGGTTCCAGGGAATGGGCCATCCATAAATGTGAGGGGGAACAAAGATACCAAGAGTCCCTGCTTGTTCAGTCGGGAAATGCTGTGGGGGCAGCTGGCAGCAGAACTCTCTACAGCTGGAGAAAAGAGTCAACGGCAGTAGAATTTGGAAAACTCTACGTGAGCTCATCAGTAAGAGAAAAGAAGCCACCTTAGCATGCGTCAAAAGCACTGAGTTCTGAGCATTTCCTATTTCTGATATTTATTTTAACCCTGCCACTTGAAACATTCAAAAGCAGAAGGCCGAGGCTAACTGCTTAGAGGTTTTCTCCACAAAGACTTGTGTCTTGTTGAGAGAAAATGGGCACTAGTGAACAAATCAGACCGCCTATCCTTGGGACGTTTTCCTGTCATCATTACTTGGGGGCAACTTTGAGGATTCTGGCTTAAAACCCAAAGGGCCACCATACACACAACAGTGACTCAGAAATGTCAGCGCAGAGTTTAAGGGTGCGCTAAGCCACAGAGGGGCCATAAGCATCCTCCCCGTGAACCAGAGAAACAGGTCAGCTTTACCAGCCATAGCTTTCTTTCTAAAAGCATGTGGGAAGGGATTTTATCTCCATTTATCTCAATACATCAGATTTAATTTACCCTCTTATAATTAACACTCAAACTGACAGAGACAAATCATAGATCTTCCACATCCCAAATTCATAGCTTTATCCCCAAGTCAACACTGCAAGTTCAGCAGTGTTCCTGGCTCATTGAGAGCGAGATTCTAGAGAGAATCTTAGCTTGGCAAACCTGGTTCTAGCCTCATGCCCACAGCCAGTGCCCATGCTGCGTTTTTCAACCACCATGGTAAGTTGCACTGTGTATTCTCTGAGGAAGTCATGAATCTGAAAATAAACTGGTGAAGAAACTGGGAAATGGAGAAACCGAAGATGGTACAGCAGGTGCGCCTTCCTGGCTCAGCGACTGAACAAATAACAATTATAGTTGCTTGTGGGCAACAGCACCCAACCAGACCATGACGCTTGCCCAACAGAAGCAATTGTAGGGAGGGGAAAGGAAGAAATTAAAGCTAAATTTCTTTCACCTAACTATGAATCATCTTCAAAGAGTGGGCTTGTTGATAAACTCTATTTTCAGTTCCAACTTACATAGAAAACAAAGAATTCTTAACCTTACAGGTTATATGGCATTTTAACATAGAATGGCTGATCACTTTGTCGAGTGTGGTACAGTTGCAGGCAGTAGGTACTACTCTCAGCCTTAATCAGAGAAGTCCCTCTTTCCAGTGAACGGTGCCAACTGCAGAGTCACAGATACACAAGGCACCTAGAAAAAGTGACAGTTAACTGCTTAGCCCCAAACAAGACACTTATAGCATTCTCTCTAAAATTCAGAGAACATTGTACAAGAAAAGGTGGAAAAAAATAAGAACCAGAAGCCTGGGAGAAGGGCCGTGAAAAGCCACCTTCTGACAGGACATAGTCAACCCAGACATAACCCCCAACAGCTGTGAATGGCCTACACTGTTCTACGCAGCAATGGACCCAACCCCCAGTCAGGCACAGATGGAGGAGGAGTGCAGGGGGGCCTCTCATTGAGGAACTGTTTGTCAATAATGGATTCAAGGAGGGGACAGTCATTGTCTTAAGTTGTATGCCCACTGGTGACCCCACTAGGCACTGTGGATGCTTCCTATCCAATGAACACACAGGATGGTCCTGGGCAAATTAAATGTATCACAAAATAAAGCCAAAAGCCATAACTCTGGGGAAAGAACTGATTGTGGAGGATGAAAGGGAGATAAGAAAATATGGGAAATACTCATTGTGCATTGGAACCATGTATAGAACTATCAAAGCACAAATTAAATCTGTTCTCATTCAGAAAAGAACTGTGAAGACGCTCCAACTGAAGGGGAAAATGTACTATTACATAAAATAGGTGGGTGTAGTTGAACCCCAAAGATAAAATAAGGACTGTTTTTTAAAATGTTCCATTGAACCTAATTTTACAGAGCATTTCTCCTACAAAGGTTCTTAACAATCCACAAAATAATACAGAAGGCAGCTTTGGCAACAAAGGCGGTGTTTCTCTTGTAATGCAGCTCCTATGAAGTCAGTATAGTCATGACAAACTCCAGTCCTGCTGGAGCGGTCTTCAGAGAACTCTCAGAAGTGGAACACAGTCTAACAAGAAGAGGCCTTTTGTCTGTCAAGACCATGAAAGTGAAGTTTCTGGCTCTGAAAATGAAAACTGTCATGCTCTGGGGGCTTTCAAGTGTTCATCATTTACTGTGTAAAAATCTATCATCCTCTCTGTTCTCTTCGTGACCACAATATCAAGAGAGAACATAGCTGCATCAGGCCCCGTCAGGGAATGCAGGATTATTTGCTGTGTGTTGCAGAACTGTTCAGAGGGGCCTGCCTGCATCCTCCCTAGCAGGTCCACCGCAACTGTCCTCCGCTAGCAAATCTATGCTCAGTGGCCAATGACCAATGCCAACAAATTCAGTCCTTGTCACTTCTCTGGTGCATTAGGTTAGTGGGATCATATTTGCTCGTCTGATTTTCTTTTGTCTTCCTTCTGGCTTCCTTTTTATGCCTTCCTACCTTCTGGAAGGTAGACTTAACCGGCTCTTTTTAAAAGCCCAGCTAAGCAGCAAGGATATTCCATGCCTACAGTTACAAAACCGATGCTGACAGCATTGTTATTTAATGTTGCCTACTTTCATACTTGTGTTTATAATTCCTCCCTGCCTAAGTGGAAAAATGCCATTGCTCAGACTCAAAAAGTCCTAGAAACTTTTTAGTCAGCAACTTTTCTAAAGACTGAGATGTGAGCCTAAATGGGTCAACAAGGTTCTCATCCCTGACAGAGATCTGCAATGGTAGATACGAAAACTCATGCTTTTCTCAGAAAACTAAAGCACAGAACCAGGTAATTAACTATGAAGAACCCAGGGGTCTAGAGGTAGTTGGTAGAACACTTGCCTGGCATGCATGAAGCCTACATCACTTAACCAAGCACGCCTGTGCACTTCTGCAATGCCAGCACTTGGAGATGAAGACAGAAGGCTCAGAAACTTAAGGTAGTTCCTGATTACAAAGCAAGTTGAGGCTGCTTAGGCTACCAAAAAAATCATTTGAGAAGATAATTTAGTTCTCGTTGTCACAGAAAATTCAAAGCATTGTGTTTTAGGTTATTAATTTCACGTGTGTGCTGTAGAACTGGAAAGACTTGAACTGAAACCATGAGTCTGTCTCGTCTATTTCTCAAACTGGATTGGGCTCAGGAGTCAGCCCAGATCTTATTTAGATGCAAGTTCTGATTCCAAGTGAGGCCTGGGATTCGGCACCTCCCAAGAGCTCCTGGGGGACTCTAAAACTGCTGGTCCAGAGAGCGCACTTCAGGGAATAAGGTTCACAGGAATCATTCTGCAGCCATTGACTCAGAAAAGGTAGAAACGACCTCTGAGAAGACTTCACAAGGAGAGTAAAGGGAAGGGAAGCTGAGAGCCTCCTGCCAGCAGCCACGTGAGCGCTCATCGTGCAGGGAAGGAGGCTTCGCCTCAAGCTCTGGGGGTGTTGCCACTTCTCCACTTCACATGCTCTGGTTCTGTGAGGGAGTAGCCACTCAGGATTCCTGGCGGCCCTCCAGCAGCTGTGAGCTGAAAGATTTCTTCCTGTTTCGGGAGATGAGGAAATACTAGAAAGGAGACTTGGGAGATGGCTTGGTTGGTAAAGTACTTGTTCCCAAGCACCCATGTAAAAAGGCTAGGGGCTCTGGCAGGTGTTTATAAACTACATGTTGGGGCTGGAAGGACAGCGGGGCTGGGGGCCAGTTAGGCTAGCCAAATCAGCAAGGTCCAGATTCGATTAGAGACCCTGTCTCAAAGGCTAATGTGGAGGGCAACTGAGGAAGATAACCAATGTTGAGCTCCAGCTTCCACACACACACACGTGTGTTCATACATGTGCACACATGTGCATACATAAACACATAAGCACACACACCAGACACAGAGAAAAGCAAAACTTCAAATGAATGACATAATCTATAATAGGATCATATTTCTTCTAAAGATGTTTAGCAATGAGCATTTGTAAGCATGGCTCCCATGACGTTTTCTTAGACTTTAAGGCTTAGAGACAAAACTGGACCACCGGATCTAAATGGTGTTGATCCAGATGAGAAAGAAGAAATGCAGAGATGCTCATGATTCATCTAAGCTTACTAGGGCTGTCCAAGAAAATTCAAAGGCGTCTTTCTCCTAAGGCCCATTCAAACTTCCTCCTCCACTTGCCGACGTGGAATCCTTACCGTGTTCAAGAATTAAACCATCCTCAAGGATCAAAGAAGCATTATTTAGTCTTGAC
Organism: Microtus pennsylvanicus; assembly: GCF_037038515.1. Lineage (NCBI taxonomy): Eukaryota > Metazoa > Chordata > Mammalia > Rodentia > Cricetidae > Microtus > Microtus pennsylvanicus. The sequence goes on from NC_134594.1 coordinate 12,464,696, forward strand.
CCCAAACCAAGGCAGGCTCTCCATGAAAGAGACCGGTGCTTCCTGATGGGGGCAGATGATATTTATTTGGTTTCCAGTCGTCCCAGAGATTCAGTCTCCAGTGCAAGCAAGCCAAAAGACGCACCGTGCTTCTGCTGCTCAGATTTATAGTCAAATGCTTTGAGTTTCCCTCAAGGCCATGGCATTCCGTCATCTTGGCAACAACCCTGTGGCTATTCCAATGGAAATAAAGAAAAACTCACTGTTCTGAGGGACCACCGCCTGCAGTACTGGCTCAAGAACTCTGTTTCTTCGTCTGACCCTGAAAACTCGGGCAAGCACCTTTAAGACTGCTGAGGTTTCATCAAATTCCTTCTGTGCAAGGACCATGGCGCTCTGGTTAAGAGCTAAATGCCCATGGCAGGGCTGAAACCTACATCAGACGTTATGGAAGCAAAACTTCAGCACGGCTTTCAAAATCCCTCCGATCTGGCTAGCAGTTTCTCTAGGTCTCCCACAACTTCCGGAACCAGTTGGCAGTCCATCTCTAGTTAGTCTAAAGAGTCACGGCTCATGACCCCACTGATCAGACCTTGGAGACGCGAGTGTGCAAACCCCTCCATCATCACCCTGGTGTGAAAGACAACGGTTGTTCTGCGGGATACACAATGTGAGACATGACTGGCAAGTTTTCTCCATAAACAGGACAGATCTCTTCCCTCACAGAGCTGCCTTTATTTGAGCAAGACATTTGCAAGGCTCCGGGGCTCCTTGAATCTATTAGAACCTTTCCCTGAGTGAGGAAACAGACATTGTAAATGAACCATGACTCAGAAACCCCCTTGTACCAGAAAATATCCTATACATTCCAAGGGCATTTTACGTTCTCCTGTCCTGACATAGCAATTCTATTGGATTCATGTATTTTTTATTTAATGCTTTAACCAGTTTCTGTAGATTATTACAGTCAAACAAGCGATCTCTTTCAGGATTAGTTTTTGTGCTATTTTTTTTTGTTCCCCCTTCTGATTTTGTTCCTCACTTCAGAGTCACTAAAAGGAAAACTAGAATATGACGGGAACACCCTGGGTCACACATTCAGGCTTAGTACAGTGAGAAAAGTCAGAGCCAGATGCCACACACTGAACAGAGGCTAAGGAAGACAATGAAAACCTAGTCTTCATCTGTCAGCATGTGTGCGGACCCGGATAACCAGTCAGAATCGATGATGACTTACACGCTTGCAGAAGAAAACTCTGCATCTCCGAACTCACAGCACCTTCAAAATATCCTGACTACACAGACGATGCCAGCAACGCCAGGCATGTGACTGTCTAAAAGGAGCTATTTACATTCCTGTCCTTTGTCTACTAAAAAACAAAACTGTGATTAAAATACAACTTGCCATCCCCACAGTCTATGTTTAACATGTAGTTAGCTGTTCTGAGACCATCTGCCCAGATATGGCCCAGATATTTTGACTCAGAGTTGTTACTATGAGTCAAAAGACCTAATAAAGTTGTGAACTTTAATTTCAAAATTCTGCTCCTAGAAATCTGTAAGATATGTACCTACTAAAGAAATTGAACATTGCCTATGAGCTGGGCTGTGTCTGGTGGTTTCACTGCCTATGAGCTGGGCACTGTCTGGTGGTTCCATTGCCTATGAGCTGGGCACTGTCTGGTGGTTCCATTGCCTATGATTTGGGCACTGTCTGGTGACATTCCTTCCAGTCTTAGAGCCAGTTTCCTGAGCACCTTCCATTCACATCCCCTTCTCATTCAAGATGGTTTCACACAACTCCAATATGGAGGGCTATAGAATAAGTACACACGTCAGGAATGAACTGGTAACAAATCACGATGTTTTAAATCATCTTCGGTACATATATGCATATATTTCATCCCTTATTGAAGACCAAGGCAAAATGAAGATAATAAGAAGATATGGTTTGTTTATTTTACACAGAGGTTTAAATCTTAGCTGAATGTTGACTTGATGGACCATCTTCAATATTTTTAACACTTGGTCAACATTTTGATATTATAATTGTCAATGCCAAAAGGGCCAATTGGCATGAATATGTGGTACAAAATAACAGAAGTGTGTTTAGGGCCACTTCAGAAACCACTGGAAGTTCTGTTATATCCTAAGCCCAAACTCAGGAAACTAATTTTTTATGAGACTCGAATCAGCAGCTGAACCAGCAATTATTAAAATCGAGCCAATAAAAATAAGCTATATTAGTCTGAAACTTACATGCAAAGAGATGACAGCAGAAAAAATATTAAATGTCTTTTATTTTCTGTAATGAAATCATTGTGCTTCTATAGGAGTAGAAAACGATGTGTCTAAAATAAAGACCCTGCAATGCAAAGCCCTCCTCATCTGAATCTGAGCCAAGCTGCTTCAAGCAGTCTGTGCATGTGTAATGGATGCAAAGAGCACTTGGGTGTTATCATGTTGCGGAATGTAACCAGGTGAGCACTCCCAGAGACATGACATATTCATTATGCCTTTTATTTTAAGTGAGGTTTTGTTCAATGTTTTTGTTCAGAAACCTCATTCAGTTGCTCAGATTTTCACAAGCCTGCATTCAGATGTGTGACACCCTGTATAGTCAGGGCCCAACTGGAAGCTGTGCCTTGAAGCAGCCCATGAGCAAAGTTGTGAGCATGCTCACTTCACAACTGAGGCAACTGAGACTTGGGAAAAGGGACAGCAGCTTTGACAAGCACTAGAAAAAGAGATATTTAAAAGTCCACCATCTTAACCATTTTTTACATTACTCTGAATGTTAGAGTAATAATAGTAATAATAATAATAAACCTGGGCCAGTGTGATGGTTCAGCAGATAAAAGAGGCCACTGTTAAGCCTTGTGATCTCATTTCTGACCCCTAGGACCCATAAGGTGGAAAGAGAGAACCAACCATCTGAAGATGCCCTCTCACCTGAGTGCACTGTGGCATGTTTACGCCCATGTGTATGCACGCACACACGCACACACACACACACACACACACACAAATGAATGAACAAACAAATAAATAAAATTTTAAAGCAAAATCTGAGCAACAAAATCTTGGAGAAAATACACAGAATGGAACCAAATATAGGCATATGTTGAGGAATGATAATCCAAACTATGACAAGGTGTCAGCAACCTAATGAGAGAAAATAACTTTCAAAAACATCAGAAAACAGAGAAACACCCATTTCATAACACAAAAAGATTAATGCCTAAAGTGTTGAAAATTATTCTCGCTGAAAGAATATGCATGATGCTTTTCATTGCAATGTTTTATATTTTAATAATTAATAATGCAGTCAAGGTTTTGATAGAATTGGTTAAACTGTTAATAAACTTATAATCATTCCCTAGTAAAATTACCCAATAGTTCTGCTAACACAAAAGCTAAAATTTCAAGCTGTTTCTGCCATCTATTACAGCACAGATTTTCTAAAATGCCCGTAGAGGAAAAAAAAATCTAATACAGGAGTTTAGCAACATTTTTAAAAATAGAAAGCCATTATCATTTTCCTGTGATTCTTCCAAGTGAGGAAACCATGAAAAAAATCGCTAGAAATAAAAGTCCGTAAATGTCTTCAGGCCTAGCCTGGGCTAGAACTTTTATCATGACTTCAAGATGTCAGATGCTCAAACACAGAGAAAGAAACTGTAGCACTTGGATGCTGAGGGGGAGGCTGGTAAATGACATCACTGTGCAGAGCAGAGGCCAGGAGCTTCCAAACATGGTGGTAAATTAGTGTTTGCCCTCCATCCTTCTCAGCCCACTCAGGCTGAAAAGTGCTTCGTGCCTTTGGAAATACATCTGATTTGAAGTCGATGAACAGTTTTCTGCACTAATAGCATGAAGCATGTAAGAGCCCGTTTACAGCAGTCACAAGTCTAGCAATTACTGAAGTTAAAGGGCTAAAAGTGTAATTACAGTTAATAGGAGATTAATTGAGCTGTGCGCACAGAAGATTGCGCTGTGGTCTCGGGAACACCTCTTCCAAAATGCAAAGCTAGAAAATGCTGCTGTCACTGGCTGTTCAGTGAGGAATGGAATCTAACAAAGAAAATGATGAATGCCCACGAGGTATCAGATGCTGTGCCTGTATAAATTAAGTCTGTGTGACCATCCCATGAGGTTAATCAACCCGCACTTTACAGACGAGGCAGAGAACCAAAGAACCATACTTGTCTAGATGGCCACATTTCTTTGATAGTATGCACGCACAAACACACACACAAACACACACACACACACACACACAAGATGAAGAACTGGGAACTGGGAGAAACACAAGAAAACTCCTTCTCAAGACATTCCTGTCTTTACACTTCTTCTCAGGATACACTTTCTTGGTTCATCACAGAAATATGTGTTTATACTCTTTTAAGATTTAAACATTAAAATTATGATGTGTAAATGCAAATGTGAGCATTTGTATTCACAGAGATATATTCTGCTGTGTTTTCCTCATCCAGTTCTGATTATTTCAGTTCTGGGTTTTGTTTCAGTTCTGGGTTTCAGCCTTGTGTTTTGCTTGAAGTGAAAGGTCTTCACCTCTGTTAGCTAAGTATGGGTAGCTAATGGTGCCAGGAACTTTCTGCATATTGCTATACAAATTGGTTTATTCCTATATATTATTATACAAATGAAAAGAAACCTCTTGAGCTATGAAAAGAAATTGTCCCAATTACTGATACACAATAATACAGAGTAATCCTGTCTATGTGGAATTGGACAACCTTGCTGTAACCAAAGTGACTTAGCGTGGTTAAGCTTGCACAGATCTCAGTAGAAATGGAGGGCTTGTCATAGCAAGGTCCTGAAAAAGAGATAAGACAAGAAAATAATATGTCAAAAGAGAGTGCATCCCAGCACAGAGAGGAATTCAGGGGTTATATATATTTTTTATAGTCATAATGCATTTCCAAATGTGTGAGTTTGAAAGACAGCTAAGCTTTCTAACTAAGACAGATATTAATGAAATTGGCACAGCAAGTTAAATTTTTATGTGATGAACTATGTTTCCTCAAAATTTATATTGAAGTCCAACTCTCAGTAGTAGCTCTACCTCAGAATGTGACTCCCCATTAGGGTCATTAAAGTAGGGCTGGTGTCCTTTACATGAAGAGGAGATTACAAGCCAAACATGGTGGCATCCATCTGAAATCCCAGCCCTGGAGAGGGAAAGCAGGATCGTGAGTTTAAAGCAAGCCTGGGCATACAATGAGACCCTACAAACCAGAGAAGGCAGGTAACAAGGAGAACCCTAAGAGAGATAGACATGGATGCCCCTGGTAACAGGAAGTAGACAAGATCTCCTGAGAAGATTGGGAGCGTGGTGGAAGTCGAGGGAAGGGGAAGGAGGAGAACATGAGGGAACAGGATGGTTGGATGGGGGAAGGACAGAGAGGGAGAGCAAGGAAAGAGATATTTTGATCAAGGGAGCTATTATAGGGCTAGCATAAAACCTGGGAAATTCCCAGGAATCCACAAGAATGGCACCAGCTAAGACCCTAAGCAACAGTGGAGAAGGTGCCTGAACTGGCCTCCCTGTTACAATCAGCTTGATGATTACCTTGTCATCAGAGAACCTTCATCCAGCAACTGATGGAAGCAGATACAGAGACCCACAGAAAAGCACTGGGCTGAGCCCCCAGAGTCCAGTTGAAGAGAAGGGGGAGCAATAATATGAGCAAAGGGGTCAAGACCATGATGTGGATACCCAGTGAAACATCTGATCCTAGCTAGTGGGAGCTCACTGACTGGACTGACAGCAGGGGATCCTACAAAGGCCCAAACTAGGTCCTCTGAATGTGAGTGACAGTTGTGTGGCTTGGACAGTCTGTGGGACCACTGGCAGTAGGACCAGAATTTATCCCTAGTGCTTGAACTGGCTTTTTGGAGCCCATTCTCTTTAGGGAGATACCTTGCTCAGCCTAAATATAGGGGAAGGTCCTCGGTCCTGCCTCAAAGTGATGTGTCAGACTTTGTTGACTTCCCAAGGGAAGACTTACCCTCTCTTTTTTTTTTAAATATTTATTTATTATGTATTTAATATTCTGTCTGTGTGTATGCTGCAGGCCAGAAGAGGGCACCAAACCCCATTACAGATGGTTGTGAGCCACCATGTGGTTGCTGGGAATTGAACTCAGGACCTTTGGAAGAGCAGGCAATGCTCTTAACCTCTGAGCCATCTCTCCAGCCCCGACCCTCTCTGAGAAGTGGATGGGATGGGGAAAGATGGAGGGGCAGGAGGTGGAGAGGGAGTGGGAACTGGGATAAATACACAAAATGAGAAAAGATCGTTTAAAAAAATAAATTAGTAATTTTTTAAAAGACATCTCTGCAGCCCCCAATTTTTTATCAGTAAGCCAGAGAAGCCCCGTATCTAAGATTAATAAATCATGCTATTTGGACCTTACTGGACATACCAGATGTTGTTGTATTTTCTTTGCTGACTGAGGGAAAAATAAACTCTTCTGGCTAATTTCAAGCCAGGGGTTGTTTCTGCTCCTGTCTACAGATATTTGCCTGACATTTCTGATTGCCTTTAGTTACTTTTCATGCATGCGCAGGTCAGCGCTCACCTTCCAGTCCACAGTACCACCCCTATCTGAAGCTCTGTGTTTCCGCTCTTCTCTAGTTTCTGGTACTCCTTTTTAAAACCCCAGTTTCCTCCAGCTCGGGTCGCTTTGCCTTCTATTTCATGAACCTGTGAGGCTCAGCCCTTGCGCCAGCCTTACAAGCCATTCATGAAGGCTCATGGGGACCTCGGAAAGCCCACTTGGCTGATTTCTCTCCTAAGAATTGTGTCCTAACTGCCTTGCACTTGGTGTCTGAACAATGCTACTTCACATATTTTCCAAGTGTATTTTACATGTTTAGAACCAGAGGGCAGGCCATGCTCTGGTGTGCGCTTGTGCAGGAGCAACAGCTACAGAATCAAGTCACCTCCCTGCTGCTCTCTCCTCACTAACACAGCAAACACCTCAGAAGCATGGGACAGGCACAGAGCTAGTGTGGGTCCATTCAAAGAACCCAATGACATCTGCTTAATTCAAGAGTACAGTCAATGTTTCCAGAAACTTCCATATAATATTAGCTAAAACCTTACAGGCCTTAATCATGAGTGTCAATCTGTGATAACTGATCCTCTGGGATGATGAATATAATAGTTGCTCTTCCCTGGAAAACGGTCATTTAACAGAAAGTGTTCTCTTTCTTCCTTAAGAAACATGCTTTGTGCCTCCAAATAGTTTGGATTGAAGCAGATATTCTAGATAAACATGGAAGGGTATAAGCTAGTGTATTAAGTTTTTAAATGTGTGAGCACATTTCAGACATTGACTTGTATTAAATTCACTGATGTGCCTTTGATTAAAAAATAATTTCCTTAAAGAAGAAAAAAATAAAGCAGAGGAGAAGGAGGAAGAGGAAGAGGAGAGCACAGACAACAAGTGTATACAAACGAAAGGCTCGGAAGGACACAGTCATGAGTCAGACAGCTCTTCAAGCTAAGGAAACAGGCCCCTGAAGAAACTAATTTGTCCTTTCATTTGTCTCTAGGTTTGTGACTAAAGTAATTTCTGCACTAATATTTTATTGTATTTGTGTGTGCGTGCTTGTGTGTGTGTGTGTGTGTGTGTGTTTGTGTGTGTGTGTGTGCCTGCCCATGAATCCAGAAGCGGATGTCTGATTCTCAGAAACTGGAGTTATGGAGTTACAGATAGTTCTGGTCTGCTTGATATGGATGCTCAATTGGGCTTGGATTCTCTGCAAGAGCAATATGTGCTCTTAACTACTGGGCTATCACTCTAGCCCCACAAAATAATTTTTTGTTGTTTAATCCATGTAGCCTGTGATTTTTTTTATAGTAGCCTTAAACTAGTTTACAAATCTAAAGAATTCGCTGGAGAAGAATAATTCGATGAAGTGATGGCCACTGTGGTTGTTCTTTCTGTTTCTGTAATGCATTGAAATAGTGTTTTCACAAGCAAGCTTCTTAAGACTTGCATATGAATTCAGACCACAGACTAAAGAATGGAGAGACTTTGTGTTGGAAGGCACTGGAACCAAAGGCAGAAGCCTTGTGTCTCCTCTGCCACCATCTGATAGCCTTGAGCCAGAAATCTTACAGGATGGAGAGAGGGGAGGGGTAAAAAGATGAGGGAGAGGGAGACCCTGTCTTCTAGGCACTCCTAGTCTAGATCCTAGAGACAGAGGCAGGTGAGGTGACTGCATAGCAAAGCCAAATGCACCTTTGCATTAGGCACAGGAATAGCGGGGAGGTCATATTAATTCAGACACCTCTGAAAGGAACCATCAGTAACCCGAGACCCCCGCCCCATGAATTCTGAACACCCCTCTCCCACTGCTGAAAAGGAATTGAGTGCGTAGGAACAGCCAGAATGGAAACTCCAAGCGTTCAATCAAACTGCAATGTGTAAGCTTTTTTGTTTTGTTTGAAGACAGAGTTTCACTATGAAGCCCTGGCTGTTCTGGAACTCACTTTGTAGACCAAGCTGGCCTCAAACTCATGGAGATCTGCCTGCCTCTGCCTCCTGAGTGCTGGGATTAAAGACATGCACCACTACACAGAGCAGTATATACGTTGTTCCTGTTCTTCCAGCTCCAAGATCCTAAACTCCTGGACAATTCAGTCAAGCTTTCTATCAGCTACTTTGTCCATTATTAGTCTGTCTTTCCCAGAGTAGTGCAAAGGAGATTGATTTTTTTCAATTAAAATAAGTTTACAGTTGAAAATGATAAGTCATACTGATTTGAATTTGGTCTTAGCAAGGAACACAACTTTTATAAGCCCTGTCATTTGGGTGAAAGGTGTTTATCTTGTTCTTCATCACAAGTCCAGAGCCAACAGACTGGTTGGCACTCAGAACCCGCTCAACAAACATTTGCTGTTTGAAGGTTGCAAGGATGATGGGTGAGTGACATGTTTCCTATCAGACAAAACATCAGATTTATGGGGAGAGAATATCTTGAAATTCAGCTCTAGACAAACCTGAAACCATACAACTCTAGCAGCAGGGTGCAGTCGCAGGCTTAATGGAACTGAAAGATTTGAATCCTGAGTCCTTCCATGCTTAATAGGTGGTAACTTACAGTGTGTCTGTCACTGATGGGTCAGGGTTTGTGTGCCATTGCTGGTCTGAACGAGGACACCAAACTTCGGAACATTTGTAGATTGTTGTGCAGATCAAATAAGAACTATGCATTCTAGTTCTAACAGCCAAGTTATGGAACCAGCATAGGTGTACAAATTCAGAGCAATTGGTAAAAAATACATGTATATATATTACATATATACACATATTACATATATATGCATTGGAATTTTTTCAGTCGTTGAGAAAAGTTGATGTGACTAGAAATAATTTCGTAAAGCAAATTAAGTCAGTCTGAAAAAGACAAATATTACATGTTTTCCTCTCAATTTTGGGTCCTAGATTTTATATAGACTCATAAAATAATATATGTGTGCATGTATATACATACATATATGTATGCATGTGTGTATGTGTGCATGTATGTGCCTACATATGTATGTATATGTGTGTGTGCATATGTATGTATATATGTACGTATGTATGATATGAAAGCAGAAGAGATTCTGCCTAGGTAGACAAAGGGGACTAGTGGGGGAGTAAGAGGAGTGGGTACGGGAGAATATGTTCAATGTATAATATATATTTGTATAAAAAGACCCTCATGTAAGGGGATACCGTGTACAATGAGTATATATAATGAAAAATTAATTCTGTATGTATGCATGGACATACACAAAATTTTTAAATATAGTATCTTTAAAAACAAAACACACACAACACACACACACACATGATCATGCTAGGAATTCTGGGAACCAAAGTAGCCAGGGGCTGTCCCTAGTTTGAAAAGTGTGCACACTCTCTCTTAGACTTGTGTTTGGAGAGTTGAGATTGTCACCAATTAGGAAAGAACAGAGTGAACTTCAGTCAAAGCTGGGAAGGCCGTGAGTTTAGAGCTCTGAGGGCGGAAGGCAGCTGACGCTCTACCATCTCCATTCACAACACTGGCCAAAAGTCATTTGTTTTTCAATAAATCCTCATTTCCAATATTCTGGGTGCCTCTGGCAAGAAATGTTCTATAGCTATAAAGTGTGAGCCTTCATCAGAGCCATTTTAAGACTTCTGCCTGTCCTAGCCACTTAATTTGGAAGCTATACTCTGTGTTATATCAAAAATTTAAATGTCCACATCCCCATATTTAATAATATTCAAACATAACTCTGGATGAATTAAATTGCACTTGACTGGCTGATAGAGCACTGGATTGGTAAATACTGCTTTCATTTATATTTCAAAGCCTGTAATTTTTTTAAGAATCACATAAATATTTACTAAAGGCCTCAAATAGAACAGGAGCTCCTGGATGGACCTGTAACAGGAACAGATAAAAGCAACCTTGTCTATCATGATGATCTAATTAGCTCCTTTGCATAATTAGTCTGGATTCTGAATATGGAACACAAAGGCCTTCCTGCCCTGCTTCCTAGTCATCTCTGTGCAGGAGGCTCTTTCCCCACCTGCTCTGTTGGCCTACGACTGGTCATTTGTTACCTGCTAGTTCCAATTGATTTCCTTTGCCTTTGCCTCCTTGAGCCAGGAGTGCAAAGAACAGACTGTGCGATTTACGCCAGCCATCTCGCACCAATCATTAGATAACAAGACCCTTTACTGAAAGCATTTAGAGTAAAACAATACTTTAAGTTTACCTTTGCTTCCATTTCCTTCTTTATTACACCGGGTTCAAAGGCAGGCCAAACACGGTATCCCAAGGCCTATTTAGACACCCAAGCGAAGAATGGCCAGCCATTCTGGGTAAATCCCTTGGCTCCAGTAGAATTTTATACATTCTCAAGTACCAGTTTCCAATAACATTTTGGGGGCTCGATTTTTCCCTTGTCTGTTGCAGCCACTGTCTTCACGTATAAAGGGAAATGAGTCATGTTAAATTAGGCTCAAGTGAATGGCCTATAAAGACAAACCTAACCCATCCTGTTCTGCTAGGAAAAAGATTTGTCCTCTGAAAGAAGTGGAGCTGGCCCATGTCAAGGGTTTCCAGCAGAGCGAGACAAGCCCGACGTCCTTAGGCAGGACAGTCTGAATCTATGGCCTTTTTTCAATAGGAGAGGTCGGGGCTGGGTGGTAGCAGGGCTTGTCAGCCTTGAAAACCCAGGTTTATGGCAGAGAGGCCAGCAACTTCCTGTGGTTCTTAAGAGAGGGCAAGATCCTGCACGAAAGTCCTGCCAGCTATAAAATTGGACACGACTATCAGCTTCCTGTGTAGAATATTGCCAGTGTCTTCCAGAATTATCAAGTTCCAACATCCACACAGAAGATGCAAACATCCATCTAACCCTTGTCAGTCAAACAGTACTAAATAAAAAACATTCTTTCTCATTTCAAAATTAGAGCTCAGGTTGACTCTACACATTTGTAACACTCAAATTTCATGATTGACTCACTGGAAAACACTCAAAATCTCACCGGCTAATTTTGGTATTTGTCCAGGTAAATCCTACTAGATACATAGGCCAGGAACACACGTTTGGAGATTTTTCTCTTATTATCCTTGTTAGGGCGCTCTGGGCTCACACACTCACATGGCTCTAAGGGTTATAGAGACCTCATAACCGCCATGAAGGGACAAGGCAGCACACGCTGGAGAAGGGAGGGAAGAGAGAGGCCAGGTTCCCTGGGAAGAGAGCCCTGCAGTTCAGCGATGCCAGATGAAAAATTCAGACGATCTGGTACCTTGAGAATGAAGTCAACAGTTTTGATCTTGAGATAAGGCTTTCTGATTGCATTTTTGTGCCTTATCTTCATCTAACCTATGTTTGCAAACTGAACGTAGATTAAGGTTCAGGTAGGAGGTATTCTGAATCGTGCTATAGATGGCGTTTGCTTCAGTCACTTCCGTATAAAGAAAGGTGACCATGGCACTGATGTCTTTCCTCTGTTGGTTCCCTTGGCTTTAGCGGATGTCAACGAACTGCTTCATAATATTCATCAACAAAGCAATATAAGTGAGGGGAGAAGTTTAGGGAGCAGTAGAGCTAACACCAAAGCCGTACATCCCTCACTAAAGGTCACAGAAAGTCTTACATCACGGAACTTCACAGGGATAAACCATGTGAGGCTAGGGGTTTATTTTGTCCATTTTCTCCTTACCATTGAGTCTAAAAATGTGTGCACAGTAAGGTGACCCGCATATCAAAGACTACAAACAGCAACTGGAGATATGCAACACCTTTTTAAAGAAACACACACGGGCTCACTCGCACAGCTGAGGGGGGAAAGGTTAAGGGCTGTATTGAATTGTTCTACTCTGTGCCAAGATCCCGCTCCAGCTGCAGCTAAATAGTGGTTCTCAGGATTAATTACATAAAACCCGTGTAAATTCTAACTGTTTACTGTGTGATTAGAACTTCTCTGGACAAAAAAAAAAAAGGGAAAAAAAAGCTCATATTTGATTTCCTTGCTGTCTGCACTTGCCCAAACCCTTTTCCCACTGCTGTGTACTGAAGCTGTGTAAACTCAGTCTTTCTCCTAGAGAATTAAGAATAAGATATAAAAGTTTATAGAAATAGTGAAACCCAACCACAGAAACTTCAGTTTATGTGACAACGAAAAATAGCCTATGGATTCCAACCAATGTCATCATGTTGCGATTTCCCACCAGGAAGCATAGAGAGTTCTTAACTTTTGCATATGGCTCATCTCAAGGGCTTATTAAAAATGCAAATGTATCAGCCCTGGCTCTGTGGGTTTACTGTGGTTGTGGGGCACGAGAGACCTCTCAAGAGATTAAAATGCAGGAATCCAAGGACTATCCCAGGAGAAGAATCAGTCTAGAGACTTTGGGGGTGGGGTCTACTAACCACACAGATGGAGGGAAACAGAGGCATTCGGTGTTAATAACATGGTTGATAGGAGCCTCTTCAATTATAATCAGTCTCCTCTCTGCTTTCAAAACTCACAGATCCCTTTAATAGTTTTAAGTTTCAGCTTATTTAGATATCATGTATTCTTTAATAAATAATATTTAATTTAATTCAGTTAATTGTAAAATGATACAATAAGTTCTCACAGGGCCACACTCTTAGACAAAAAAATTATAAGCAACTAATGACTGAGAGAAAGAAAATTAGCCCTCCAAAAGATGAGCTCTCTTATTGGCTGTCCAGTGCGGAACGTAAGAGCCTTGAGATATAAACATATAAGCATGTAAAAATGGACTAAGTAGGTTGTATTTATAAATATTTTTGTACACATACATACATACACTGTGTGTGTGTGTGTGTGTGTGTGTGTGTGTGTGTGTGTGTGTGTGCGGGTGCGTGTGTGTGTGTGTGTGTGTAAAACAATACTAATCAGAGAAAAAAAGACTATCAACTTGGGGGAATAAGAGGAGCTGGAGAAAGGGATGATCTGGAGGAAAAAGAAAGGGAGAAATTAGTGTAATTCTATCTTAATCAAAAATATATTTTAAAATACATTCAGTCAATTTTTGGTGTGTTCATTTGAACATACTATACAAAATATGAACACTGTAGAAGCAAGGAGATATAAGTGCATAATTCAGGTTTTCTTTTCTCTTTCTTTTTTTTTGTGTGTGTCCTTGGCATTGATGGAGAACAAATTAGCTACTGTCCTTGGGTGCCTACCAGAAACAATAGTAACAAGTGGAGCTTTCTTCCCCTTAGTAATATGTTCCTTTGTAGATAAGGACGGTGGCGAGGTAAAGCAATGTGTTTTAAAAGTTTGCTGTTTTCTTGTTCTAAGATATGAATGATAGAGAAGGAGTGAGAGCTAGTTCAGAAACATCTACTCCATGGGGACCGTGGACTTGGTCATTAGAAGAAAGAAGTATGGACTATCAGAATAAAAGACAGTGCTCGCTTCGGCAGCACATATACAGAATAAAAGACAAGAGACTTAGCTCTGCTACCGCACACACACAAACACAGCTACGGAGCCCTGAACACACATTGCCTTCCACAACGAGCCAGGGGTTCAGGTAGGTGTGCCATGGGTACAACTTACCAGCATGGGCACATTTTTAAGAGAGACAATGTTTTCATTTTTAAAGAATTCAGTAAATACAACAATGGAGTTAACAAATGTGTTTTCCTTGCTCTCAAAACTATTCAAACCACTTATTAATCTCGAGTCTGTTTCATCAGGCTTTTATGATGTGTTACCAGGAGTTTTTCAAATTTAAACTTCATTACATCACTTTATAGTTATAGACCCTGCCCATTATAATTCTTGGTCTTAACTAGGCCATGAAGGGAAGAATGTGTTCATTAGGGCAAGTAGAGGGCTAGAAGCCTGTAGTTTAAGATAGTTTAAAAAAAAACAGTAAGAGGCCAGCATTCACAATTTTAAATAGACACAAGAATGCAAAAGAAATTAATTTGGAAATAGTGTGCTGAATTTTCGTGCTGAAATTAAACCCTGATTGCCCCATGGCCTCTGGGAAGGTAGAGACATGTAGCATCGGTGTCTCTGGTTTTTCCACATCAAGAAAGGATGCGTGAGAGGCCCTAACAGTGAGAACTTATTTGTGTTTGGCTTGCTTTTGCCTCTGCTTCCTTAACTAGCTCCTGGGTAGAATTCATTAATTTTTATTAACAGGGAAAACATTTGTCCCCGTGACAATATTTGCATTGCCTGAATGATTTTCACCTCTGCCACAAGGTGTACTCCCGGCTCATATATCACCCGATCACTTGGAGAGCAGAAAGACCCTCAGTCATTAGTGAGTGAATTAAAGATGATCTTAAGAGCTATTAATCACAGTGACAAAAGCCTTAATGTTTCTGTGACCCTAGTGGAGCCTGGGGACTCAAAGGGAAGCAGAGGGAGAGAAAATGGAAACATATGTTTTCTCCAAAATAACCTACCTTAGGAGAACTGTCAAAGGGAGAGTCACATCAAACTAAGAAATTCTGCCAGCAACTGGCCTCCAGATTACGTGTCTATTTATCTTCTGGCAAAGCCATGCTTTCCTTTAAAACACCTATTTTCTTCTAGGGACAATTAGAGAGCCCAAGCCCTGTGGTCTTTTGTATCTTTAATTCCTTAATTCGGAGTTTATTCTGGAGGTCCTGCGCTTATGGTAAACTGCATTTAATTAAAACAAAACGAAACAAAAACCTCAACACAAATTGCATTCATTGGGCCAGGCACATAAATCAGGATAGAAACAAGCAGACAATGGCAGTGAAGGCCCCGTTATGAACATTAATTCACGCAGATACAATACTCCAGTAACACAGCAAAGCGGGAATGTTATTAAGCACTACAGCAGGTTACCACACTTAATCAATCTTCAATGTATCTAGCTATATTCGTCTCGATGTTTACATGTGTATAAAGGTACAAGCCCCAGTGTTAATAACAGAGGCACTTGCTGGAATTTCAATTATCTTTTGCAATATGTTGACATAAGGAGCAGACTAGCACCGGCTAACTCAGAACATGGTGAGAAACCCCGTGTCCTGCTTGGTATGCGTGCCTTTGTTTCTGCAGCCCAGGGACAAATACGGCCTTGTGTTCATAGTTTTCGATTGGTTCTGCTCTTATGATTAAAAAACCAAAACCAGCACATTTTGACTAAATAGTGTTTCTACACGTCAGGTTCTTTGATGTGGTTAGGATAAGTCAAAAGCATAGGTGAAATTGTAGTTTTCTCTTTTGATATTGATAGCACGTCACCTGCCATATGTGGAAATAAAAATCTCTTTTCCAAACACTTGCAGTATCTACTGCAGTGACTAGCCCACAACTGAGATACAGTAATTATGTGTTGAACTGGCCAAGGTGAAAAAAAAACATCAAAAACACACAGATTAGAAATGCTAGGAATTTTCAAAAACTCTTTATTTCCAATAATCTTTTATGTTTCAACTAAAGAGCTCAAACTAATTCAACTGAAAAACTTAGACTGGAAGGACATAACAGAAGTTTTGATTACTCGTTTTAAAATATTTATAAGAATATTTGCCTTCCTGTAGCCACCGAGAAGATAAAAGAAAAACATTTTATCATTATTTTGCTCTAATAAAAAAATTCTAATAACTTGAAAATCCCACAGTGGTCTAGGGATACAGTTTAGCATAAGAAAGAAGCATTTTACCTGGTACATGTGAGGGCTCAGTCCCCAGTAACACACACATGCACATACACACATACATATGTGTGCGCATGCGCATACACACACACAGTGAGTTTGGTGAGTGAAATAAAATCTTAAGAACATCTTACAGATTTTTTTTTCTACCATTTCTATCATTTGCACAGCTGTGTGAGTCCCGTGTCATTACTTCCCCACCTCTCAGAAGAGGAAACCAAAGTCCCAACTGTGAAAGAATGTTCACCACCACCTCCAGTATAATGAAGGCATTTCAGTTGCCATGAAGCTACACAATATCTCACATGCGTTCAAATCCAAGAGCTACACCAGCTATCCAGAGTCAATCTATAAAACTGGGACTCCAAGCAAGCCTCGTGTCCTTCCATGAAGATGTGCTTCCAAAGGTCATGATCATTGTAGTTAGTCATAGGCTGAGAAAAGTCTACAGAACACACCTCAGATCCCTGAATAGAGAATCAGGATCAGTCAACAAAACGCGTGTGGAAGGATCTTCTACGGCAACTGCACAGACTTAAGTCACAGTTCCACCCCTTTAACAGACCTGAGCTTTCTGAATATTCTTCCTGGGGACAAAACTGTTTCTATAAACTTCTCCCTCTGCCTGCAGCTCCCAGTAAATAACAACAAAGGTACTCAAAAGTTCACGGAAAAACGCAACACTGATTTACACAGAAATCTGCTCTCATTTGATATTCTGCCTTCTCAGCCACTAATGGGGATCCCTTATAATTTCAGAATAAAGTTCAACACTCAGGATATTGGAACTCCCCCCCCCACAACAACTGAAAGGATTATTGCTGAAGGATTAGGAAGGCCTGTTAGGTCTTTTGCAGAGCTGAGAAAGAGAGATGTGATACACAGAGGCAAGGAATGCATAAGCATGCGTGGTCTTGAGATGCCTTTATAGATGCTCGCCCATCCACGGATCCAGGAATATAAGACACCTCTACAGATGCTCACCCATCCACTGGATCCAGGGAGGTAAGATGCCTGTATAGATGCTCGCCCATCCACTGGATCTAGGAAGGTAAGATGCCTCTATAGATGCTCACCCATCCACTGGATCCAGGAAGGTAAGATGCCTCTACAGATGCTCACCCATCCACTGGATCCAGGAAGGTAAGATGCCTCTACAGATGCTCACCCATCCACTGGATCCAGGAAGGTAAGATGCCTCTACAGATGCTCACCCATCCACTGGATCCAGGAAGGAAGATGCCTGTATAGATGCTCACCCACCCACTGGATCCAGGAAGGTAAGATGCCTCTATAGATGCTCACCCATCCACTGGATCCAGGGAGGTAAGATGCCTGTATAGATGCTCACCCATCCACTGGATCTAGGAAGGTAAGATGCCTCTATAGATGCTCACCCATCCACTGGATCCAGGAAGGTAAGATGCCTCTGTAGATGCTCACCCACCCACTGGATCCAGGAAGGTAAGATGCCTCTGTAGATGCTCACCCACCCACTGGATCCAGGAAGGTAAGATGCCTCTATAGATGCTCGCCCATCCACTGGATCCAGAGAGGTAAGATGCCTGTATAGATGCTCACCCATCCACTGGATCCAGGAAGGTAAGATACCTGTATAGATGCTCACCCACCCACTGGATCCAGGAAAGTAAGATGCCTGTATAGATGTTCGCACATCCACTGGATCCAGGGAGATAAGCAGTGAGCTGACTCCTGGCTTTTGGAGGTCGATGCCATGAGCCAGGCACTAGTTTTAGCTTACTGTTGACATGAAGTCATTTAACTTTCACAATACTGCATTATCCTCAATTTTCAGATAGGAAAGCTAATCTAGAGATGTTGGGTGAATTAATATGAGGTAGAGAATTCATGACTCAGACCAGTGGATTAGTTCTAGAAACCACATGCTTAACCCCAAAACTATATATCTTCTCATATCTCAACTATATACATCATGACACTAATCCAATAACAGGATAATTAAAATGGTGTTTTGTTGCTTTGGTTTCTTAGAGATGCATTTCCTTACGCTAAATAGCAAGTATTGAAGTTCTTAAGTGAAAAAAAAAATGGTATACAGATATTTTAAATTTTACTAGCTGGCGCTGAGAGAATTCAGGGGCAAACAGTTTATTCCAAAGATGGTACCAGGAAGTATGGATGAAAGTGGAAGGGAGCAAGATGGAAGGTCTAGAAGTCATAAGAAAGGGTGTGCCATTTATCATGGTGCCACGGGGGAGCTCTGGGAAGCAGTGCCCAGCACAGCTAAGGAGGAGTGAAGGGCTCGCTACCATTCCCGTCAGCCCACGATTCATGCAGAGCTGATCCTGGGGTCATAATTCTTCCACATCTGCCCTGCCCCATGCTCAGGCCCTGTGAGCTCAGGAAAAGCACTGTAAGTCACACTGACACACAGAAACAGCAAGGGGGTGTAGATGGGACACCAGCACTCCCTCAAGGCTGGCCACAAGCAGCAGATGAGGAAATGGCTCAGGTATTATTATCTGGGTTTCTTGTTCCAACGTGCAAGAGTCCTTAATTAAAAACTGCATGTGCTTGCAAAGAAAACAATTTTTATTAATCCCCTCTTCATATTATTTTCCAATTCAATTTTTAAGTCAAAATTTATTGTGATGGTGAATCTAGGTTGGGTGCTGGGAGCAGAGATTAAAACATAAATTAAAAATATCTCAAACAAGACATATAAATTACTAGCCATCAAAGCAAAGCCTGATAAAATACATTGCATTAAAAATAAGACTGTCTGTTCATTTAAAGATAACACAAGGGAAGGAAAGAAAAGAGAAGCTACATACCCAAAATGTACAGTAGAAAAAAATAGCAATTAACTAAGAATTAGTATCCAAAATATAAAAAGAACCTCTAAAATAAATAAGACTAAACAAAAGAAAGACATGAAAACAGTCATAGACAGAAAGAGGATTTCACCAGCTCGGAAATACCCAAGTAACAGGAAGTCCAGGCCCTTCGGTCGGGAGGGAACACTAGTGAAAGCTTGCTGTGGTATGACAGTGTCTCCTAACAGACACACATTGAAGGCTCACGTCCGTGTACACCAGCTGGGTAAGGATTGGATCTGTTGGCTGTGGGGGGTCCTTAGGTTATTGAGCAGAGCCCCCAGGGGCATACCATTCTTACAATGGTATTCTCTCTCTCTCTCTCTCTCTCTCTCTCTCTCTCTCTCTCTCTCTCTCTCTCTCTGTCTCCTCACAATATAGCCCCCTCCTCTGACAGATACCTCTGCCTCTGCCATCTGATACCCTCATCAGAGGACAAGCAAGCTGTGGGGGCAACTGATCTTAGATTTGACCTCCAAACTATGGGTTAAATAAGCCTTTCCTTGTACCAAGTTGATATGCTTGGGTATTTAACTGTAGTGACTTGGAGCTGACTAATGCGAAGGTCTAATGAGATGGTGACTTGTGCCTCGTAAGACTGCACAGAGAAGGGATGCAAGCCTGTAAGACCCACGGGAGTTCATGCACACGGCTGATGTACACAGGGATTGATAGCTGCTCAGCATTCTCTCCTTGTGCTCTATCCCCAGCACAGCAATTCTATCCTGAACACATACTTTAGAGAAACTTACACATCCATTTTCAAAGACATGGTTGAGTCCGTCCTCAACATTTCTTATATGAACACCTGCGAACCCTCGGGCCCATTCACAACAGGATGAGTAGGCAAACAGGTGTGCTCACAGAATGGAATACTACAGAGCAGTGAGAATGGATAACGTGTAATTCAACGATAATGTTGCATGAAGACACGCAAGATCCAGGAGAATCTTAATTCTTAAAGTAGACACCATTATTATTTAAAAATCATTATGTTGACAGTTACTCCTTTTTTTTAAAGTAGTGAAATAATAAAAAATAAAATTTTTCTGGAGAGGTTCCTTTAGAAGAATGAGACAAGAAAGATGCAGATGGGAGAGGATAATAATTGGCTTATATTCCATTTCTCAGTTCAGGTAGTGAGTTCATTGGTGGCATACATGTTAAATAAACATCAGATACATTCCTTTCGATAGATCAGGAATTATGTAATAAAAGAATAACCATTTTCAAATTATCCTAGGCCCTACATAGCTCATGCCCTGCTGCAAAGTCATCTCAAAGGATGACTATTGTAATAATCAGGTAAGTCAAGAAAGAAGAAGTGTGGTCCCAGGTAGGTGCCAAGAAAGGTTTCGGTCCTGATGCCTTAAGAGAGAGAGCGTGATTGGTCAGTGAAGGCTTGTGATGAACTCATTCCAGCAGGAGAACCCCGGGGCAAAGTGTCGCAGGGAGAGTGAAGCTCATACCACACTCCAAAACACTTCCTGGTGAGCACATTGATTGTGTTTGGAGTATTTTGTCACTGTTCAATTCTCATATTTGTAAAGGGGCCTGCTGGGACTGATCACAGTTTAGGGGAGAAGCCACGTACCCTCGGTAGCTTCCATTGGGAACTTCCCTCTACAGAGTGGTCCCAAGGAACATTAGAGAAGCAATGAGACACCATACGCCTCCCCTCTCAGCTACACACCTCACTGTAGACTTAAGGTTCAGGGAGTCTTTTCTGCGCATGTACCAAAGTTCATGCTGGTGGTCTAGTGGAATCAAAAACCATGACCACAGAGAAAGTTTCATCCTATTAAAGGGACGGAGGCCAGTCGTCCTCTTACCACGGAACTGCTATGCCCTGGGTGTTCAGTTGATTACCAGTAGCCTAGAAGGCTGGAAGTTATTCTGGAAAGGGAACAAGAAAGACCAGGAGAGCCATGAGGGGCCAAGCAGCCATGTGTTCAGCTACGGCCCAGCCAGCTGCTGGACAACCTGGCCTAGCAGCAAGCTAGCTCTCCAGGAGAGGCACACCTTAAGCAGAGCCTTCCTCTCTGATGGGCTGCCACCTGACCAGAAGACTCACACAGTGAAGAACTCTACCCCAGAATAAACACTTAGTATTTGTGGTGAGTATTTTAGTTCATACTCATATAAAGCACTCTGAACCAAGGCAAGCCTGCTCTGCGCACCCTGACCTACTGATAAGAGAGATAAGAAGGAGACTGCCTCTGTCACCAAACCCAAGAGCTCTGCCTTAAGCACACTGAAAGACCCAGGGGAGACACAGAATGATCTTCACTGTGCTGAGATTACAGGCACGCACTACTGCAGCCACTGGGGCCAGAAAACGAACCCAGGATTTCATACACGCTAAGCAAGCGCACTCTCAACTGGACTGCATGCCTAATCCCCAGTAATCTCTCCCAAGCCAATAGAGGGAGTTTCATATGGAGGGATCTTACCTGAGAGGATTATAGAGGCAGTGGTGGCTGAGGCTGGGCAAAAAAGAACGAAGTGATCAGGGTTCCCTGTCCTGTGGGAAGTCCAAGGAACCCCCACCTCCATCCAGGTCTAGTAAGTTGAGCATCCAAACTGCCTAGGCTCCCACAAAGCCAGTGTGTGCAGTAGGATCAGAAACCCATTGCCATTGTTCTTAAGTTGCTTTTCGGGCTGGGGGGGGGAAACTTATTTGGGGGAGGGGGAGGGAAATGGGAGGCGGTGGCGAGGAAGAGACAGAAATCTTTAATAAATAAATAAATTTTAAAAAAAAGAAACCAAAAAAAATATTACCAATATTTAAGGAAGTAAATAAAAATCACGAGAAAAAAAAAAAAGAACAAAGTGCAAAGAGTAGAAACAGGCAAGAAGCGCTAATCCTAGAAATGAACGTGTGATTCGTCTGGGAGAGACTAGATGATGGTATGCAGCTGGAGGCAGCTGGGGGCATCTACACATCAAGATCACGGGGGGGGGGGATGATTGCTGCCTCCCCTGCCTCCCCCACTGCCCCCTCAGTCCCTGCTGTCCACCCACACAAGCTCCGCGCTGAGAACTTCTCTGACCTCAAGACTCAGGTATTTGAGATAAGCAGACCACACCTGTGCTTGTCCTTCGCCACCACCCAGTCTACTTCAAATTCTCTGACCCCTTCAGAAGCAAAATCTTCATCTTATCTTCCTCATTTCAAGCCCTGTAAAACTCAGTCCTCAGGAAGACAGTGTGAGGTCTTTGTCCCACGGGCCATCTCTCAGCCTGTCCTTCCTTTCCCGGTTCCAACATACACAGCCCTGAATGTGTATGCATTCTTGATTGTCTCCTTATACAACACCTTTAGGAAGTCCTTACTCTGTTGATTTCCAGACTAAAACACAGAATAGATTATGTAGCCGTCCTCAAGAAAGCTACCCTTGGAATCAATGCATAGGTAACTCCTGTCTGCTTCTTATTCCACACAACACAGCACGTGGGTACTCTGGAGGCAGTAGAGATAGAAAAAGTATCACAATCTGGAAAGCTGAGAAGGCTCCACATGCAGGCGAAAATCTGATAAATCTGAAAGACCCTCTAAGCAGGATTTGGTCAGACGAAGAAAGCTGAACGGGAAGTAGACTCTGGGCAAAGGGAAAACTTGTCTGTGTCTCATACTGAAGGACCGGAGGCGAACTCCGCATAGCGAAGGGCAGCGGAAGGAAGACACAAAGTTGAAGTGGTGTGTCTGAGGCATGAAAGAAGCTGGTGTTAAATGGCTGGGCAGCTAGGAGTCTTGATGTGATTGGATCTTTCATTTGAAAATGAAGAAGTACTCTGGATGAGAGCTATGGAAGAGAAGAACTCAGGAGATGTCGCAATAATAACAGTGATAGATGATAAGATGATTCTTAGGTCATCCTCAGATCCTGACCCCCAGCACACATGTAGCAAGTGTTTTTATTTGACTAGATTAGCATCCTAGTGCCTTGATCTAATATACCTAGCAAAGGGGCTTGGTACTCTAGTGCTTAAAATGCCACCATTGCTATGAGCATTTGAGAATGCTTCTGAAGCACCTACCACGGTGAAGGTCAAACTTTGTGTTACTAAACCATATATCATATGCTAAGTATCTCCCACACATTATCTCATTTAATCCATCATTACAGCCGCCCTTCCGGATAGTATTTTACATGAGGAAAATGATGCTCTGAGTAATTCATGTGGAAATTCATCCAGCTAGATGTCATGCCGGAATGCGAATCTGATGTTTATTTAACATGAGAGCTGTCCACAAATTCTGGGCAGAATGGGAACAGAAGTCACTGCAAAAGCCACATGGTCCTTGATCAAATGTCTCTTAGAGTAAGGTTTGCAGGGATGAAGCAAGAGTGTAGAGGAGCGATCTCTGGCCTGAAGAGAGAGGCTGGGATCCTCATTCCCTTTTTAACTACATATGGCAGCCAACCACAATGAGTCAGATACTGTCATAACATATTGCATAATTCCAACTAGGCGCACACAGCTCAGCCTGCTCATTCCCTACTCCGCCATAAATCAAAAAGATCAACTGTTCGGTGGGTTGCGGAGGGTGAAAACTCATTCAGCTCTTAAATACCATCAAATATTGAAGAGTATTATAAGGAGGTTAACACCACTTTCCATAATACATTTGCCTCCAAGTACGCTGGACCGGGGCTTCAGCAACCTACATACTGATACATCGCTGCCCTGGATTCCATTTGCATTCAGATCATTAAAGTACCCCTCAACCAATCTAGCAGGAAGAGTGTCCATCAACAACCAGACAGAGCATCATGAGCCTGTGTTCTTAAAGCAAAGGCTACCACGGCTCATTCAAGAACGGTCCTTCCTTTCCTTAAGGTGAGAGACGGAGCACAAATGGAGCATACCGTGGTAAATAGGAACTGTGCTCACTGGCAGCCATGCACTACAGCCATTAAGCCTTAAGGTCTTAAGGTACCAAGCAATGCATATGATAAATTTCTCAAAAACATCCCAGCCATAACATAGTTCTTGCTGATTGCTCATTTACCCATAATGCATGCTGTCATAGCAAAGCCTGACAAATGACAGGGAAAGCTCAGGTTATTTTTTACGCTGACTGCCAAGCCCCTCACCTCAGATTATTCATTTATTAGGGCAATCACTGAGGTCTGGGTACTTAATATTGTTTTCACCAAATATGAAAATGATCTACTTGCCTATTCTTTAGCTCCTCCTAGGGCAAGCCATTTATCATCAGCTCACGATAAATGACTGCTTCATTATAGCTGTAATTTATGAGGTGTTGGAAGTAAAGGGCCACGCCTAGAGACTTAAAGCTTTAATATGGATTAAAATAAGATAATCAATCAAGCTAATACAAATTTTCTCTCAGCATTATTTCTTGTTTTGAAATAGCTTCATAATTTGGGAGGGAGGGAGTCTTAAGCCGCACTGTGTGGCTAATTATTGAACCACATGTGCGCATGTCTAAGAGAGTATGTAAGTAAATATTGGGTATGATACCTGCCTCAGAGAGTATGTGTACAAATGTTGGGTGTGACACCGCCAGACAAAATAAGAACAGAGCAAACCCCCAGCTAGAGTATCCTGAGATCTGGGCTTTCCTTGATGGTGTCAGAGAAGCTGGAGACCAAAGAGTTTGCCGAGAGGGTATAGACAGGAGCAGTGTTTTCTCTCCAATTTTCTCATTTCTCTGTAAAAATATTGCTACTGCTTTCCCCCTATTCTCTACAACAAAGAACTTACTCTGGGGAGAAAAGTTATGTCCCAATAACATTTCAACAATTTTGCTTTCTTTTATGTCTGAAGCAGGGTTTCACAGCTCATAATTTGGATGAGAGCAGCTTCTTGCTGTGTCTTGGGAATAAAGAATATTTCCCACTAAAACAGCATTATAGTCTCCATCTTTTTTCTGGTATGTATCTTGATTTTATAGTCATCAGGTGACTCCAGAACAAACACATGGCCTAAATTGTGTATTATGCTCAAAACACTAACATCAAGCTATCTGACCACTTGAATAAAAATCTTTGGGTTGGGCAGGATGTTCATAATTTCATGCTTTAGATACTTACCATCAGGAAGGAAAGTACCACAGTAATTAACAACTGACCTTTAGAAGCCCCAAACACTAAGGTGCTAAGCAAATCCAGTCTCCTAAAACTGTAGTCCTCCCAGGTGAGACAAATTGGCCCTGGTTGCTCCAGGCAAACCTTGAAAGATCCTTCCAGCAAGGCTGTCCACTGGAAACTGCTCAGCCTTGAAATTAGCATCTCGAGGAGAAAGTGCCCCCCCCCCCAACACACACCCAAAGGCAGCTTACATCTTCAGGACAAATCGGGAGGGGAAAATGACAGCAAAGGAGCCCAAGGAGAGAAAGTTGGAATAGCCACGCTGTGCTCCCTTGAAAGCTTCGTTTACTCCTTTCAGAGAAAGCATGGCAGGCACAGACTCTGAGAAGGGCTGCCTTCCTTCCCTATGGCCAGCTAGCCACCCCACTTGCTCACCCAGGTATTTTAGAGTTTCTCTAGAAGGAGGAAAAGGCCTGGAACAAGGGCTCTGTGCTGGAAGTTGGGATCGTGTAACAGGCATGTGTGTGTGTGTGTGTGTGTGTGTGTGTGTGTGTGTATGTGTGTGTGTGTGTGTGTGTGTAGAAGAGGATCCTTCACAAACTCACACTGAGAACTGACCGTGACAGGCAAACTGTGACCTGCAGTTTGGCACCTGAGATGCAAGATATTTCTGCTTACTCTGTTTTCCATTCCACAGTGTTTCCAGCAGCAAAAGCCTCTGGACCATTATCACTCAGGTTAGGCAAGGTTCCATTCTAATCTAGATTTCTGTTAGGCAAAGAACATGCTAACACCCAGATATCCTCCTCCACCTACATATAGCCCTTTATGTGGAGGAAACAACCTAGATCTGTAGGGCTTCTCACCTCTCTCTCTCTCTCTCTCTCTCTCTCTCTCTCTCTCTCTCTCTCTCCCCCCCTCTCTCCCTCCCTCCCATCCTCCCTCTCATTGACATACTGAGTATAAAACCCCTGGGCTCCTAAAACTATTTCCTTCAACAAGTCATCTCACAGAGGGAGAAAATGGAAGGCTATCCTGGGCTACATAGTAAGATCCTCACACACACACACACACACACACACACACAAATCCAAAATATTGTCTTAAATGCACATAAAAGAAACTCTGCTTGTAAAAATGGAGACACCCCAAAGTCCTAGTCATCTTAGCTTTAGGTAGATTATGGGGACTCCACAGAGGCATAAACACATATGCAAAAATATCGAGTGACTGCTTCAAGTCTGTTTATTAATCTAACACCACGCAGCTGTCCCTAGACAGAGTCCCTAGTCCCTCCTCATCCTGCTTCTGCAAAGTTACCAACAGCGCAGGAGAACATTCTAGGGCTCTGGGAGAAGACATCAGCATGCACTGTCACTGCCGGCAATTGTGGAATTCCTTTCTACATTAAATACAGTGAATGTGGAATATTTTTGAGACAGTTAAATGCATTGAAAAGTTTCAACTGTTGATATATTCCCACAGTAGATGTGGGAGAAAACTGACTTTTCAGTCTGGTTTGCTGCAGACATGGCTGTCTTACTATAAAACATGAAGCCCCATCACCACCTGAGCGTTTGAAGAATGGTCATGGAGGATTATTGTCCCTGATATCCGCCATCTGCTTCTCTGCTAAAACTTTGAAGTAATTCCTTCTAAGTCATCAACAATGCATATATATGTATCTTATATATATAATATTGTATTATATATACACACATGTCATATATATATATATTGTTCAACAATAAAATCTTAGAATAAACCAAACCTTCCAATAGTAGCACATCCGTGCCAGATGCTTTGGAGGCCACACATCACCAACATCCCTGTAAACTGTCAAAGCCACACTTCTCTCCTCAGAAGGCCAGTTTCTAAAGACAAAACTTTCACTGACCCAGGGAGCACAGACCTTCTCCTTCTGTGCAGAACAGAAATGGCCTACCAATATTTGAAAACTAGCACATGAGAAAAACATTGGCAAACGTGTATCATAGAACCACAATGGGTATCGCGTTATGGTTTCTCTTTGATCGTGTCACCTCATGAGCAGTGTGGGATGTCGAGCACATTTATAATTTGCCCATCTGCCATGTAAAAGATCCGTTGCTAGATAAAAGGCAGGAAAATATTTGAGTGTCGAGTCCCTGTGTCCTGGCAGCTCACAGTTTGTATCAAACAAAATTCAGTGTGGAGAGGTTTCTTCCCGGACCTACAATTGGCCGCTGATCACACATTCTTTCCACAATTCCGGGAAATGAAGGAGTGATTTCATTCGCCGAAGTCTAAACGGAACCCTTATTCCCACAACTTTCTAAAAACTCGATGTGAGAACCAGCAAGATGGCTCAGTCAGCACCAACCCTGCCACCAAACCTGGTCACTTCAGTCGCATGCCCAGGACCCACAGAGAGGAAAAAAGAAAGATTCCTGAAAGTGGGTCCTTTGCCCTCCACACACACCCCTGTTGCATGCAGGCCCCTCCACACATACACAAAAAAAATACATACATACATACATACATACATACATACATACATACATAATGAAAACTATAACTAAACATTTCTGCTTCCGTAAGATTTGGAAGGAATATTTAAAAATAAAATTATTTTTAATAAGCCAGACAAGCAAAAGCCTAAGTGTATGTTTACCTGGTTCTCCTTCTCCTAATCACGTCTTACATAGTTATGCTACTCTAGTGAAGCTGGCTTTTCTATGGGTTTTTTCTCAAAGGCAAATACATACATTTCTTGACACAAGTGGAATGAGAAATAGTAACTGAGATTTAACTGCTAAGTTACCAATTAGCTTCTGAAAGCAATTGAAAGTCACGGAGAGCCCTCAATCCACAGAGGCGGCTAATTAATTAACATTAGATGTGATTAATAATGAGTCTCATTTAATAGCAACTATCTGCCTGCAATGGCTACATGACAGAACAAAAAAGCCTTCAGAGAGCAAGCAACTATATTTATCCTGATTGTATTTGGGATTTTAACATGTTTTGTGCAGGCTGACAAATGGCCTATTAATTATCTAATGTTGTCTGACAACAGCAGCTTGATAAAGATGTATGTTTTTGAATCACTGGATGGAAACTGCTGGAGAAGAGCCCCAGAGGGGCCTCTCTGTCCTAAAAACTGGGCTCCAAGCCATGATGACAGGCAAGACAAAGCCCTATCTCCCGCCACAGCTTCCAGATAAAATATGGCTTGGCATTAGGGACTTTTTTTTTTCTTTCAGAAAACTGCTTCTGCAATATCTGATTAGGGAAAGGAGGAGTGAGTCTTTACTAAATTGGGGTTAAGGCATAATCAATATCATATATGGAGTGCCTGCCCTATTCTGCATAATCACGGGCACTTCATATTATTAAGAAGTCTCTAACCCATGGAAACATATGGCAGGACACCGCAGCCCTCTCTCCAGTCTTTTTATTTAGAAGTTTATCTTCCAACCTGTTTGACAGCTGCTCCTAAGTGGTTTCACAGTGCCAAATTATTTTTATGATTGTTTGATGTTTTATTCTCCCATTTCAGTTAATGAGATAGGATCCCTCAATGGCTATAATTCAGGGCTGTCAGGGCTAAAAAGCATGCTTGTGGCGAGAGAGCCTGATGGTAAATAAGGCTAAAAGCAATGGATAATAAAAAAAGAAGTCTGTTATCAGAGTCGCCTGCACAGTCAAAACTTGCTGGGGTCAGAGGCTTCCTTTCTTTGTGCGGCTTCTGGAGAGTCCCCACCTGGTCTGGGGTCCCTGTCCACCGCGTCCCACCAGCCACTCCGACTCTGCAAACAAGCCCTCGTCTCCTTGGGAAGGAGCAGGAGGAATAATATTAACTAAGAAATGTTAGAAGGTCTATAAGATATCGAGTGCTATATTCTAATTAAAGAGCTCTGGCATCGTTTATGGTGCCCAGCGAGTCATCTGTCATATACTGCTAGGGAGAAAGTGTTCAACAAATAACCTTTATAAGGGCCTTGAGAACAACCTCATAATTGAAATCCCTAATGGTTTTTCTGGGAACTTTTATTAAGCTTTAGGAGGCTTTTTCCCTTCTCCTTTTCCTCACCCTTTATAGTTCATAGAAACTTGGGATTGTAATGGCGCAGGAACTTTCAGACAAGGAAGCCCCTAATTATATTTTTTTTTCAAAGACCAGAGCACTAACAAGGCCATTTCTGCTAATAAGCCAAGGTTAGTAGGTTTGACACAAAGCCAAGAGACCCTTGTTTTGTTTGTGTTTTTATTTGTGTTACTGTTATTGCTGATGTCGACAGAATCGTTAAGACTCTCCCTCAACACAGAATGTTTTGACTAGCTCAAAGTAAAGCTCACTGTCATCATCTTATTGTAACACATTCCTCAAAAATGCCATCAACTGAAAAAAATTCAGAGTTCCTTCTAGGCTGTGTCCGTAACATAAATTATTATTCCAGAACTTAGAGTCTGGGAAAGCTACTACTTTTCCACACGATATTTCTTCCTTCTTATTACACATTTAAAATAATGGACCTTCTTCAGCAGAAAATAGCATGGCAAAAATTCAAATAATAGTAAGTCCCCGTAACTAATTATAAAGCCTGGTGTGCCTGACGCAGGCGCAGTCCCCAATGAGTCCCGCAGACTGGGTGCGTTGTACATATTTAATGCTTGCCAGGAACCCCGGTTTCCCCTCACGCCTATGCATCAGTCATCTGTGTAGCCGGCCATGATCATGCCTGGTCAAGTCTGACTGGCTACATGTTTTCCAGGACATAAAATCCAGGATGTGACACATGGTCCCGATGTGCATGGGACACTGAAGAACGATGAGGGAAAAAATTAATGTGTTAAGTGTCATTATAAGGTTAGTTCCAGAGAACCCAAGAGGGGAAAAACAACAGCTGAATATCAGGAAGCAATGGGGAAGGTTTGGGGCTCTTGTGAACAATTGCTGAAGATACAGCTCTTAAAATAGACTTGTATGGCCTTGGATTTCCTTCTACAACCAAATAAAAGTTATACAAAGAGGCTGTCCCACCCGTCCCCCACAAAGGAACTCATACCCTTGCTAAAACTGTATGGATCTCATTTGTCCTGAAGGATAACTGGGGAAAATAATCTCTACCCGGGATGGGAAGGCCACTTAAGGCAGTAGAAGATCCCACAATTGAACCAATGACTCCCATCAAAGGGATCTAGGGAGAATTAAAAGCAAAGATAATTATTTTGTGCCTTTAAACTGTCACCCCCTGCTATGTCCTCTAAGCCATTACCTCTCTCAATGAACCAGTCTGAGAGGTCCCAAACACTTCACAGGTGAGAACAGCCACCTTAAAAACTAGGGGTACGTCTGCCAGCGTCAAGAACAGTAAACATGCAAACAAACCCACTAACAAATGTCTGCACCTTTCCTAAGCACCCTCGAGACACAGCCCCGTCCATCCAGTTAAGCGTGGAACTCAGGACCGCCCAAGCTCTGAGGTCACAGTGACTTCCACGTCCCAGTTCAGCCATTTGTTCTGCTCCCTGTGCCAGTTGCTGTCATTGGCTTGACCACTTGTAGATACAGTTTCTCCACTTGCGAAGAAGGAAGCCTGTCAGCCTTAGCCAGGCCCCAGACTGTAACTGTTCAGCCCCAGTAGTTTTTAGCCTATAGATATCTTTTATTTAGTGATTGACATGTATTTTCTCCTTTGAAGTAGGTTTACCATTTCAGTCAACAATTAAAAGAGGATTTTACACTCACCAGGTCTTTGGGGGGTTGTTTTTGTTTTGTTTTCTTACGTTTTGTTTTGTTCTGCTTTCTTATAAACATGTAAGATCAGGTAAAATGAGTTCAGCCACTGAAAAGTTTAAAAACGAAAGCCTGCTAGAACCCACTCCGTCGCCCTGTAAGCCTTCTCCCTCATCCACCTTCTCACCTGGTTCCTGCTCTTGCTTTTAAGCAAATAGTAAACCAAAGACCCACCATGAAGGGCACAGAGGTCTGGCGGATTTCAGTGGAAGGAACCAATATCCCCAAACTTGTTTGCAGCAGAAATGAGTTTAGATTCCAGACCTCCTGACTGTAGACCAAGGATATGTAATTCATCGTTACATATATACCAGTCGGGGACAGCCTGTTTTCCAGGGGCCTGGTACCTGACAGGGAGGACACAGGATGCTATGTAAGTGGCTATGATAGGAAAAGAGCTGAGAAGTCCTTCTTTCCATAAGAAAAGCAAATATGAAAATGTCATGAACTCCCAGAATCCTTTTCACCCAGGATCTGCTCAGAAAGCGAGGCTGATGCATTGCTGCGTTCAGAGTGGATGGAATGGAGCCTCCATTTTAACAAGCCCCACCCCAAGAATCAAATCCCTGCTGGGAAAGGATTTTCACCAAGCTTGAAGTGTGTCCCATCAGACCTTCTGAGAACCTCAAGGCTACAAGGTTCTCTTGAATCCCGTGGACTGTAAGTCACTGAAAAATTAACCACTCTCAGTTTACTAAACAAAGTAGTCAGTAGGATTCTTCTCCAACCCTCAGGAGTAAGGTATATGAATTTTCTTGTTGGAATGCATTTGCAATATGAAAAGCTAAGGTGAAACACTGGGAGCAGGCAGGAGTTTGTTTGGTGTGGGCAGGCCACTGGCACCCGAGGGCTGAGAGTACATTCTGTGCCAGCAACCCAGACTAGGACCAGTCAGTACCCATTAAACTACAACTCCCAGTTTCCTCGGGCTAATCTCCACAGCCAAATTGGCAGCACTGATGGGACCCTGACATATGCTTCACAGTCCCTTCCGGTGCCTTCATCCCGCACCAGAAGGGAAAACACCTCTCTGGATCTACAGTGCGGACCCAGCATATACCCCAGAAGACACTGAAATACCAGAAAGGATTGCTCCTTCCTTAATCTCACAACTCCCCTGGCTTAGCTGTTAACCACAATTGCTTGGTTGAGCTCTCTGTGCAGAAGCTCAGCCAAAGGATTAAGAACTAGATCCAGGACACAAAGATAAAATGTTCAAGTAAATTAGCCCAGGACTTAGTGGAGAAGAGCTGCCCTTTGGGATGTAAAGGGGAGGAGAGAACAGCTTAACAGCTACTCAGTTCCTTTTATCTGATGGCATCAGACCAATTGGTCTGTGTGCCTAGAGGGAGAATATGCTCAAAAGACCAGGAGACAAAACGAAGGCCTGCGTTCTCTCCCGTGCTATCGTGATGATGCAAACTTAAAACAACACTGTCTCCTCAAACAGAATCTCTGATATCCATGCTCGAATAAAAAATGTTCCTGATTATGTCTGAAAAGGTCCCCTCTGACAGAGAAGGACCACATGCCTGGAATGCCCCCAGCCCGAGGAGGCACACACAAGGACTTGGTGGCTTGTTTCTTTCGTTTTCTCTTCCTTGAAAAGGAACAAATGTCTCCACTTTGTTCACACCAGGCGCAGGAGCAGGATGGACCCCAAGTAGGATTGTTCAGGTGTTCCTTTTTCCAAGCAGTGGACGGAAACAGATGACACCGCAGGTTTAATGCTAATTGATTTATTACCTGTCTAGGCAAATCCCTGCCTGTGCTATAGCAGGCTCAGGACTTAAAGCAAATGATTTACAAGATAATGTTTGACTCTGGAAAAGGGTAATCAGATCCAGATCCAATGGATGATAGGATAATTGAGAATAAATAAAAGAGGATAAATTGCCATGTGCTAATGAGTTTACAGGCCCTAATGGGAAAGACATCAGTTTTAACACCCGGGTTATGAGCTAGGAGCAAGGCTTTTTCTTTTCCGCTCCGCCTTCAACTGCCTAAGATATAGTGCTGAAACCAACCAAGATTAATGGTATCGCACTCATTTACTTACCCATTCTTTACACCTCCAACAGAACCTTGTTTTAAGCATAGACGGCTATGGGGTTCTGCACTAAACATACGGGGCCCTGATGCATATGTTTTAAAGGCAACTTTGCCCCAAGCACTTCCTGGAGGCAGGTGCCGCGTACACCACAGTGCCCGGTTACAAATGTCTTGGGCACAGACTCTTCTACCTCCCAGGTCCCAGAGGTCTTGGAGTCTGATGAGCTGACACTGTTATCTTCAAGTCTTTTGGCCTCAATGGAGAATATTCTGGAGCATTTATGCAACCTGGGTGCGCTCACATTTGGAAATGGTCGCCCGAGTGGCCATCACACCTAGCCTCATGATTCATTTTTATATCTCGCTCACCTGCCACCCACAACACCAGCCAGGGCCGGTGACACTTTATTGGTATTTTTGATTACTACTATAGCCATCTAAATTTTTTACAAGATAGGGGCCTCTAGTCCAAATGTAGCCATGCACTAGAACCGACATAAAGCAGCAACGTGAAGCAGGGCGATGAGGAAGAAATGGAGATCCCAGGCACTTCCTGGGAGACGGGAAACCTATTCCCTCATAATATTTCCACCAAATGAAGCTGAATATGATGAATCGCATGGCTCCAGCACGCCTGCGCCTCTCAGAAAGGAGCTCAAGTGCAGTCTTTAAACACGTCTCCCCCCCTGGCTTGATTTCCTCACACAGGCCACATCCCAGGCTGCCATTTCTACCCAGACAGCAAAGGTTGCTTTCCATAGTGTTTCCTATTTCTGTGTTTGCTTGGGAAATCCGAGTACTGGGATCCGTCTTTGCTGGTGTTTTCCCAGCCAAACGGACCTCTCGTTCAGAGGAGTCCTTCCCGTGTTCCAGGTATGTCGTAAAATAAGGCTGGATCGTAATCATTTAGTGGATTGTGGTTCCAGGGCTTGAGCCGAGGTTGACAACCAAATATTTCTCGCTCTGGGAGCAATCGTATGTACCTGCTTTGTACATGGGGTTCTTTTAGGAACCCCGGGGTTGTTTTGATTTCTCACTATGTTCATGATATGGGAGACACCAGTAAAAATCATGCTAAGTTTGGCACACCTGTTTTACACTTCCTCAAAACAGTCTTTAAGTCAGTAACTATTGGCTGAGGGTTTTGTTCTAGTGTTTGCCTGACTTACTCAAGGCCCTGGGTCCAGTTCCCATCACAGAATAATCTGCTTGAATCCAAAGGTCAGTCTGGGTTACATGAAACCTTACGCCCACCGTCACCTCTCAAAAAAAAAAAAGTGGTAAGTTTTTTTGTTCAATTGGCCATTCCTGACACACTGTAGTTCCTTTCCCCTCCCCTGCCCCCACTCCACCTGCCTCAGTACACCCTACTGTACCAGAAATTTTATTAATTAAAACTTGACATAGAAAAAAAAATCTGTTCCTAGATATAGGAAGCCGATCTTCTTTGGGTTGAATTTTCATAGTTCCCAAGTTAAGTCTGTGGTAAGTCCTTTCCTATGCACGTGAAACCTGAAACTAAGCCAAAGAGATAACCGTATGATTGAGTTCAGCATGCACCCCCTACGGTCAAATTGGCTTGCTGCGTTACCCGTTTTGGCTACTGCAACCCTTTCCTCTACGCTCTTAAGGACCCATTTTTCCCTGAGATAAAGAAATAGGGGCACGATTTCTCAGGCAGATAAACTGAGCATTAGAAGGGCCATGGCATTTCTGAAGGTCATAGAAGGGACTGAAAAGCTGGGAACCAGACGTGGGATCTGCGACTCCCACATCCCCTTAGAGGATTCTAGACAATACTGACACCCTCCATGAACTAGATCCAAAAATTGTAAAAGATAAGTTGCTTCCTTATATTGTTCAAAGAGGGGAAAAAATGAATAGCTTTCCCACAGGGCGAAAACAAACGGCGAAAGAGCCCGCTCTGCACCCTATAGAACCAACTTCATGAGAGAATTTTTATCTTCCCGCTGTGAGTGCATAAAGAGTCGGTCTGGACAGCAGCCTGACTTACAGACCCCTTCAGAGCAGACCTACCTTCCCGCTAAACACACATCAGGTCATAGCAAGCACTGGAAAAGGCCACTGCCATCACAGAGTTCATCACCATCAATGTACAAAGCAGAATTTGAAAGATTAGCTGGTCTGTGCGTGTGTTATCAAGTAGTTTATAACAGAGGCCATTAGATAAATCATGAGACAATCTATGTACATGAAGGTTCCAATTATTCTAGAAAGGTAATACAGGAACCTGCTTTTCAAACCACATATATCACCTTACAAGGCAACTGATGGTTTCAGTCATCTCCAAGAGTCAAAGATTTGAACTCCCCGCTGGGCCCCACAAGGGTAGACAATGGCCCACTGCAAGGTCCTAGGTCTTGTCAGCAGCTGGACAAGGACGCGGAAAGGACCACAGCAATAGAAAAATGTGGCCCCACACAGACAGATAACCTTCAGGAAAGTGAGAGATACGCAGGGGTCCTGTTGCAGGCCAGGTATCAGCTGGCCGAGGCCCGGCTGGAAAACAATCCTTATCCTTTACCCGATGCCTTCCTTGCCTTCCTGTTCATTCTCGGCTGCAAACCCACAGCCTCAAGAGCAAGTTCCCGGGAAAGGCTGCTCTGCTAAAGCACACAGGGAATTCGACCACAGGGCCCTTCTCCCAGGAACCTGCCATGCTGATTGCAAATGCTACAGAACTGCTAGATTTTGCTTGATTTCTCTTCTACACAACTTCTAGCTGTCCCCATCTCGACCTCCTTATTGTCCTATTCCAACTACCGTAGACAATTGTTAAAGACCATAAAATGAGTATGGTGGACGTGCCCATACACACACACACACACACACACACACACACACACTCACGCGTGGTACAACTGTGTGCACGTGGCGATCAGAGGACCACCTTCAGGTGTCTCTTCTTGTCTTTATTTTTTTTTAATCTTGTTTTAAAAGATTCTCTTTGTCATTATGTAAGCCAGGTGAGCTGGTCCACGAGCTTATGGAAACTGTCTTCATCTCCTGGTAAGGGCACTAACATTATTGATAGCTAGGAATCTAGGGATCAAACTCAGGTTGTCAGGCTGGCCTTCACCTGTGAGCCAGCCCCCCAGCCCTAAAGACAACACAAGCTCTAGTCTGCTCTGATGTATCAAGCAAGCTGCAGATGATACAGAAAAGATACCAGAAAACACAAGCCTTAACCTTACATGGGGGAAGCTGGCAGCTTTAGCTAGTTGTTTTGGTTTGGTTTTTTAAGAATTCCAGAACTATACAGTTTTCATACATCCCTAAAAATACACAGCACAACAACAAAATGATTTACATTTTGAAAAGATGGGGATTACTGGAAGTGAGGGCATATAAAGCCATGGCAGCTGCCCGACGGTGCAGAAGTTACCATTCCAGACTTTACTCCCATGAGGCACTTCTTCATCTCAAAGGGAGGCCAGCTCTCGGGCTCTTCTATGAAAAACCAGAGGTGACACTAAATTTTAAATGTCGTCCAAAGCAATGGAAGCCACGGCAACCAAGGGGAGCTGGTATACGCCGGGCCTTGTGACCCATCTGTAGTCACACATGTGACTCCCTCCTCTGCTCTGTTTTCCCTCTCCGACTTACCTACCAAAGTGCAGGAGTGTGCTGTCAATCTCCAGGCCATGATGGCCTTCCAAAGTGTAGGCCTCCGACACCTCTGAGTGGATTTGCCATGAATCTGAAGACTCAGTGAGAGACATATTTCACCCACAGCTGAATTCCCCAGCCAGTGGAGGTGGCCAGTGGCACCGGGGAGAGTCTATCCTTCAATCAACAGGTAATAGCTACCATGCGGCTTTCGAGCACCGTGCAGAAATCATTTGGTTCGTATGCCAAAACACCGAGCTGTTGATGAGCAAGTTGCACCCCTGCTGAATGATGGGCTTCCTGTCAGCAGCCAGATGTTTCTGCTTAGAGCCACCTCCCACTCTGGCTCTGCCAGCAGTCGGGGAGTGGGGGGGAGAAGGCCAGAGTTCTAGATTAGGAGCGTCTCGTCATGCCCGGCACAGGGGATATGCTGCAAGTCTGTTTCCCCGGTTCGTAAGAGAACACCCAAGACTATTTACTTCCTTGCTGAGTTTGACAAAGAAAAAGAAAGACAAAAACTGGACCTGAGTATGTAGCTTAGTCGTAGACCTGGGTTCAGTTCCCAGCATGGAATAAACCAGTATGGTAATTAATACATGCAAATCCTGTATTCAAAACATGGACTCAGAAAGATCAGAAGCTTCAGGTATCTTGGCTATGTAGAGACTTTGAGGCCAACCTATGCTACATAAGACACTATCTCAAAAACATTTTTTAAAAATGGAAAAAGTTTATGCCATATTGATTTTTTTTTTCAAGACAGGGTTCCTCTGTGTAACAGTCCTAGCTGTGCTTAAACTTGCTCTGTAGACCAGGCTGGCCTCGAACTCACTCTGTCGCTGCCTCCCGAGTGCTGGGATTAAAGGCGTGTGCCACCACCACCCAGTTTGTCATATTGATCTTAATTATGGCTATCACACAGGAAACACATCTTTGGAAACAGACTTGGATAGGAGTTTGAAGGTTTGTTTCTTTCAGTTTAAGAACAGCTCCTGTAAATAATACCATTGCCATAATAGATACCGTGAAAGGAAAGATCCTCTGTTTATGTAGAAGGAAGACACATTTCTTGCAAGTTGTCCTGTGACGCCACATGAAAGCTATGGCACATGCACCCCACCTCCAGACAAAATAAATAAAATGTTTTTCAAAGTAATTATATAGACGTGTGTATGCATATTGATGGGGGTATAGACCATGAAACCCAAAGAGCTACCATAATAGGGGAGAAAAAGGTCTTAAGAGAAGGAAGGGCAGAGAGGGTAGGAGATGCTCATGACAAGACAGCAGAAGGAAGGATTATTGGGGAGAAAGAACCTAGAGAGGGCACGGGGAAGAGGGGAGGCAAAGAGCGAAGCGCAGCAACACAGGCACAAGGCGTCATGAGAACACTACTAGCTCTTGTTCTAACTTAAAGCTCAATTTAAAAAAGAAAAGTGTCTTAGAAACAAAATTCTACAGGGTCTCAATCATTCATTTATGAAACCTAAGTGAGAAAAAGACTTTTAATAACGCTTATATGTTAAATATCATTTTTTGTCTCACAAATCAGAACTGGGATACAGAGCTGATTTTTAAGGCTCAGTTCAGTAGAGCAGTTTTCCTGCGTACCATGAACTCCTTTTGTCATGGAAAAATGTGCGGCACAAACGTTTCTGCGAGAGTGCGGGCACACGTGGCTATGTCTCTGAGCACACAAAATACACACATGATATTTCACTGTGCCGTTTGGGCATACGGAAATGCAGTCATTTTCCCAGGCACGGGCTAAGGAAGGGACCCGCAGTGGGGGCAGGCGGATTAAGCCCGGGCTCCTATATGGAACCATTTGTCTTGCACAGGTATTAGTTTGATATTCAGCTGAAAACATAAGAACCCCATCCTCTCCCTCGGCACACTCGTGTTCAGGGGAGTTGATTTTAAAGATTAATATGTAAGAGTTGAGTTGCTTTTATTGCTGAAAACAGGCATCCCAAAGGGAACTTGGCTCCTGGTTTTGCTAAAAGTGTTAAATGATATTTTCAACAGGTGAGTGCCATCCCCAGAAAAAGGCTAAAATGAACAAACAAGCTAAATTCTGCCTCCAGACACATGGGGTTCCACGAATTATTTTGAAGAAAGAAACTAAGAATTTAAAAATGATTTTAAATTCTAAGGTCAACCCGAATAAAATTTAATTTTTAGTAAAGTAATTTAGACATTTTAGAAATTCTCTGTAACTTGTTCTATGTTTGGATATTATCCACAGTTCAAATTGTTTGTTTCAGTTTGCCATTGGCCTTGGGGCATGAGAGAGTATAATGCTATGGTCCTACCTCCTCTCGCATGGCAACTTACATCTTCAAAATTACATCTATACGAGATAGAACTTTATTAGGAGAATTTAAAATAAGTGGTGTGAAATGTCTTTGTTTGCCTTTTATGCCACAACTGACATATATCTTTGACCAGGAAAGACCTCTCCAGAACCTTAGAGGTTGCCATGAAGCTTGCTCATAGACTCTGGCAAAGTAGGGACAGAAGAGAGGCCTCTGTCCCCCACCACCTGCCAGCCAGAGCAGCCTTGAGTGCAGAGCATATATTCAACAGAGGTGTTACAGCAACTATCGAAGTGGGTACGTGAACCAGGGCCTGCATTCTTATCCAACGTTTATTTAGAGTTTTGTTGACATTTCTAGGACTGACATTCTGGGAATTTTTGTCTTGAAATATTTTTAAAAGCTTTCTATTAAATTTTAGTATGTGAAAAATATTTACATTTTGCCTGTATGCTTAAATGTAAAGCGACCTTTAAGACAATCTTCGTAATCGTGAGATTTGCTTTCAATAGAATATGAAGTGAAAGAATTTGATGACATTCCTATGTATTTATTTTGTGTGTAAGTTGGGAGAGGCGTGTCCATGCACCATGGTACAAATGGAGGAGTCTCTTTTTCTCTTTTTCCATCTTTGGGTCCTGGAGATCAACTCCAATGCTCAGAGTTGGCAGCAGACATCCTCACCTTCTGAACCATCTCAACAGTCCAAAGCAAAAGAGATGATTAAACCACTATCCAAAATCCTTCCTGATTGTGCAAAAGGATTTCTCTCTTTGTACGTGTGTGGGGGGGGTGTGCATGCACGAACATGTGTGTATCTACCTGTTCATTTGTTATGTGTATACATATGTGTGGCATGTTGGGGATCCACTTATCACTGCATGTGTTTATGTAGGGTAGCGGTATCTTCCTCTGATTCTCTCAAACTTACTTTTCAGATTACAGTCTCTCTTACTGAACCTGGGGCTCACAGCTGGGCTAGACACAACGCTCTTGAGATCTGTGTACGCCTCCCCAGCCACCAGCATTGAGGTACAGGTGCATGCCATCATGCCCATCTTTTATTTGGGTCCTGGGAACCCAATCTTAGCTGTTCATCCTATGCCACAAGCACTTTTCCCGCTGAGCCACCCAGTCTCCTTCTCTTTCCCCACTTGCCCAGGCTTTTCCTCCAAATCTCTGTGTGACTGTGGATGACCTTGAACTTCTGGTCCTCCCATTTCACCTGTTTACAGGACTACAACCAGTTTGCTAAAGTACTGGAATCAAACCAGAGCTTCATGAGCACTAGACAGGCAGTCTACTGTCTGAGCCACATCCCTGTCCCTCCAGAAGGAATCCTCGGGATGTAAGCGTGCATTCTCCTCACTGAAAGATACCCTTGGGTTCCCATTTGGTGTCTACTTTGATTCGTCCCTGTTCTCTCTCTGTTTTTCCTTGCCCTTACTGACTTTCTGTCTTCACATTACAACAGCATGACACAGAGAACAGTGGATGTAAGTCTCCAGAAAACCGAGAGCCTGTTGTATCGCTCACCCAAATCCCTGAGCTTTGTGAGCACGTAGATTCCATCAGTGGAATCTTTTCTTGTATATAAATGTATTCTGTGTATTAACGGCACCTGTTCTAGTTTTCCCATCTCAACTATGTGCTTTTATCGCCACATCTTTGTCTAGGTGGAGAATGAAATATTCCCATTTTCTTTCTTCTGAGGAGAAACTAAATCAAGCACTGAATATTACCTTTTAGAAGAGATTCTTGTCTCTTCTGCCATGCCCTACAGCCACTACATCAGGCCCCAAGGAACAACATCCAGTGGTCTCTACTGTCATGCCCTACAGCCCGGCAGCCACTGCATCAGACCCTGGGGACCAACATCTAATGAATTTGACCTTTAAGTGGTGAGACTGCAAATTCATGGTAGTCAAGGGGATTAACTTCCAGGTAGCTCTTAAGTGGAAGTGTGAAAACAGCATTGTCTCCTGTGTTTCAAAACTGCCAGGAACAAGGTTTTAGGATGGCCAAGGAACATACAAAACAGCCAGGAACAAGACTTTTGGATGGCCACAGTACATATAAAACGAATGTGTGCTTCAACTGGTGGAGAAGCTAAGCTATCCTGACTGGATCATTACTTGTGTACGTGTTAGACGCTCAAACATACCCTATAAATATGATACATATTTTCTTTAAAATTCTTATAATAAATACTAACATTGCAATCCAAAAAAAAAAGAAAGAAAGAAAGCTCACCAGTAAGTCTGCCAGTGTTTCTCGCCACTTACATATTTAATGTGTTTTAGTTATCACTGATGTTTAAAATTCTTCCCTTGCCAAATGGGCCTTGTTCAAGGCAAACAGCCTGAATTCTGAACCCAGGCTGCCTCAATGTTCAACTCGGCTACGCCATTGATTGGCTGTGTGCCCTCCATTGCTTACCTAACCTCACGGTGCCTCGGTTTCATTTGTAAAACTGGGATAATAATATCTATTTCCTGGTTTTGTTATGAAGATGAAATGGGTCATTATGTGTAAAGTGCTCCAAATATTACCTCCTATATAATAAGCTCGCGTTAAGTACTTATAATATAAATTAAATGAAATGAAAACCTTAAAGGCATTCATTGATTAGATTCTATTTGGCCAACGCCAGATAAATGGTGACCACTTTGCTTGCCTTAAATTATCATCAAAATGTGATCTCTTGCATTTTACACTGATTTTTTTCTCTGTGTGTTGACATCCATTTTAACATAATGACATCATTTCATTTCACTTTGGCCCCAGCTGTTAACAGTGCTATTGAACACTTGGTTCAGGTTCATTTATCTTGCACGTTTTAATATGGCTTGCTCAATGTAGGGAAATCCTGCTGGTGTGCTAACCAACCCTATTTTTAGAAAATTCAGCCTTTGAGACAAGTGATTATTTCCAAGAATACTCATAAAAATTACAAGCTCAATTACAGCTCACTGTGTGTTTTACATGTTTCTCCTTTCGCCCATTCGCAGACTCTGTCCTAATCTGGGTTTCAGCTCATAGCATTCAGAACATAAGCTCTACACCTTCCCAGATCCCCATCTGGGTAACAATCCCTACCCCAATATGAAAAATGCAGTTATAGTACTAGCATAACACACCCATATAAACATGTAGGTCTATTCTGATTTTTTTAGACCATCATACGTCTTTTGTAGCCCAAGCTATCCTTGAACTCATTAAGCAGGCAAGAGCGATTTTGAACCTCTCCTCTTCCTGCCTCTCTTTCCCTGGTGCTACGATACACACACCAGTCTATCTACTTTATGTGATACTGAGATCTAATGCATACTATCCTGCATGCTAGATAAGTCCCCCACCAACTAGCTACATCTCCAGCCTTACTTTAATTCTGAAGCTGTATTTTTATCATTACCCAAAGACTTGTAATATAAAACTATCAGGTTGGAGGTGTAAAAACTGAACTGGAAAAGCCGCCCATCTGCCCATCGGTAGTGCTTGATTGGAAATCCTGACAGGCAAGCTCCGAATCCGGACACCTGGTACCCGGATGCCGAATCGGCTTCCGGCTGAATTGCGGCAGCGGCACAGATACTGACACACGGGGGCAGGTCCTCCTCGAAGAAGCCTGGGCCCACACCTCTGACCCTCAGCCGGGGTGCGCAGACGTCCATCTACGACGAGGACTCCCAGTGAAGGCTCTGCGCTGTGCTCGGCTGCGTTTCCATCTGAGTGCCAACAGGAAGATAAATGGAAGACTGGCTCGCTGGAGTACTGCTGGTTTGGGGGCTATTGATTTTTGGTCCATTCCCTTTAAAAGTGAGATCTAAAAAGTTGACAGAGGGTCATTAATTTCATCATACACTTGTCGTCTCATCCATAACCAATCCAGGCCCTGAGTGTGGCTTGTCACTCTGGGTTTGCACTTTATTTGTTTAGGGTTTTCTTGGCGATTCCATTCTTGACTTTTCTCCCCCTCCCCTTTGACTTCAGCCTCTTTAAATAAAGAAAGAAGGAGGCTGGTGTGTGACTCTTTCCCGAAATGGATTTGGGAATGAGGACATTACAGATATAAATACATAAACAGGGACAAGAATGGTGGGAAACAATAGCAGGCTCTGCCAGGACCTTTCTTCCTTGATTTGAAAAAGGAAAAGAAAAAAAAAAAAAAACCTCTTTATAGTATTCATCAATCCTAATTATTCAATTAGCCCCCAATCGAATAAACACTTAACCAAGGTAAGCTAGTGGGCTTGTTTGAAGGAAATATTAAAACCCAAGTCCTGACATTCCT
Organism: Microtus pennsylvanicus; assembly: GCF_037038515.1. Taxonomy (NCBI): domain Eukaryota; kingdom Metazoa; phylum Chordata; class Mammalia; order Rodentia; family Cricetidae; genus Microtus; species Microtus pennsylvanicus. The sequence continues at coordinate 12,507,889 of NC_134594.1, forward strand.
TTAAGAAAAGCCTGTGAGTTCTTTAAAAATCCTGCTGAAAGAATAAAAACGGTTGATAGTGATGACCGCTGATGGAGTTTCTTTGGCTATAACTTCCAAACAGTTCTACCAATCTTCAAGAAGGTATCGTGAAAACCTCTCAGCAGTGTGACTTTATTGTCGCTACGATGGTGGGTTTATTGTTTGTTTGCTTTTGTTTTTTTTTTTAACAGGGAAAGGAGAGTTTGGCAGGCTCCATAATTATTATTGAAATAACCATCAAATAAAATCTTTAAGGCTGGTTGAATATTCAATGGGCTGTGTAAATCTGGAGCTCAGGCAACAATGGCACAGGGCGAGCATGGAATCCAGAGGACAGAGCGGGGAGTTTTAGATAAGTGTCCAACAGATTTCCCAGACAGCCTTGTCCTGCCTGACTCGGGACACCGTCCAGTCTACTCTATCTATTCTGAAACCTGATGTAAATGCAGGAACGAGGAAAGCAAAAGAAAATATGATTAAGCTCACAGGCCAAGGCAAGGAAATCCAGTATTAATATCACAACCTGCCAGTAAATCTCAATTTTATAGGTAGAGAACTACATTTCGACTTGAGAGTGTGTTTTTATACACCCTTGAGTACTCAACTCGTTAAAGCACCGAGAGGGCTCTACATGGCTTAGAAGTTAATCCTTCAAATGGCTAACAATCGAATGCCTCAGCTGTTTGTAGTCTCCTACCGCTGGCCAATTTCATTTTTGTTTCCTATGTTCACTGGTAAGCTTTCATTGTTCGCTGACACCAAGGTTGTAAGTCTAGTTAATTTGGTTAAAATGAGGCTGAGAATGTTCGGTTTTCTGCCGGCTACAAGACTCTGGGGATCATGGAGTCACACTACCCACGCCCCCAAAGAACGCCAGTGGGAAAAATGAGATGGCCTAGCTAGGGGTCAGCGTTCACTCCTGATTCAGGGGTGTAAACAAACACCCTGAACTGCGTCCCAGCTTATGAGGAAGTTACTTGGTGAACTGTATTCTCAGATATGAACTGCTTTTTCCGGGCAACTCGTCTCTCTTCTTTTTATCTCATTTTATTTTCTTTCAAAGATGCTAACGTTGTGTTGAAAGACAACAGCCTTTGTGAATGTCTTAGCAAACTGTCTGATGATGAGGTTGATGATGCTGGTGGCAGTGATGTCAATTGTGGTGGTGATGGTGACGGTGATAATGATAACACAGGCGGTCGTGGTGGGGACGATGCGGCGATGGTGATGGTGACACTCATTTTGAAGTCCTTTCCCTCATAACGCAAGGACAGAGGAGCACATTCTTTCAGCATTAATTCCATCTCTCTCTGTTTCCCCTAGGCCTCCTCTAGCCCACTTCCTAGCAGATCTCAGGAACAAATCCCCTTCACATTCATTGATTCTCTTTCTCTCCTCACCAGGGACCTCTTGCTTGCTCCTTCATCTCAGCTTGGGGACATCACTAGCCCACACATCTTTGCTGTCACTTTATGCTAGGAATGACACACTGGTCCCATGTTCTCCCCATGCATAAACACATAGCGAATTCTTCAAAGCACTCATCAGGGCAGTAATTAGATAATTGAGTAAGGATAATATTTTCATCTTCCTTTTCTGTTAGAATATAATCTCTGTAGTATCTAGGATCACCTTCCCCTGCAATAGAATCCAGTTCTGGTAAGAAATCAAAATTTCAAATGACTGAGTCCATTCCAGAAACAGTTTTCTCACTGAGGGGAAAGATGAACTAAAAAAAAATAAATGCTTTCTTAGGATTCAGTGATACAGCCAATGTGTAAAAAACACTTGTACGCAAGCATATACCACAGGCAATGAGACGCTATATTAGCTAAATCTGATTCTGACAGTCTTAGTGACTCCTCGGAAGGAATTTCTGAGATGGTGACTGCCTTGATCTTCACACAGCAGGGAACACCTCTAGCCTGGAAAGGCTCCTGAACTTCCTTTTGTCACTATGCCTCCTAAGCAGACTGCCACCAGGGACTTGGAGTCTTTGGACTTCCCCGGCACTCTGTTCAGATGATTGCATTCTTACAGTGGCACCGGACCCTATAAGGTCTGCTATGATTCCAGCTGGACCCTGCAGGAAAGAACCCACCAGGAAAAGAACACGGAGATCAGTGGAGAACCTTGGAAGGAGAAGGTGAACCCTAAAGACCAAGAAGGCGCCCCAGGAAAAGATGGTCTTGCACTCACAGAAGCATAACCGCAAGCATTGAGCTCAAGGCAGTAAATAGCAGCTGGGAGGAAGGTCACCAGAAAAGCTCTGATACTTTAGTATCCAAGTAGTTTCAGAGGGTCCCTACTTTACAATGTGGTCTCTCCACATGAAGAGAATTGCCTTAACTCTAGCAAATCTGCTATGTATAACTTAAAATCAAAACCTGTCCTTCACACCTAGATAGCAAAAATTAAATGTAGATGTTTCGCTGAAGTTGTTATGGATCCTAAGCTGTCTGCAAACTCAGTCACATGATAGACCGACGGTGTGGATTCTGGTGCTCGCATGCGCCATCTCCCAGCATCCAGAAGCCTTCCCGTTCCCCTCCCCAACAATGCTCCCTTGCATTTAGAAACTGCATGGAGAGACACAAATACTTTCCCTCAGAACTCATTAATTTTAGAGTTTGGGAAACATGAAGGAGACAAAGTGGGTAATTTTTCACACTTAGAAGAATTTACACATTCTGTTTTGACTTCCTTGCACAGCTGAGAAGAGATTAATGTAACTTACTTTCTCTATTAACTGGCTCCACACATTGCCAGGCAGGTGGCACCCTATCAAGATGGATAAAATGGAAAGTACCCACAGCAGTCACCCCCACCAAAGGTGTGGCCTTTGGTGACCACACATGACATTCCTGGTGCAGCTGGAAAGAAGGCTCAGAAGTTAAGAGCATGTACTGCTCTTCCAGAGGACTGGAGTTCGATTCCCAGTGCACACATCAGGCTGTTCACTGAAAGACCAGCTCCAGAGGGATCTGATGCCTCTGGCCTCTGCAGCCACCTGCACTCCACAAATATAACCCCATATGCGCATGCACATGCGCGCGCGCACACACACACACACACACAAGTAATAAAAATAAAACTTGGAAACAAAAATTCTCACTTGCTAGCCCTCCCAAAAAGATATGATCACATGGAAGTACCAGGGAACTGGAATTGTAAATCGATTGCTGGATTCCCCTTCCCAAAGTGCACTCTAAAGATCAAAGGAAAAGTTCCCTCCTTTAAACCAAACATGCTAACAATGAAGGAGCAGATTACGTCATTGATCAACTCACTCCATTATGCAGGATTTGGGAGTTGGCTTTTTCTGGTCTTTTGAGAAGGAGAGACCCCTCTTCAAGTTAGAAAATAGACTTTTCATGAGAGAACAAATTGCAGAAGCTCCATTACCACTCCCTCTGCTCGGAGTCATTAAAAAAAGAAAAAAGACTGAGAAAAAAATAATAAAATACGACAACCCCACACTGGAAGTATGAAATCTAGGAAGCCCTTATTTTAACATTTGCAGCAAATACAAAGATTTGGATTTAGATTTATGCGAGAGAGGAAACCCAGGGCTTTCTGGTGACAGCGAAACCACAATCGGATCACGGGAGGACCTCGGGACCAACTACCAATTTATCCCTGTGATATCCCACTCCTTCCTGCCGAGGCTTGGTGCTGGCAGAGTGACATCTCCACACCTACTACGTCCTCCACCAAGAGGACATGAGGGTCCTGCAGATACTGCAGAGGGAAGGAGAAGGGTGGGAAACGGCACCGGCAACATGCGGCCTCTCGCAACAGCATGGTGTTCCTTCTGTTCCTGGCAGCACAGAGAAAACGCAGAGACACAATGAGATGGGAGAGGCCAGTGAGGGAAGAGAATTCCTCCGCATTCACTAAGGTCCTACTGCCATGCACAGCGGATGAGGGTCTGTCTGTTGCACAGAAACTACAGAAGGCTAATTGGAGCGTGTAGCTAATCAGTGGGGAACTACTCTATGGGAAAATGTCCACTTCAAGGACCCACATGGAGGATTGAGACGGCTCAGCAGTTGAGGGTGCATACAGCTCCTGCAGAGGCTCTGAATTTGGTTCCCAGCACCCACTGGGTGGCTTACAACTGCCTATAATTCCAGCTCCCAGGGACCTGATGGCCTCTTCTGGACTCTTAGGCCACCTGCACGCATATACACACACCCATCCACAGAGACACACACATAAGCAAAATTTAAAATAAAAATAAATCTTAAAACAACCAAGTAGAGAAATTGAGAGATGGGCTCAGGCCGTGTTTTAAATGACGCAAAGGCAAAGCAATACGGCTGCTTGTTTTGACCCTTAGTCTCTATTTTCACTCCCTCTCGCCTCTGCATTCACCTAAGAAACACAGCAAGAGACCTGTGTTTCAAGGGCAGAGTCCTGCTCTGTACAGCTTACTGAGACACTGGAGAACACTGATAAAATGAAGCCAAACTTCCCCAACGTCAGAACCTCAATGCCCAGGAGCTAACAGCAAGCTAAGTGCTCGGCCCACAGCTCTCCTTAGCCTCCCAGACTCCTTTAGCGGCAGTGCAGTAGTTCCAACCAGGCA